>NW_008329714.1:426030-445587 GCF_000622305.1 Nannospalax galili
TGAGTTCCATGTCCTGCATTGTCTCTAGGGGATTCTCATTGTGCTCCTCTAGAGGATTACTGGTATTTGGTGGGGATATTTTATTTTGGTTTTTCATGTTATTATTTTTTCTCTGTGATTTTGACATGTGAATTTCTTTTGTAGTTTCTGACTCTTGTGTGATACTCGGGCCTTCAAGTTTAGTTCTGCTTCTTTTATTTTTGAGCTTTATGTGTCTTTGTGGTTTTCTTTTTGGGTATGAAGAGCTGGTTCGTCTAAGCTTCTGGTTCTCTCTTTTGATTTTATATTGTCGAGGCCGGATTGATTTTGTCTTCAGGAGTTCCGCGGTGGCCCAACTCCAATGTGGATCAGAAGTTTTCAGACTTTCTCCTTAGGTCTGGAATCTTCTAAGAATTCTTTTTCCCTCAGGAACTTGGGTGGCAGTGACCTGAGACCCTGGCCGTGGCTGCGCCACCCAGGGATGCAAAGGCAGATGGGGAGGGAAGAAGCCCCAAGATTTCCCAGGGAGTGGATTGAGTAGCTGGGTTGTACTGGATGCAAAGGATCAGGGAGAGTAAAGGTAAGCCTTGGAGCCCTAGAAAGAGGCTGTCAGCCCCAGAAAGAGGCTGGCGGGTGTTGGAGGACCAGGGAAGTAGAGGGAGATGAGGGCAGGGCCAGGACCAGAAGCGGTGCTCCTGGAGCCCAAGAAAGGGACTGAGTTGCTCTGGGTGAGAAGGATCAGGAAACAGTATTGGTTCCCCAGGTGTCTGGGGCCCCAAGACTAGGAATGGCACAGGGTCCAAGCTAGAGTATAGAATGCCAGGCGGGGGGGCAGGGGGGTGGTGGGTGGGGTGGAAGGGTGAATGAGGCTTAGGGAGTCCCGGCGCGGCGAGCTGCACTATAGACTTACCCCAAGAGGCCTGAGGATAGTAGTGCAGGCTAGGAGAGTTAGCCGGTGGTGCAGGCCCAGGGAAGCAGAGCGAGGTGAGGGCAGGGCCAGGACCAGAAGTGGTGCTCCTGGAGCCCAAGAAAGGGACTGGGTTGCTCTGGGTGAGAAGGGTCAGGAAGCAGTATTGGTTTCCCAGGTGTCTGCGGCCCCAAGACTAGGAGTGGCGCAGGGCTCAAACTAGGAGTATAGAACGACGGGGGGGGGGGATGGAAGGGGGAATGTGGCTTAGGGAGTCCCAGCGCGGAGAGCCTGTTCATCTTTTTATCTGGTTGGGGAAATGTGGGACTGGGGGGCAGGGCAGAAGAGCCCTTATGGGTGACTTTTGGGTTTGACTTGAGACATTAGAAACTGTGACATCCATGTGCCCTTGGCCTCTTCCCTAGTCTCCTGCCACTGCCCCAGATGACCAACAATAGGTACAATCCAGGACTTCATGTTGGGAAGAGGCTATTGCCCAAGATACATCATTAAAACAGGAACTTAAAACAACAGTAACAAAGGTGAGCCTGGGCAGTGAGTGCTCACCTCCAGCCAGTTCTTTCACTGAGGTTTATGAAAAAGCTTTTGAAAGCTGAGTAGGAGTTTAAGACAAAGAGAAGAAAGCCAGAGAAAGAGAGTGAACTTTGCACCTTCTTTCAGGAATGGCAGGCGGCTCACTCCTATAAACCCAGCTCTGAAGAGGCTGAGGCAGGAGTACTTTGAGTTCTAGGCAAGGGCTACATAGTGAGACTCTTGTCAAAAAAGAAAAGAGCCTAGCATGGTGGTGTACACCTTTAATCTCAGCACTCAGGAGGCATAGGCAGGCAGATCTCTGAGTCTGAGACCAGCCTGATCTACATAGCAAGTTCCAGGCCAGCTAGGACTACATAGTAAGACCGTGACTCCAACAAACAAACCAAATGATGTGAATTCACATAATGGGGGCTCATGGTGGTTGTGTTATAGCACATGGGGCTGGGAAAGCTAGTAGGCCGAGCTCAAATAAGGCTCAAGATGAAAGGCCCTGGTCCTTAAAGAGTGATTCACAGTCTAACAACACAGGGGCCAAGTCTGGAACTGCTGATGGCCACACTGCTGGACCTAGTCCTGGAAGGGACATCCACAGGTCTTGGTGAAGTACGTGATGGGGAGGGGCAGAGGAACAAGTGTTAAGACAGTGGCCACTTAGTGAAAGAACAGGTGGGAAAGCATTTCATTTGTTGAGTAGTCAGGATATCTGCACACATGCCTGTCAGCCTGAACTGGGACCTGGGAACTGCACAGCGTGATCTAGGCTTTGCAAGCTGGCTCTGATCACAGCATGCTTTGCCTACCAGGTAAATTTACAGAGCATAGAATTTTAGAACAAGGATGGACCTGGGTGGAATTTTTCCATCTGGTAGTTTAGGGGTCCCCAGCCCTTTTCAGCAACAGTCCGGTCAGATATTACCTGTTCCCTCTGGCCCCTCACTTGTTGAAATGAGATCTCCTGGTGCCCTGTGTCACCTGCTCCATGGCTGCAGCAGGGGCCGCCTCTGTCCATGGTTGGCTGTCACTGCCTGGACAGGCCTGCTGTGCCTCACTCTTTTCTCCCCTAGCCAGCAGGAGAACTGACAATCTTCTGGGATTTAATTACAGGTCCCCTGAGGGCCTTTCAGCCCATCACAAGGCTCCTGCAGGCTCCTGGCTGGGAGGGTGACAGGGAAATGCAGTGATGAACAGTGACTTCTCAGCAAGGCGGCTGTACCCAGTGGCTGGTCCACACTCTGGGCTGTTCAGCATTTGTCTGAGCAAAGAATGCCTTGGTCCCATTTCACAAGATCAGATAGCCCACAGGGAAAACATTCCCAGCCAGAAGGTGATGAGAGAGGGTTGTGTGGCCAGGGTGGTAGCCAGCAGGAAAGCTGTCCCAGAGGGGTGCCTGCCTCCCAAGGGCTCAGGAAACTTCTCCTGGTTAAATAATGAATTCTAGACTCTGCCTGCATTAATTAAGTCATTTTGACATAGGAATGGCAGGTACTCAGGTACAGACCCCTTTGGCCTAAGACAGCCATGTTAGAGCCTCAAAAGTCAGTGGGTTAGGGTCAGGGAACACACAGACGGTCCCCAGTACACCCTCCCCTTTTGTACTGAAACAGACAGTGCTAACTGACCACATGACAAAGATGAATACTTTAGGAAGAAAAGTGTCAGCTCAGGGAGTTGGGGGAGTTTCAAATAAGATAGCAAGAGTCATTTTCAGGGCCTGACAAGATGGTTCAGTAAGGGTGCTTACTGCCAAGCCTTGGAGTCCTACATGGTGGAAGGAGAGAGCTGACTCTTAAACAAGATTTCCTCTGACCTCCATGTGAGTGCCAGGGCACGTATGGAGAGAGAGAGAGAGAGAGAGAGAGAGAGAGAGAGAGAGAGAGAGAGAGAGAGAGAGAGAGAGAGAGAGAGAGAGAGAGAGAGAGAGAAACAGAGACAGAGAGACAGAGAGAGAGACAGAGAGAGACAGAGAGACAGAGAGAGAGAGAACCATAAAAACACCTCAGAAGGGCTTCGATGCCCCTCTCCAGGCTAGATCCCTGGTTGTTTCCCAGTTCAGCCCCCTCTGTTACTTGTTGTAGAGACTAGATTTTGTTATGTTGCTCAGGCTGGCTTTGAACTCAGTCTTCCTGCCTCTGCCTCCCGAGTGCTGGGATGGCAGGTTCCATACCCAGCTTTTCAACTTTCTCCAAAGGTGCTGTTTGGCAGGGGATAGTATAAATCCTCACTGGGAGAGATGGAATAAACCCTTCACCTCTGAACCCCTTTTCTTGCTTCTGGAAAGATCTAGGTGTGTTTAATCACTCTACATGCCACCCTTCTCCTAAATGAGAATGAAATGGTGTGGCACCCCAGCCAATGCCACACAGTGTTGCTGCCCTTCCTAATGGAATCCCATTTTCCCCTGCACACCCAGCTCTCATGACTGGGTCTGGGTGGCTGGGGTGAAGCTTCTCCAGGGCTGGGCACAGGGTCTAACTAGAACATCCATCTTCCTAGCTACTGTGGTAGACACTGGATATTGGATGGCTGGCTGACAGCTGAATATCATGCAATACTTACAGAGAAGCTGTGCTGTCCTTATCTTAGGCACATGGGCTACTGGCAGTTGGGGAGATGCCCGCCTGCATCTGCTGGTGTTGTGTGTCCTTACTGCCCTCTGGGAGGCCGTGAAGGCTGTGAGGTAGCCCGAGCTTGGCATGTCTTGAGGGACAGAAGCAGATGGTCTGCTTCTGTGTGGAATGTTACTGGGCAGGAGAAGTCAGCCAGGAATACTGGGCCAGGATGGTGGATAGCCTCTAAGTCCACAGTAGTAGCTTGACTTCATTTTAGCAGCAACAGAAATCCATCTCCCCTTGGGCATCCCCAGATTCTGGATCTTTCTTTGTTCCCAACTCATTCCTCCACGTTGAGTATTCCAGGTTTGACTGAGGGCAAGAAGGCTCCGTATCCCCAGGTTCTGCTGTCAACTTGTTGAGTGAAATGAGTAAAATGTAAATTGGAATTCTTTCTGGGCCTGCCTAGACTCCAGCTCATGATAGAATTGGACTAGTTCAGAGAGCAAAGATGAACTGTTTCATCCCTCTCTGTTCAACTGGTAGTGCCTGCTTGGACAGCTGGGGAAGAAGGATTGCTAAACAACTAGCAGGCCCTATGGGAGAAGGCATGATCAATTAGCAATGTCTGCTCTGGGTAAAGAAAAGAAAATAGTGACTGGTTTGTCTCAATTGCACATGTTCCTGGAGGCACCTCCTGCAGCACTGGATGGTAGTTTTAATGTGATGCATTGGCAGCCTGCAACACCAGGCCAAGAATAAAAATGTCCCTAAGCCAGAGCAGCACTTCCCACTTTACAGGGCTTTCTGGTCCATCTTCCCATTGGATCCACACAATCTCCTCACACTATTTTGCAGCAAGGTGTGTTTGACACCCACTGAATGTTCCTTCTTCTGTCACCCACATTCCAGCCTTCCCCTGGTATCCTTTATGTGCCCAGGCCTCTGCTTTGGGATCTAGGATGAAGCAGGAGATCCAGGCTTGTAGCCACAAGAGCACCACAGGCCCCAAGCTGTGGTGATCAAGATGGATCCAGACCCAGCCAGAAGTTAAGCAGTGTCATGAAGATGGGTGCTCGAGTTAGATCTCAGAAGTTAGCAGGTGCCATGCTGCACCCTAGGATGATGGCAGGCTGTGTTGGCATGTACCTGCAATCCAAGCACTGGAGAGACAGACAGGAAGGAGGAAAGTTTGAGGCCAGCCCAAGGCCAATCTTAACAGCCGTAGCAAGACCCTGTCTTAAGAGAAACCAAAGGAGGATGGTGCCCAGTGGGTTTACAGATGGGCTATGGCCAGGTGTGGGGCTGTGCCCTGTCACTTTGTGTATCAGTTACTTTTCTCCTGTTGCACACAGTACCTGTCAAAAGCAACTTATGGAAGGAAGGGTTTATTTTGCCTCACAGTGCTGGGGATATAGTCCATCATGGTGGGGAAGGCATGGTGGCAGGAGGGGGATGCTGGCTGGTCACATTACATCCGCACTGAGGAATCAGTGAGAACAGGAAGTGGGGAAGGGTTATAAGATCTCAAGGCCCACCTCCAATGACCCACTTCCTCCAGCCAGGCTCTGGCTCCTAAAGATTCTACAACCTTCCCAGACAGTGCCACTGGCTGGCGACAGATCTTCAGAGAAGCCTGTGGAGATGTTGCTCTTTTAAACCACAGCACCTTGACAGTCAGTTTTGTACATTTCTTCTCAGTTTGGCATTCGGTGACATTAGGTTGGGGCTTAACATCAGCCACGGCGAGCTATCTGCCCCTGGGAACTGTTCAGAGGGCCCTGGAGTGGACTGTGGGTCAGGCCTCCTTCCCTGGGCTGCCTTGGCGGTCAGAATGAACTTCCAGAGGGGTGACCAGCCTAGCTAAGGACGATTTTCTGAAAAGGAGACAGTGGAGCTTTGGTGGAGTCCGGGACCACCGGGAAAGACTACCCAGACTCAAAAAGTTCCAAATCAGCCGAATTAAGCTTTTACAATTTTATTTGAATTTTAAAGAAAAATCCTCAGAGCAGGCGAGCTAGTAATTTTGGCAGTTGCCTTGAGGAAGAGAATGGAAGGGACAAGGCGTGGGGGTCAGACATGAGGCTGGCTGGCAGCCACATGGCTGGGAGAAGGTAGATTTAGAGAAAGAAAAGAAGTACAAGATGCTAGGAGCAACCCAAAGCCTTAAAGAAAGCATGTCTAGTAAGAAAGGCATGTAGAAGAAAAAGGGAAATTATGCCTTTCAGAAAGGCGGACAGACTTACAGAGACCCACATGACTGTGGCTCCTCTGAACTTCTGCGCCAGTAGGCAGATTCCAGGCAGGAAAACTCGCTATTTCATTAACACACTGGGTATTCCGCCCATCTATTTAGTATGACCTGCCTTCCTAGGGTGGTCCTAAGACCAAATGATTGACCAGTTACGCTTATACAAAATGGAGGGGTGCTGACATGACCATGAAGACGTTCTGACAGCTTGTTGATTTTTAGTGTTTCCTAGGGCTCACGTTTTATGCAGAGCCCTATGCCCAGCACTTGGAGCAGTACCCTGCACACAGCAGATGCTCAGTGAATACTGTGGAGTGAGTGGTTTGGACCGGGGCCCAGGAAGTGGGCTGCCTGTTGCCCTGGCCTGGA
This sequence comes from Nannospalax galili, assembly GCF_000622305.1. Lineage (NCBI taxonomy): Eukaryota > Metazoa > Chordata > Mammalia > Rodentia > Spalacidae > Nannospalax > Nannospalax galili. The sequence continues at coordinate 432,641 of NW_008329714.1, forward strand.
GGCCCAGTCTGTTACCACCCTACCAAGCCTGCCATTCTACATGGATTGCTTTTCTTTCAAATATTTCTTTTATAACAGGAACAGAAAGCTGGCAAACTGCCCCCAAATCACCAACTCTCTTGGCCCTGCTGACCCGCTGGCTTCTCCCTTCCTATTTTCTGGGGAATTTTCAAGTTCAACATGTGCCCCTGTGGACTGCCCCTGTGGCGTGTGCACGTCCTCTTGGGTGAAGGGCTCCCTCCCCACAACTGTCTCCCTCCCAGCTGGACTCTATTCAGCTCTGATGGATACCTGTATAGAGATGGTTTCATTATGTCCACAGTTTCCAGAATCTTGCTTGGTTTCAAGGACATTCTCATCCAAGCTCCCTGGGGACCGAAGTCTTTTGAGGATTACACAGGCTGTGGGGATATGGATCATTGGCTCCACAGTAGTGCAGGCATGATGGCCTCCTGCCTGGGGCTCCCTCCACACACTGGTGTTTCCATGCAGGGGTGGGTGTGACCAAGGGTAGGAAACCAGGCTGGCACACCTACCAGTTTGCATACTGTTGTTGTTGCTGCTGCTGCTGCTGCTGATAATGATGTGATAATACAGCCAGTCTAAGTAGTGCCACTCATATGCCTGAGCCCATGTGTACTCCATTACCTCTGAAATTCCTTGGGGGTTGGAGTACAGCTCAGGACAGAGCACTCACCTACCATGCACAAGGCCCTAGGTTTCATCTCCAGTACCCCCACCCCACGATCCTTCTAAAAGAACTCTGTGAAGTCTGACCTTCACTTAGTGGACAAGGAAACTGAGGCTCAGAGAGACAATTATCTCTCCACAGCTGGGGAGCATCGGGCGGAACTGCAGAAGATTCTGTCCTTTACTGCAAAGGTTCACATGATTCCCTGGAGCTAGGCCATTTGTATTGTTTCGGGGTGTTCTGCTGGTAGCAGTAATGCAGTTGTGGCAGCCTTTAGATCACTAAAGATCCCTTGAAGAATTCATTTAGGCTGACTCTGTAATATTTCATACTGTCAACAAAGATGTGCATACGAAGCCACTAATTACATCATTATTTATCATAGCAAAAATGGAATGTAATTAAGTGACACATAAAAATGTCCGAGATGATATCAAGGGAAAACGGCAGTGTGCAGATTGTGAGATCAGCAGCTCTGCATCCAGGGGAGGGGGCTTCCACAGTCATCAAAGCTTGGAGAAGATGGCCTCTCATCTGCCAGTCTCAGGATGTGGAGCCTGATGAGGAAAGCTGTCTCAGCTTTTGCATACTTGTGGGGTTTTCGGATTGTGCATAATGAGTACACATCCCTTTTACATTTTATTTATTTATTTTTATGTATATGAGTGTCTGCATGTATGTGTACCATGTGTATACAGTACCAGGAGAGGGCATCAGATCCCGTGGAACTGGCATTTCAGATGATTGTGAGTCATGATGTGGGTGCTGGGAACCCAATCCTGGTCCTCTGCAAGAGAAGCCAGTGCTCTTAACCTCTGAGCCATCATTCCTGCCTCAAGTGTCCATTACTTTTAAACTTAAAGAATAAGTGTCCTTCTAGCAGCTGGGTCTCACTGAAAAGGTAGAGTTGAACAAAAGGAAGTAGATAGACAAAACTCTGTGGGAAGCCCTTGGAGCACAAGGAACAGTGGTGCAAAGGCCCTGAGTTGGGAGAATGAGGCCATACCACCCAGCATCTGGGAGAGCAGTCTGGAGTCAAGAGAGGAGGGTAACAGGAGGGACAAGCCAGAGAGAAATAGTGGCCGGATTGAGCAGGGCTACACAGAGGGATTTCAAAGGAGTCTACTCAGGCTGGTGGAGGTGGTGGAGTCTGGGGAGATGTGGGTCATGACCACACAGTGTTCTTACCAAGAGGACTCAGGGCAGGGACAGGTGTGCTTAGGGAGACTGTCCCACTTATGAAGAAGATGGAATGTGTGGATTGCCCTGTGCTTGGCCATCTGCATTAGGAAGCACAGGTGCCAGAGTCTGCTGCAAGACAATGCCAGAATCCACAGGTCAGCAGGGCGCAGTGGGGTTGGGCAAAGCCCCAGGCCAAAGCTGTACATCACATCCCGCACCCCTCACAGCCTGTCCTCTGCAATGGCTCTTCAGCCTCGGGACCCAAAAGCCCTGGGACCAAGGGAGCTGATTCATATATTGCTTCTGCTATCTGGGGATGCCTGTGCTAACTTTCAACTGCAGAATTTCTCCTGAAGGGAGATGTTCATTTCCCTTTCATATCTCATTTGTCCTTATTCCAAAATGTACAGGACCAGGTGCCATGCAAAGACACACACCTTAGTTAATGGTCCGGTGCTCTTGACTAGTGACAGCACTTGAGCCTTGCTTTTCTGAACAGGACAGTGGCATGGTCACAGCCTCTCCCAGAGGATCAGGACGGCAGCTTGTTCAGAGCTGGGCAGAGCCCATCACAGTAGGACAGTTCCCTGGCTGCAGTAGCATGGTGGAACCATCCTCTCTGGGTGGCAACAAGGCACCAGGAGGTGACTGATGAGATAAGGGCTCATGGGGCCTGGGGGCAATACTGGCATGGATGAATGCACAGCACACTGGTTTGCAAGATTCAGCTAAGAGGCAGGTGGTGTGGTTGTCACCCACACATTCATGTGAGGAGACCAAGACTTGTATGAGTTAGGCAATGGGCCCAAAGCCTCCAGAGCTAAGAAGATGATGCTGGGCCATAGCCATACTGTCCAGTCAACCAGATTTAACACTGACAGGTTGTGAGGGCATCTAGAAGTACACTAGCAGTCAGTGTGGTGGGGTAGGAAGAGGGCACTGAAGCCTCCTCTGGTGAGACAGCAGGCTGGGTACTGAAGGATGTTAACAAGGCTGACTGCTGTGATCTGAATGTTTTTGTCTCTTCCCCAAAGTCTCAAGCTTGGAACACTGCTGGAAGAAGGTGCTCACCCCATGCCAGCCCCTCAATCTTGGACTTCAGCCTCCAAATCCACAAGAAATAAATCTCTTTTCTTTGTAACTGACCCAATCTTAGGTATTCTGTCATAGCTACATAGAATGGGCTATTATACAGATCAAAGTTAGGACAGGATGGGCATGCCAGGAAGGCGGAAGAATACCTACGAAGCTATCTACTGACACATCCATGCCGCCTAACAACCACAGACCCCAGCTGTGTACAGTCAAGTCTGTACTGCTCCAGCCTCTGCCCAGAGCTGACCAAAGACTTCTGACTGGTGACTTGCTCTTGTGTCTAGACTGGCTAGTGGCTGACCAGGTTTGGCCTCAGCTGGGATGAGGAGGATTCAGCCACTTAACCAGTGGTCTAGCCTGGGCATGTCCTGGGGTAAAGGTGCCAGTGAGCCAATTTTGAAAGGTGCTTCTGTTCCATTTATGTCTCATTGTCTAAGACGGGTCACAAGGCTGGGCTGGAAGGTGGAGTTTCTGGGCCTGACAGGAGGGTGGGGAGGTGGGCAAATACTTGCCTCCATGCACAGGGAGTTTGGAGGTGTTGGAGAGCAGGGTATGGGGAAAGCTGAGGTGCAGAGGTCAGTAAGGACAGTGTGTGGAGTAGGGTAAGAGCTGCTGTTGAGAAGGGGGAGGAGCCAGTGGGAGCAGCAGCTGAACAGGTCACAGCACTGGTGTGGAGATGGATGGTGCCGTGTTGGGCTCCCGAGAATCACCACAAGCACAGGCATGTGGTTGGCTATGCAGAAGGCCAGATGTCTCCAAGATATAACTGGCCTTGGCCTCCACAGAAAGGTTAGTTGCTCTGATCACAGTCTGAGGCTTCTGGAACTGACAGAGCAGCTCCCCAATTAAGGCCCCAAGCTGTCTAGCTTTTTCTGTCTTCCCTGGTCACTGGTCAGCTCCGTGCAGAGCAGTGGCAGACACAGGGTCCAGGAATGCTGCCCTGGGCCTCTGGGGTCAAGAGGTAGCTTGGGAGGGAGACTGACCAGTGAGCAGATATTCCCAGGATGCAGTAGGCATCCTTACAGGGACAGCAAAGGCAAAAGCCTACTTGGCTGTAGAGGACTCTGCCAATAGCCTGAGCCAGTACAGAGATTCAATGCTCTGACCTTAAGGGCTTAGGCACAGGCCTCCTTCAGGCATAGCTGGATTCAGGTACTCCGTCCACATGCTTGGAAGCAGGTGCTTGTGTCAGCTCACTCCTGTGCAAGCTTCCTTCTCAACAGGTTGTATGTGGGCAAAGGAACCCTCCACAACTTCAGTCCCCATCCCCAGTTTAGCAATCCCAATTGGAAGGGGAACCAAATGGTCAGCAGTTTCAGGTTTGATTTTGATTGGCTCAGTTCAAGTCACATGCCCAGTCCTGAACCAATCACTATGAATGCTGGTGTTCCACCCTGGGCACAGCTTGGCCCTGGAGCTAGGAATAGGGGGCACCCAGTCCCCTACATGCAAGGACACAGACTCCTGTGAGTATGGTTGCTGAAGGAAAGCCTGAACCCACAGAGTACAGATGGGCTTCTTGGGGCACTGCGAGGAGAGCATGGGGGTGAGGCAGGCAGAGGGGTCAGGAACCAGCCACATCCCTGGGGTAGGAACACCCATTTCACAGATGAGGAAGTTGTGGCAAGGGAAAGCTGTGGGGATGACAAAGACATGTCCCAGTAGGGAGTGTCCAGGGGAGAGGAACCTACAGGGGTGGTTGGGTTGCCTGGGATTTTTCTGGAGCTTCTTGGAGGAGTTGAGATTTGAACTGAGACCCAAGTGGAGAAAAGGAGCCACAGGAGAGAAGCTGAAAGAACATTCCAGAGGAAGCAGCCAAGACAAAAGACCCCCAAGCTGGAGCTTATGGCTTCCCTCAGGCCCCTAAGGCACACTCACTTCTTAACTTCCTCTCAAGGGCCCCCAGGCAGTGGCCCAAATGGGTGGCCCGGTCCTTATCTGCAGAGGACTTGGGAAACCGGAGGGTCCCCAGGTTTCTTGTAGGAAAAGCCACTTTCTCTTTCCTGCCTTCTAGAGTTCTTTAAAAATTTTTGGCTTTAATAGGCCTGCTTCAAGAGCTGTCTCATGGGATTTTAATCTAAATTTTATTACTACTGAGGCCAAATCTATTTTTCCATATGATCTTAACTGGATTGGTTCCTTTTTGTGAACTGTCTGGAAACCTAACCTTTTGGGCCTCCTTAAAAAACTTCCCTTTTTTTGAAACCTCAAACCCCAGGTGTTGGGAAGCTGCTCCTCTCAAAGGCCGCCAGGCTGCTTATTCCCTGGGACTCTCTGATCTTTACAAACACCAAAGGAAATGCCATTTTTATTGGCAAAAGCTTTGTAGGTGCCTCTAGATGAGAGAGCAAACCCTAACTCGGGAAGTCTGGATATTTTTAGACTCCCCTGCCAGAGGGATAAAGCCAGGCTCCTGTGGTCCAGGTGGGGGTGGGGGAGCGAGGGATGAAAGATACTGTCTGCTTTACGAGTCAGAATAGAGCACCAGACAGACCCAGGCGGAATCCCCTGTGCTTTCCTTTCCTCTAAGGGAATAGCCACCTGACCAGAGGAATCCAGTGGCGGGATGTGGTGGGCACATGGTGGGCATGCCTGCCATCCCTGCATTGCAGGGGGGGCAGAGAGAGTAGAATGGCAAGTTCAAGGTCAGCCTTGGCTACACAATGAAACCCAGGTGTGAAACAAACAGCCCCTGGTGCTAGAGCAGCCCTGTGATGCATGTACACTCTCAGAGATCTCATTCTGCCTGTTCCTTGAAGATCAGTTTGAACGGGCCTCCGTGAGGCCCAGCTGAGCTCATAGTGGCACTCAACACCGTGTCAAGTGTAGGAAGTCCTACAGCTCTGCCTACACTGTGTGGCCTTGTGCAAGTCTCCTGCCCTCTCAGGAGTGAGCTTGATTAAGGTCAGGTTTTGAGTTGATGTGAGGGCCGTGAACTGCTATCCTATCATGCAGACTGATGCCTTGATCATCAGCCCCCGTACCCAAGTGTGACACTGAAGGGGTGAAGCTCACCGAGAACCAGTGTTGACAGTTTTAGATAAGGAGACCAAGAAAGACATCGCAGAAAATGACAGGGGAAATTACATGGGGTGGGAATTACATTTGAATACACGAGCCCCTGGGGGACACAGATTGTATTCAGGTCACTGTAGACCTTGGGAAGGGCCTGTATGGTAGAGCATCGAGAGCCCAAGGTAGAGCAACAAGAGGCCACTTTGACCGGAGGGAGTGAGCATGGACAGAGAGGAGGATGGGGGGTCAGGGAGGGACAGGCCGTCATCACACAGGCAGCCACTCCCTGACAGATGAGTGCTGAGCCAGCAAAAGGCTCAGTGCAGCCCTATGGAGGGATGTAGGGCATCTCTAGTCTGGGACTTCCAAACCTAGAGGAGCCGGGCTGCCAACTCTGTCCCTCTAAGTCCATTGTTCCTGACTGACTCTGCAAGAGGTCAGGGTCTACATGGACAGGAAGAATGGAGTGGTGGGACTAGGTTAATGAACCATGTGGAGTTCTGCATCTCTGTAGAGACCGTCCACATGACACGTGCATGGTGTAAACCGCAGAGGTGACAAGACCTCAGTACCTCTAGGGACTCTCCTTGGCTAGGACAGCCTTGCTTTGGTTGCCAGGAGACTGCCATTGCTGGCGGGACCCCCCATGATAGTCCCTGAGGTGGTCTTCATGCTTGCTTCCTCATGCTTCAGGCTATGGAAGCCCTGAGAACTCACCCATGCAGTCTCAGCCTCTGCCCTCCCCTAACCCTTTAGTGTGGCCTGGGGTTCAGCCACACAGTTCCTGCCCTTCTTCATCCATTCACCTTTCCTGAACTTCCACTTGACCTTGCAGGGGCAGCCCCTGGGGGACTCCCCAGTGGGTTCAGCTGCTCCTTTCTCAACCTCGCCCTGCTGGCTCCACAGTCTACCCAGCATTGGGCCTTTGCACCTCTGCTCCCTGACTCCCCTGCATTCTGGGTCCCTCCCACGGACTTGGTTATTTTCTCAGGCTACAAGAAGGTGCAGTAACTAGCAAACAAGGCTGCTGGGTCCAGCCAGGTTAAAGTCACTTGCCCAGTCACATGCTCCTAGATGCAGGAGGTGGCATTCGAGCAGCCCCAACTCTACTACCTGCTGGTTGGGGTCCTGGGCTGAGCACTTAACCACCCTATGCCAGGGAGACGCATGAGTCTCTGTGGGTCCAGGACTGCACAGAGCTTGGCACTCTTGGTAACATATGTAATCAAGTATGTGCCCCACCTTAGCTTCAGTCTGGGACTCCTGGGGCTGGACCTAGTCCTTTCTCTCTTCGTCCCCATGGTGCTGACACAGGGTCTAGGCTTGAGAGGTTTGTTTGTGCTGTATTTATTACCCTCCTCAGTGCCATGACAAACTAGCTGACAGAAACAGTTTATGAGAGAAGAAATTTGTTTTGCCTCACGGTTTAAGTCCATCATGGTGGGGAGGGTGTGGTGGTTGAGATTGTAGCAGTGGGAGTGTGTGGTGGAGACTGTTCACATCCTGGTACGCCAGAAGCAAAGTGTGAGGCTGGAAGTGTGGTGGCAGGGAGTATCATCTTCAAAGGCTTCCCCACAGTGGCCTACTTCTGGCTAGGCCCTGCCTCCTAAACCAGCTGGGAAACATGTCCAAAACATGAGCCTGTGGGGGCACTCAGAAGTCAGTCTGAAAGAGCTGCCGTGTCGCAGGTGAGATTGGTAACGAGGGCTGCCTGCCTTGGCACTCAGGATGGGGGAGCCTTTAGGACCCAGTAGGCCACAACTGAACCCAGGCTCAGCCAGAACATCACAGTGGAGCAAAGGACAGAGGCCATGACCAGCCTGGCCCCGAACTCTAGGCAGATGCTGATCCATTTATCCTGAGGAACAGTACCCCTTCCCCCAATGCATGTTGGATCCCTGAGACTTGAGTTTTCTCTCCTATTCTCATTGAACTTCTATGTTCTCCTCTGGTAAAGGGGACAGTGAGCAGGTTCCAGGCCCAATAGGATCAAGCCTGAGTATGCCTGCTCACGTGTCTCACTAAATCTTTATGTCCTGGTTCAGAGAGGTGAGAAGGCTCACAGTAGGCAGCCAGAGAGCTGGGTTTGCAAGAACACTTTCCAGGAAAGAATTTTCCCTTCCCCCATCCCAGTGACAGGCCACAGCTCTAGACCTACAGCGGGTGGCCACAGTTGCAGAACTCACAGGGGTCTAAGAGGCTCCTGACTGTGCATGTCCTGCTTTCTCCCGCTCTGCTTCCGCCAGCTGCCACAGAGACACCTGCCAGCCCAGTGGGCTGGTTGTCCTGCCTTGTGCTAAGCCTGTTGCCACTCTGCCCGGGCCACTGTCTTTAAGTGGAAATGTGGTCATTCCTGACAGATTCTCAAAAGAATCTCAGCTCCTTCAAAATATTGACATGGCATAGAATTAAAAATTTTTAAATGCCACATATAGCTGGAAAGGCAGGGAGGGAGGAAAATTGAGACAGTCAGGCAGACAGAAAGGGCACAGAAAAGGGCTAGGGTCGGGGTGTGTAAGAAGAGAGCTAGCAGCCACTCCAGCTCTAAGGCCTGTCCTTGGGACACCTTTCAACTTCTGCACCCTGCCTGGGTCCCACTGCCTGCAAGGTACAGATGAAGAAGGGGGACTGGGAGATGGGCATCTTGACCAGGATGACTAGGTAGGGGACTATGGTTCGGCAGGGCCAGAGCTCGACCCGACCCATGTAATCTCCAGCTCCTCCTCGCTCTCCAGCCCCAGTCAGTGTGGATGTATTGTATTTCCAAAGTCAGTTTCTGGATTCTGAAGACAAAGAGCAATTGCTGTCACCTGGAGCTGAAGGCCAAGGCCTCTATGACGTGTTGAAAGTGCTTGGTGGCTGTTCCTGGATCCAGTAGAGCCCTTTCTAAAGGGCATATCTTTCAGAGATGCTTTGGAATTGACAAGGACCATGGCCTCCAAGCTCTGGGGCAGTGCAGTGTTGTCAGATCCCTTCCAGTGACAAACTAGTTTCCTCAGTAACCAGTGCCAGGGGGAAAGACTCTCTCTGGGCCCTGCTTGTCAGCTTTATCCACTGTTTACTGAAGACCTACTTTGCAGAGAACTAGCCTGGGTGGGGTTTGAGAACTGCTATCTCATTTAGTTGCAGAGAAAAACCCGTGGTCATGTTGACTTCATTTATAGCCAGAAACTGAGGCTCTGGGAAGTCAGGGCAGGTCAAGGTCAGCTGAGAGGGCTCAACCCCATGTTTAGTCCCTTCCCTTCACAGTAGGTACCAAGTGGAAGGGGTTGAGACACTTCCTTTATGCAGGGGTCTTCCTGGGACTACAGTTGGGGCTGGAGTGGTCAGGAGAGGCTTCTGGGAGGAGGTGACCTTGAAGGAACCTGATGGCTTGAAACAGCATGGATTTATCTATAGATGAGTCCCATGCTGGGATGTCAAAGTGTTACAAGGCCTGGATTGCTTTCCAGAAGCTCCAAGATGCTAGAGATGGAACCCAGGGTCAAGTACACTACTGCTGAGCCAACGTCCCCAGCCCTATGCGCTGCTTTTTTTCATTTTAATATTTTTAAATTTTATATGTTATGAATGTATTGCCTGCATGTATGTAAGTGCACCTGTGTCATGCAATGCACTTGGAGGTCAGAAGAGGGCACGGATCCCCTGAACTGGAGTTATGGACAGTTGTTATCATGTGGGTGCTGGGAACTGAACCTGGGTTCTCTGCAAGAGCAGCCAGTGCTCTTAACCGCTGAGCTATTTCTCCAGCCCTGCTGCTCTCTGCGCCGCTCTCTGTGCTTCTCTGTGCTGCTTTCTTAATGGTCCAGAGAACCTATCTTCCTGCCTCACTCTGGTCTAGAAGAGATCAGGTTTCTTACCTCATGGCCTCCTAGCACCCCATGCTTCTCATGTATTATCTCCATTTCTGACCAAGCTTCCCACCTCCCTCTTAAATCATCTCTTTGTGATGACACTGACCAACCCTATAATCCAGGATACTGTCCCCACCTCCAGATCTTAATCACCTCTGTGAGATCCATTGCCACCCAAGGTGGAGTGAGCACAGGTCTGGGGGTTAGGTCATGGACACCTTAGTGGGGGGCATTCTGAGGAGTGGGCATGCTAGAGGACTGGGAGGGTGCAAGTGTTCCTCCTGGCTGGCCTGGGGTAAGGGATGGGCGGCTTTGCTTGGGACTCACTTGTCACAGGCACCAAATGCCACATTCGAACCCGTTGCCTCAGATCTCACCTTTAGCCCTTGACTGTGCACTTGAGTCAGCTGAAGACCTGGCCCACTGCTGACCTGAGCCAGGAGTCTAGGTGGGGCTCCACCCTGTATACCCCAGGATCTCCTGGAGGTGCTGAGGCCCCTTTGTGAGTGAGGGCCTTGCTTTGATTCACGAGGCACCTGAAGGGATGGCTCTAGAAAAGCTGGGTCTGCAGAAAACAGTCAGTGAGGCCTGGTGTTCCCAAGGGCCTGTCAGCTGGCACTGGAATGCCATTCCTTTCCCAGTGCTCTGCTCCATCCCATGGAACAGCCACTGGATATCTACTGTGGCTTTGAGTCAAAACCTGAAGGGTTTCCTGACTTACGAAAGGGGGTTCAGGACACTGTGAATTCAAGCAACTCTCCCCCTCTTCTGGGCCCCTGATGGTGTTGGGGTGGTAGTTACTTGTCACTGATAAAATGCTGGACAGAAGCAACTTGAGGAAGGACTGATTTGGGTTTGTGATTTTTAGAGGCCTGAGTCCATCATGGTGGGGAAGGCATGGTGGAGCAGCCCCATCTCTGGTGACAGGCAAGAAGCAGAGAGTGTAGACCAGTAGTCTCCTTCAACCAGGCCCCACAAGGTTCTACAGCCCCTCTCCCCCCTCAAGCAGTGCCACCTCAGTTGGGGATCAAGTATGAGCCTGTAAGGTATTCAGACTTAAGCCGTGTGAGCAAGATGTCGCTCAGACTCAAATAACTGGCTCCATGGGCCACTCTGGGCTTCTAAGCTGAAGGCCTTTCCTTCCAGTTAACTGAAAATTGGCCCATACTGTATGGAATGGCGTGGTGGTAGTTAGGACCTTGGGCCAGTGAAAGTTGGGTGAGTGAAGTGCGGGGTATGTCCCTGGCATGTGGGTCTTGGTATCACCTAGTCTTAAAAGTGCTGCATCCATAACTGGGGCTGGTGGAGCACCCTTGTAACCACAGTATTTGGGCAGCTGTTGCAGGGGGATCATGGATTCAAGGTCAGCCTTGAGTTCCCAGGGAGACTCATTATGAGTGAGCAACCCACCAAACAACCGAAAATTGAAAATCGCAGCATCCTTGCAGTTTTGGGGTTAGAAACAGCCTTAGACCCTGTCACATGGGGCTATAAACTCAGGCAGGAATTATGGAGCACTGATGGGCCAGGGGGGTATATGTTACCCTATGAATGTGTGCTCCATTTAGGGGCAGCCCCCACTGGGCTCAGCCCAACCTCTGTGGCCATGTGTGAATGCAGGCTTAGTATGCCACACCCACCCAATTTGCAAATGAACTTCAGAAATCTGGAGTTTTATGTGACACTTCCTATTTTTAAATGTTGACAATGAATTTAGATATTTTTAAAAATATTGTGTGGGCCAAATAAGACATTTCTGCTGGTTGGATTCAGGCTGCTAGCAGCTTGTTTGAGAATCCTTTGACTTTCTCAAGGGGGAAACTGAGGCCTCTAGGGGCAGATGGACCTTATGATGGAGCCCCGCCTCAGGACTTGAACTGGGGGGCTGCAGACAGCAGCATAGCTAGATTGGTAGGTCTCTCTGCATCTCTCCTTTCTGGACACCCTTGGCCCCCATACCTCTGTCCTTTGCTACTGATAGAGTGTTCCTACCTCCAAATTCCCCAGTTACACAACATAAAATGACTCAAGAGGTAGAAGTTGTCCCCAGCCTGGCTGTGCCTTGTTCTGTAAGATGGAATATTCCAGCTCTCCGTGGACCCGAGGCCTCTTATCTATAGGCAGGCTGGGGACTCAGTGACTCTGGATGCACCCCCCACCCCCTGCTTCTGTGAGGCCTCTTCCTGCCAGCCCCATACCTCCCAGCCACTGAGCACCCCTGACATTTCACAAACAGCAGTTGTCACTAAGTTGTTCCTAGCCCTGGCGTCTGGCTCATGTCATTTACATGATTTAACATGCTCAGTATCAGGGGCGTATTGCCGAACTCAGCCAGCGGCCACTATGCTGTGACTTATTGATCTGATGTATTAAACTGATTAATTTTTTGTTCTTGAGACGCCACTGAATCTTGATCTCATGTGGCTTTGCAACAGCTCCCCTCTGATCCCCAAAAGGCTTTAATTTGTTTAAGGGCGATGGGCTATTGTCTCAGGCGTCAGGGTCCCCCGGGTGACATCACAGCAAGAGCACTGAGGATCACTGTTTACATATGCACTATGGCTGGACATGTCCTAGCCCCCCCCCCCCACTTACAGGAGAGAACACAAGTGCTCAATGGGGTGCATACCACCTGCTAGTCACTGGACTGGAAGAGCGAGGAGCTTACCCAGATGCACTGGCCGGAGTCCACCACCCCCATGTCTATGTCTCAGTATCGATTATAATTACGCTACAGTTCTCATGCACAAAACCAGAGCTGCAGCCCACATGGTGATAGCTACAAGCCCAAGTTGGGCCTGCCCCTCCGCCAGGGCACTTATGAACAATCAGCGCCCACCCTACCTTTGTAATGATGGTCACGTGACAGTGCTGGTCTCATGAGAATACAATTGAGCTGAGCAATTTCCGTCACTTGTTGAAGTCTTGTCTCAGCATCGCCAAGCTTTATTCATCTGCTTTTGGTGACATTGGTGCCAACAAACCCAGCACACTTCCAGTCACATGGAGGCAGAGAACATCCAATTGCATGTAGTGTGTCATACTTGATAATGTAGACGCTGTCTAACTGGTTAACACATCTCCTACTGTGTGTGTGGGGTGGGTGGGAG
>NW_008329714.1:445884-452523 GCF_000622305.1 Nannospalax galili
GTAGGGGTATAGGGATGGGGGTGTATGGGAGTAGGGGTGGGGGTGTATGAGTGTAGGGGTTGGGGCATATGCACATTAAGGTAAGGTACAAGCAGCTGTGTGTGCAAATACAGAAACCACAGGAGTACATCAGTACTGTTGCGCTCCATCTATTTATTTATTTTGAGACGAGGTCTCTCACTTCACCCGAAGCTCACATTTTGGCTAGGCTGTCTGGCCAGCGAGCTCCCTGCATGTCTGCTTCCCAATGCTGGAGTTATAGGTACACAGTCATGCTTCGGTTTTTATGTGGACGCTGGGCATTTGAGGTCAGGTCCTCATGCTTGCATAGCAAGTGCTCTTACCCATTAATCCATCTCCCTACCCTCACTTTTTATTTTTAATTAGTAAACTTTTTTGAGATAGGGTTTTATGTACCTCAAGCTAGCCTTGAACTGGATACGTAGTTGAGGATGATTTTGAACTCTTGATCCTCCTGCCTCTGCCTCCCAAGTACTGGGATTAGATTATCACACCTGAGCCATTACTATGCCTGGCTCTCACTGTTATTTGGTGTGAACTCTCTTTTTAAAACGTTTACCATAAAAACATGCCCCTTGTGCTTAGAGCATCCCTTTGTATCAAGAGGCCACCCCTCCTGACTCACCTACTGGCTGTGCATATTAGGTCCGTGTTGTGATATTCCTATAATGAGGGGATCAAGATGGCCTAGCAACACAGCTCTGAGGAAGTGTCCCCTCTGCCTTTGAGTGAGACTTGACTGTAATTGCTAATAATTGCACATACTCACCAGTAATGGTCTTACTTAACTTTCTTAAATCCTTTCCCAGCATCAGGCTGAGGAATCCATCGGGGCTTCAGCAAGCTCCATGTCTACATGCTCACTTCTCAAAGGAAGGCAGTGAGGGACTGAGTCCCCACTGAAGGTCACAGGGCCCCACTCAAGGTCATGCAACCCAGGCTTGCTAAGGAACACCTGCCCCCCACCCCCGCCAATGTCTCTGTGCTCAGTGAGGAGCCAACCCTGGAGACTCCGAGCAGGAGATGGACAGTGCAGAGGGGAAATCGTTCTTGCAAACCCATCAATTCCATCAATGGCAGGTCAGAGTGGACCTCGCCAAGCTGTTTTTTAAAAAGGCAAAAAGTGCAGCTAACAGGATTAGCTGTCAGCTGTGGCCACACCTGACGAGGAATCATCTCATTTCCTCTGCCCCTGAAGGTCGTCCATTCTCTGCTACAAATCGAACCATTAGCAGCAAGTTTCAGAAACGGGGACAATCCTGCTCCCCTCAATCCCATATCACCAAAGCAAGTCTCCTCAGAGGCCGCCACCTCGATCTCTCCCTATTCCCTTTTCTAAGGAGCCATATGTGTCCCACACTGTACCAGTAACTGCAGTGAGCACTGCACAGCCTACAGCCACACTGCCCCCCCATGGCCTCACTATCCCTGTCCACCTGCTCTGTGACCACCAGAGCTAACACTTACCATCCCAACATCGGCTTATTCTTCCTGAAGTCGGCTGTCTTTTCTATACATATGTTTTAAAGGGACATTAAAGGTTAGTGGCCCTGAACCTGAGCATGCACCTGTGTCGTCTGCTGGAACCATCAGAGCCAGAACAGGCTGTGCTGTTCTGCCAGCACGCCTTGCTGTCGTAAACTTTTAGTTCATATTATTTGTTTTTAAAAAATATTTCATTATTTTTTATTTTATGTGTGTGAGTGTATTGCCTGCATGTCCGTTAGTGCACCTGTGTCGTGCAATGCCCAAGGAGGCCAGAAGAAGGCGTCGGATGGGAACTGGAATTACGGATGGTTATTAGCCACCATGTGGGTGCTGGGAATTGAACCTGGGTCCTTTAGAAGAACAGCCACTGAACCATCTCTCCAACCCTCCTTTCTACTTTCATTTAAATCTAAATTCTGTATATGAGGAGAAAGATGTGATGCTTGTCTTTCTGGGTCTGGCATCTTTTACTAACATAATGATCTCCAGTTCCATCTATTTCCCTACAAATGATATCATTTCATTTTTCTTTATGACTGAATTGTACTCCATTGTGCATCAACAACTGCATTTTCCTTATCTGTTGATGGGCTTCTAGGCTGGTTCCACATTAGGTGACTCTGTGGAGTGCTAACTTAGATTCCTCTGGGTGTAGTCTAGGAGTGGCACAGCTAGATCACATGGATCATTCTAATTTTGGGTTTTTGAGGTGCCTCCCTGTTGATTTCCACAACGGCCATGGAAGCTTGCATTGCCTAGCTGGTTTTGTGATGTCAGGTCTGAGACTGCACTATCTGTTTCCCATGTTACTGATGGTAAGTTAGGGTGATACTGGGGCCATTGATTTGAACCTCACTCTGATGGAAGACCAAGATTGAGCATCATAAAATGATGAACCAGGGAAGGTCCTTGCGGAGTAGGGATCCTCCAAACAGTACTGCCCTGGCCAGGAGGAGAAGAGGGTGTCTGGAGCCAGCAGGAGACAGAACTGTGATGATGGAGCACAGAGGGGACAGTTGTGGGCAGGGATGAAGTCTGTCTGGGAAGGAGCAAGCAAAGATATCAGGTGTCTCATTACTCCTGAGGGCTGAGCTCATGGGTCTGGGTGACTTGGCCCCTGGACATGGAACAGGGCAGAGACATGAGGGTGGGTACAGACAGAGGGGATAGAGATGATGGGGGCTCCGTGGAGAATCATCAGGGCAGGAAGTAACTATATGGACAGTGGGCCTGAGTCTCACCCTCCATTTAAAAAAACTGATAAGTAGGGCTCAGTTAGTACAGTACTTGCCTAGCATGCAGGAAGCACTAGGTTTAATCCTTAGCACCACATAAAATTGGACATGGTGGCACATGCCTGTAATCCCAGTATTCCAGTGGTGGAGGCAGGAGGATCGAGCATTCAAAGCTTCATTGTGAATTGGAGGCCAGCCTAGACTACATGAGACCTTGTCTGTATCTGCTAAAAATTGACAAGTGTTAGAAGGGTTTTAGGACACATTTGGCACCACCCACAGACTCTTTTGATGGAGGTAATAAGAATTTTAAGTAATGGGAATGAAATTGCTCCTTCATTCTTTGGCTCAACTTAATGTGATATTTGTGGGGAAATGGGGCTGTATAGCCCAGTCACGTCCTCAGGGGGCTTCTATTCACCACCTGAGAGTGGGGTGGGTCCATTTCTTGGGGACAGAGTAGGTAGGTACTAGTGGCAAGGGCATACCCAGGCAGACAGACACACAGGGCTGGTGGAGCTTGGGGTTGCGATGCTAAGGATGGAGAGGCCAGCCACCTGTCTCCCAGCAGCAGCTGGAGTTACAACTAGTCGCCTCTTGTCTTCTCTGAATCTACCAATCTCCCTGCCTCTCTTTAGATGGCTTCTGGGCACCTGGAGCCCTTTTTTTGCCTACCTTTCAGAACTGGCATTTTCTTCTCTGCATTCTCTCCAGCCAGGGCTGACCAGGGGGCCTGACCCATGAGGCTCTGCCTGGGACAGCTCTGAGATGTGGCTCACACTGCAGTGTCCCATGGGGTCAGACAGTCTTCCTAATGAGCACCCACCCTCCTGTCCTTCCTGCATCCCCAGGTCTCATATCATGTCCCTTGGGTGTGCCCAAGGCATGGTGCCAGGATGGGGATCAGCTGCAAGGAGTCCCTGCAGGACGAAGGAAGGAGGAGCTGTCTTAAGTGACAAGCATATAGGAGGAAGAGGGAATGATAATCTTGGGTGGGAAACAGCAGACATCCCAAAACTGGGCAGGAGAGCTAGCAGCTCCTGGTGGGCCTGTATAGGGGGAGGATCTGTGGGCTTGAACCCCCATACCATTGGAAGGCTAAGGTGTGAGTGCACAGGGAACAGTTGACAGGCAGGGTACAGGGGAGGGTCCAGGGAAGGCTACAGGGTAGGGTGCAGGGGAAGGTACATGGAGACTACAGGGAAGGGCACAAGACAGGGTACAGGGCATGGTACAGAGGAGGGTACAGGGGAGGGTACGGAGCAGGGTACAGGGGAGGGTACAGAGCAGGGTACAGAGGAGGGTACAGGGGAGGGTACAGAGAAGGGTACAGGGGAGGGTACAGAGCAGGGTACAGAGGAGGGTACAGGGGGGGGAAGGAGCAGGGTACAGGGGAGGGTACGGAGCAGGGTACAGGGGAGGGTACAGAGGAGGGTACAGGGAAGGGTATGGGACAGGTAAAGGCATAGGTGAGGCTTGAGGGCGAGTGGTGAGTTGGGATGCTTGTAACACAGGTAACAGAATGTCCCCCAAATGAACTTACCACCAGCAAAGTTTGTCCATGCAGAGCCCGGAGTAGGGTAGCCCTAAGGCCCTCCATGGCCAGGAAGGGCTCCTCTCCATGGTTCTGCTCGGGACCCGCAGTGTCAACCTCACCCCAAGCTGGTCCAGCAGGCCTCCCTTCCACAGCACAGGTAACCCAGAGCTGAGGTTGGGCCTGAGGTGACTTGCTGTTGCCTGCCAGTGGTGGCAGGGGTGGGGTGGACAGGCAAGCTCAAGGCTTTGCTTATCAGCATTCTTGCTCTCCAGGGGTGCTGTGGCTGTCCGTGGTCTCCGAGGCACTGTACATCCTCCTGCTGCTGGTCGGCTTCAGCCTCATGTGTCTCGAACTCGTCCACTCCAGCAGCGTCATAGACGGGCTCAAACTCAATGCCTTCGCGGCTGTCTTCACGGTGCTGTCAGGTAAGGACTGCATCCCTGGTATGGCAGTTGCTTATCTCCCAGTGCTCAGCATCAGGGGTCACTGGGCACTGCATCCCTGGATTGTCCTACTTCATCGAATGGAAGATGCAGGCCATTGTGGCTCCTCTGGGCCCCAAGTCCACCATTTTAAAGCAGCTGCCCAAGGTGTGCTGGGTATGGCATGCTGGGTATGGCACGAGAGCCAGCATGTGGAACTTAATGTGATTGGTAGATGCAGCTGGGCCGTGTATTGGACTTGGACACGAGACAAGGAGGTGATAGGAAGGGGTACACAGAGGTGGTTTTCACAGGGCTTCAAAAGTGAAGGCTTTATGATTGGAGTTGCTGCTCAGTGATAGAGAACTTGCTTAGCATTTGTGAGGACCCGAGTTTCATCCCCAGCATGGGTGGAAAGAGAGGAAGGAAGAAGAGAGGGACATCAGGAGGGAGGGAGAGAAGGAGAGCGGGAGGGAGAAAAGGGGATCCCATTTGGAGGAGGTGTCTTCTCGGCCCTCTGCTGCAGCTTCTTCCCCTGAGCCCCTACGTGCAGGTCTGAGGACCACCTCCATAAGATTCCGAGAGGTGCGGACAGAGCACAAGAGAAAACACTGGATCTCATGGCCAGGTGCCCAGCATGGCATCCCTAGACTCAGATCTCCAGGGGCTGAGCAGAGAGGGCTCCAGAAGGGAATCCAGGTGCCCAAGTTCTCCCTGAGGCCCAGCTGATAGCGTGCTCTGGCCTCTGTGAGTCATATGTTCATAAAAAGCCACATACATATTGAATTTCTATAAATCTGGCAATCCCATTCTTTATGCCCTGGAAGGACTGCCCGCTGAATGAAACGGACGTGAGCAGTCTTTGACAGGAGACATAATCACCCCTAATTGAGGTATGTATAGAAACCAGATGGATTTCTCCGAGAACAGAGCGCTGAATTCAACAAGTTACAGACCGTGCCTAGATCAAATGCCTACCTTACCACTGCTAGGACATGGAGAACTCAACTCAAAGAGAAAGATTTAGCAGTGCTTGTACAGAGTCCATCTGCCTTTGCCCGTCCCCAGCTGCTCCCAGCTGACACCCTGCCTGCCCTTTGCTTTTCTCTTCTTATTCATTTACTCGGTCAACATTCACTGACGGTCTTCTGGGCCTCAGCCACTAGCCTGGATTTGAGGGGAGATGAGGAAAGAGGATTAAACCCTCACTCTTGTGAGGTTTGCTGTGCTGTAGAAAGATGTCAGGTGACCATAATGTGGCCTGAGTACTTTTGGCCCCAAGCAGGAGAGGCATTCGCACCTGCCCAGGTAGTGGGATGCTGAACCAGGGAATGGAGGAGCTGTGGAGGTTGTGTGTGCTGGGGAATCAGGCCATGTTTGCTTGGCAGACAACTTACAGAGAGCCTTGCAGGTGGAAGGGAGGTACAGGAAAGGAGGCATGTTTGTGGGGAGCCATGTCCCATGAGGGGGCACGTTCTGGGGACTCAGGTTGTCAGAATGGCAGAAAGGCAGAGGTGAGGAGAAGAGAGGCGTTGAAAGATGAGGCTGGAGAGCTGTGTGAGGGCCTTGCTGTTTTGCAAAGGTCCCAAGTTTACCCTGCAGGCAGTGAGGAGCCAGTGAGGAGGGAATTCAGAACAAGAGGTGATGGGTCAGGTTTGCACTTGGGGGATGAGCTCTGAATTTAGGGTAGAGCCCTGATGGAATGGAGTAAGAATAGTGGTAGAGAGCTGGGCACAGGTCTGTCATCCTAGCCATTTGGAGGCTGAGACAGGAGGATTGAATGTACCAAGACCTGCCTGGGCTACAGACCGGGTTCAAGGCCATTCTGGGTAACCTGGTAGACCTTGTCTTAAAAGGAAAAAAAAAAAAAGGAAAAGTCTGGGGATATAGCTGAGAGAGAGAGAGAGAGAGAGAGAGAGAGAGAGAGAGAGAGAGA
>NW_008329714.1:452548-504573 GCF_000622305.1 Nannospalax galili
GAAAAAAAAAAAAAAGAGAAAGAGTGGGGAGATATAGGAGAGAGAGAGAGAGAGAGAGAGAGAGAGAGAGAGAGAGAGAGAGAGAGAGAGAGAGAGACTGTTGTGATCAGGGTGAGAAGCGACCAGATCATAGTGGCATCAAAGTGGGGTGGGTCAGGAGACTCAGGCAGGCATATCCACCATACAGGAGGTAAGGTCTCCAGGACTTGGAGAGTAGGTTGGGGAGCCATGATAAGGGAATAGCCAAGAGTGAGGTTAAGCTTGGAGTCTACAGAATTCAGAGTCTGTGAACCGGTTTGGAAAACAATTTATCTCCTTATTTCTGTAGCTTGTAAATGTCACTCGTCATTTCCTTGTATCATGGTGATGGGGCGGGAGCTGGGATGTGGTCACCGGCAGCGCCCATCCTCTCCACATCCCATGGCAGCTGTTGCAGGTGCTCTGAGGTATAGCCTCCAGAACAGAATGCCTATTAGGCTTCCACTGAATCTTGTTTAGTATGTTCACAAAATAGCACATATGTTCCCACATGAAGAGTCTGAATCGTCTCCTATAGTTTGTTCCCTCTGTAACTATATGAATTTATTTCATGCTGCTGGAAACACTGAAGGGTCTACAGGCCCACATGGCCAGGGAGCCCCCAATTCAGTGTTGCAAGTCCCTTGGCTTCAGACAGGCTGAGCAGTGGGGTCACTAAATGGGGAAGGTAGGAGGAAGGCACTCAGCATTGGAGAGGGCTGGGTACACTGTGCATGGAGCACACCCGTGCCCCATGCTTGCTAATGGCCTCCTCTCTCTTCCTTCTCTTTCCCTCTGCCAAACACGTTCCCACGGTTCCCAAGCATCCAGCCCTTCTCTCTGCCTTGTTCAGTCCAAGCAAACACAAGTCAGTTGTTGGCCAAAGCAGCTGTGATGGTCAACTGGACAGGATCTAGAATCACCTAGGAGATGAGCCTCTGGCTTGTCTGTGAGGGAGTTTCTAGAATGGGCTAACTGAGGTGGGAAGACCCACCCTAAGGGCAGCACCATTCCATAGACTGGGGTTGCAGACTGCATGGAAAGGAGAGAGCCCCTGAGCAGCAACAATCTTCTCCTGCTTCCTGACTACAGACACAATCTTGTACCTGGCAGCCATGATGGACTGTGCCCTTGAACTGAAAGCCAAAAATAAACCCTGCCTTCCTTAAGTTGCCTTTTCAGGAATTTTGGCACAACAATGAAGAAGGTAGCAAGCACGGGTCTCTGATCCCTGCTTTGCTGCAGTCTCTTGTGGGGAGCTGAGGCTGTTCCCTCTTCTTCCAAGGGCTCATCACAAGACCCTGCCCCTCAAAAACAAAAACAAAAACAAAAACAAAAACAAAAAAAACCTGCTTCCTCCCAGCAGGCAGCCCACTGCTAGAGCTAATGGCTCAGGAGACAAGCTCAGGGAGGTTAATTGGCTTGCTCTAGGTCACACACACAGTGGGTTAGTTGTGCCCACATCCAGCTGGCTTCAAAGGCTGTGTGCTGTGTTCACAGAGCCATGCTGCTGCGAGTGTGACCAGGTGGGAGGGTGAAGACTTTTTTTTTAATCTGCAGAAAACAGTAACTGAGAAGTTAGTTAGCAAGACCCAAGCAGCAGGTGGTGGAGAGAAAGGGTTTAATATTTATGTGTGAGAGACACCAGTGGGAGAGCCAAGCAAGGCAGAGATGAACTTCAAGGCTACTGCAAAAACAGCCTGGTGTCCAACCTGCCTACAGGAAGACATAAGGGGTTTGGGTAACCCCTTGAGAAAAGGATGGGCTGAGCTTTGGAGGAGGTGGAGTGATGTTGGGTGGGCTCCCCTGGGAGGGAAGGGGCATGGAAGGGGGGCAGTCCAGACTGGACAGAGGTCAGTGCTGACTCCATCTGAGGTGTGTTGGGCCCTGCCATCTGCTGGACCAGCTGAGTCCAAGGTCAAAATGCCTTCTTAGGTAGAGGAGGGAGCAGAGCCAGGCAGCTCTTACACAAACTGGTTATTAGGGTTAATTAGCAATTATGAAAATTAGCCCACTGATTGCAGTTGGTCATAATGGCAGCATTGACTTATAGGGGAGACAGATTCTTGTGGCCCAGTTAGACTCTGGCCTTCTGAGTCCTGGTGTTGACCAGCCCTGACCTTGAACACTGTCCTTGGCCTACTTAGTCCATTTTAGCAAGAATGTGGCTGGATCAGTTAAATTAAAACCTCATGCCCTTAGCCAAGCATGGTGGCACACATCTGTGAGTCAGCATGTAGACGACTGAGACAGGAGGGTACTGAGTTAGAGGCCAGCCTGTGCTACAGGGTGAGACCCCAACCCCTGGCTCAGGATAAGAAAGAAAGGATCTGACTATAACATTAGCCTGGGGGAAGACAAAACTTCAAGATCTGAAGTGCAGTTTCTACCAATGCGTACCATTTTCACACCAAGGTGAAGGTTAGAAATCAAGTCCAGCCATAGTAAGTCGGAGGTCTGCATTCAGGCTTGAGCTGAATCTTGCTTTGTCTTTAAACAAAGTCTCGACATGCCTGCTTCTATTATGGTGGCACCACATGCTGGGGCCAGCCGGCTGCAGGTTTGCCCCATTACTCATCATGTTGTGGTTGTGAGGGAGGGACCAACATGTCTACTGTACAAACCAGAAGCCGACCTGCCCACTGTCCTGGCTAGCAAGCTGTTGACCTGCTGCCTGCCACACTGAGCAGCCCTGGGTGGGGCTCAGCACCCGGGACCTCAGGCTGTCACTGTTGTCGTTATTCCTGACTGTCCTTGAAAAAACAGTGCAGCAGATGGTGGTCACAGGCACCAGCCCTCTCAGACGACATCATGGTCCAGGGGCTCATTTGGGCTCCTGAGTGAAGAGAGAAAGATGTCAGGCTAAGGTGACAGGCTGGTGTCTCCCTTGAGGGCTATCATGACAAATGTTCCACTAGTGACTTCTCCAGCAGACAAGGAGCTGAAGGCTCACTGCACTTCTAGGCACCCACAAAATGCTCTGAGTTTGACTGCTTAAATCAGAAGAGGGAAAATGAATATAATAATAATAATAATTAAATGAGTGCAGTTGGATGGAGGAGTAATGTCTAATGTTTTATTGTATAGAAGGATAGTTATGGTTGACAGTAATTAATTGTATATTTTGAAATAGCTGTTAGAAGTCAGGCATGGTGGCTGGCGCCTGTAATTCCCTCATTTGGATGGCTTGACAGGAGCATCGTATACACTACATAGCAAGACCTGGTAGGAAGAGGAAGAGGAGGAGGAGAAGAGGGAAAGAGGAAGGAGGAGGGGGAAGAGGAGGGAGGAGGAAGAGGGAGGAGGGGAGGGAGGACAGGGAGAAGGAGGACCGCTAGGAAAGGGGAAGAGGAGAGAATGGGAAAGGGGGGAGCATCCTGAGTGTTCCTAACACAGAACTGACTGCTAAGCACCTGAGGTGACAGTTATCTTTCTTGTTGCTGTGACAAAATACCTGGTAAAGGCAACTTAAGGAAGGGTTTATTTTAGCTCATGGTTCAAGGGTTGAGTCCCTCATGGTAGAGAAGGCATGGCAGCAGGAGCTGGAAGCAGCTGGTCGCAGTGCATCAGAAACCAGGAAGTAGCTGGCCCACCTCTTTTTAAAATTTTTTATTATTATTATTATTCTTTTATGTGTATGAGTGTATTGCCTGCTTGTAGGTAGATGCACCTGTGTGGTGCAATGCCAGTGGAGGTCAGAAGAGGGTGAACTGGAGGTATAAACAGCTGTTAGCTGCCATGTGGGTGCTGGGAATTGAACTTGGGTCCTCTGCAAGAGCAACCAGTGCTCTTAACCGCTGAGCCATCTCTCCAGCCCCAGCTCCCTCTTTTTACCCCAGCCCCTGAGATGGTGCTACCCACATGCAGGATGGTGCTCCTTGCTGGGTTAAGATCTTCACAGACACACCCAGAGGTGTGTTTCCATGGTGATTCTAAGCCTGTCAAGTTGACGCTGGATGTCAACTGTCCTGATCTGATCATTTACTCCAAATGCTTTTGATGAAAGGTTACACTATACCCTCAAATACATACAATTACTGTGTGTCAATCCAAAATAAAAACTGTAACCTGGGGATGCAGCTCAGTGGTAGTAAGAGTGCTCACCTAGCACACTTGGGTTCCATCCACAGCATCAAACTACATGAATTAATTTAAAAATTTTAAATGAGCCAGGTGTGGTGGCCCACGCCTGTAATCCCAGCACTTGGGAGGCAGAGGCGGGTGGATCTCTGTGAGTTCAAGGCCAGCCTGGTCTACATTGTGAGTTCCAGGACAGCTGGGGCTACAGGGAGACCCTGCTTCAAAAAGACCAAAAAAATTTTTTAAATGATATAACTTATAAAATAATAAAGCTGTAAGAATGAATCTAGCTTGTGTTATATTTATCTTCAGATGATAAAAAGTTATCCAAAGAGCCAGGCATGGTGTCAAATGCCTGTAACCCCAGCACTTAGGAGGTAGAGGCAGGAGGATTGAAGATTCCAGGTTAACCTCAGCTACATAGAAAATCCTGTCTTAAAACAAAACAAAACAAAACAAAAGCAGGAAGAAGTTAGTTCAACCCCCCTTTTGTGGAAGAACAGTGCCCAAGGCCCATGGAAATCACAGTGAGACGCAGAATTGGCTACTGGCCCACTGGGGACAGAAGGAGACCAATTCCACACTCAATGGCCCTTTCCCCACCCTGTGATTTCATCAAGGGATGTTGGAGAAAATGGAGTTCCCTGAACCACCTCAGTCTCCCAGGGCCCAGAGCCTTACCTCTGGGAAGGATTTTGAAGGCAGGCGGGGAAGATTTTTCTTTTCCTCCAGCTCCTCAGAAAAATGTAGCGGGTTGACTTAGGAAAACAAGAACATCATTGGGAAAATTCTTTCACAGTCCAGCTCACTTTAGGCTTTCATTAGAAACCATGTGGGCATGAAGAGACACCTGTCCATTTCCTCAGAAATAAACAGCTGTGTGACGTCAGCAAGAGTCTATTTTGTTATGTAATTAGAAAAGGAAATTTTGGGATAAAGTAAAATTAAAGGGACAAGGTCATTTTTTGAAATCCATGGTTCAGGCAATAGGTTAAGGATGAGACGTGGGTCCAAGAGTAAACTCCTTCAGGGCCTGGGAAGGGGAGGGGTACGAGCACCACCAATGTACTGTGTCCAGGCCAGGGGACCTGCAACTTGGGGACTCTAGGATCCCACTGCACTGCTGACACTCCAGCTTAAGACTCTAGGCTGTAAGCAAGAGGAGTGGGTGCCTTTACCCGTCACAGGGCCAGGAGCTAGGATGCCATGGGCTCCACTCCAGCACCTCTGCAGTGCCATGACCTGGTCTGCCGGGCCTCTTATAATCCCACACCAGTCTGTGACTGGCAAGTGTGCCTTCTCTTCCTTGACTGCTAGGAGGTCAGGATGGTATGCTGTGCTCGGTGCTGGCCCTCTCAGGTGAAGGCATCATATGAGCCTCCACCCCCTCATTTTGTGCCTTTCTCTTGGTGATTTGTGGGTTCACTATGTTTTTGCTTCTTGAGACAGCACAAACTGAGGATAAGTTTCCTGAGACCCTAACACCATTCACCACCTGACCATCAAAACTTAGGCTAAACCCCCACCCTGATGCCCACTGCTCAGTCCTCTTGCACTGGCTCACTGATCTCACCGGAGAGGGCAAGAACACCAGTAGATTTTTGTGTCTCCAAATGTAGAACATGATGGGTGTGGTGGCACAGGCCTGTATTCCCAGCACTTGGCAGACTGAGGCAGGAGGATCAAAAGGTTGAGGCCAGAGGCTGCAGAGATGATTCTGCAGTTCAGAACACTGGCTACTCTTGCAGAAGCTCAGGATGTAGTTCCCAACACCTGCATGGTGGCTAACAACCAACTACCATAAACTCTAGTTCCAGGGGATCCAATGCTCTCTGCAGGCATTGCATGACATAGGTGCACTTACAGACATGCAGATAAAACACTCATACACATGAAATAAAAATAAATAAATTTAAATAAATAGAAAAGAGGTTGAAGCTGGTCTGGGTTACATTGTGAGATCCTGTCTCAAAAAAGAGGAGGAAGAGGGGGAAAAGGAGGAAGAGGAAGAGGAGGAGGAAGAAGAGGAGGAGGAGAGGAAGGGGAGGGAGAAAGAGAGAAAGAAAAACAGAGATGGAAGAGGAGGAAGGGGGTAGAGGAGGAGGGGAGGAGATGGGGAGAAGGAGGAATGAAAGGGGGTGAAGGAGGAGGGAGAGGGGAGGGGGGAGGGGGAAGGTGGAGGAGGAAAGCACTGTTGTGTTAGTACCTTCAGCTTGTTGTGAATCCCTTACAGAAGACCAGCAATGGAGAAGGTGCATTTTGGTTCACAGCTTTAGAGGATTTCAGTCCATTATTGGGGGTTGAGGGAGCAGAGTGGCTCTGTCTATGGTGCTAGGAGCATGTAGAGGTAGGTGTTCACATCATGACTGCCCAGGAAGCAGAGAGGCCAGGTTAGGTAAAACCCTCAAAGGCCCCTAATGACCTACTTCTTGCCAGCCAGTCCCCCACTTCTAAAGTTTCCAGACTTCAAAATAGTGCCACAAGCTGGGGACCAAGCACTTAGAGCATGAGTCTGTGAGGACACTGAAGATTTAACCCATAACAATGTAGAGGCCCAAGTCGTAGAAATGAATATTTATGTGTTATTAAAATTCTTTTTGCCGAGCATGGTGATCCCAGCACTTGGAAAGCAGAGGCAGGCGGATCTTTGTGAGTTCGAGGCCAGCCTGGTCTACATAGTGAGTTCCAGGACAGCTGGGGCTACAGGGAGACCCTGTCTCAAAAAGACAAAAAGAAAAATTCTTTTCATTAAAAGTGACAAGACCTCAGTCAAATTAGGTGAAAGAAAAGAGGGTGATGGTTGAAATCTGTTCCATAATGGAAAGTATAGAATGCCTTAACGTTGGTCATAGATACATATGTCATCTGCTCTGAGGAATTTGTCAGAATCACTGCACTTGAGTGTCAGCCTCAGTATGAGTATGGGGAGGACAGTCATGGGGTCCAGCTCATGTAAGATCCCCAAAGTATTCAAGCTTCCTTCTGGAGTTCTCTCCATGGTGTGGGCTCGGCCATGGACCAAGCAGGGTTATTAGACAAGTTGTTACTCAAGGGGATCGGCTGGCAACAAGCCCAAATGAGTTCAGTTGGAGATTAACAGAGGGACTGGGGTGCAACCAAGGGACTCAGGGCTTCAGGAATAGCAGTTCCTTCAAAGGAGACTGTGTTAATCTTTTCATTGCTGTGACAAAATACCAGGGAGGAGGAGGGAGAGAATAGTTCAAAGGAAAAAAGATGTGCTGTAGCTCATGGATTCAGAGGTTTCATTCTATGGTCTGTCTGGTGTCATTGTGTCTGGGTCCCTGGTAATGTGGAGCATTATGGAGGAAGGGCATGGTATAGCACCTAACTTCATGGTGGCCAGGAAGAGGTAGGGGGGAGGGAGAGAGAGAGCGAGGGAGGAGAGGGCCAGGGAAACATACAACTGTCCCAAAATACTGCTGACAGCTGAGGCCAAGTGAATGCAAGCCTGTGGAGGTGCATTTAATGTTGAAACCATAACATTTTACCCCTAGTCCCCAAAGACTCATGACCATCTCACAACGAAGGATACATTTAGTCTATCTCTGAGAGTCCCCAAAGTGTTCACAGTCCCAGCATTGTTCAAAAATCAAAGTCCAAAGTCTCCTCTGAGCCTCAAGGAAAACTCTTAGCATGGGGTAAGAGTTTTAAAACGCAACAAAATAAGCCATAAAAAAACTAGTAATATACTCCTGAGATTCAACAGCACAGAGTAAACAGTCCTATTCCAGAATAGGAGAAATAGGAAAATGACAAGGGTTTTAGTGTCCTTTCTGTGACCGATCAAAACCAGCTTGGGAAGGGAAAGCTTTGTTTTGTTTACGGGTTACAGTCCGTCATCGAGGGAAGTCAGGGCAGGAACTCCCAGAGGCAGGAACTCAGGGCAGGAATCCAGAAGCAGGAACTGAAGCAGACCATGGAGGAACACTGCTTACTGGCTTGCTCCCCTGGGTTGCTCCACTGGTTTTCTTATACAGCCCAGGCCCACCTGCCTAGGAATGGCACCACACTGGGCTGCCTCCTGGCTTGCTCCTTTGGCCCATGCTCATCCAACTTTCTTACACAACCCAGGACCATCTGCCCAGGGGTGGCAGCACCCACAGTGGGCTGGGCACTCTCACTTTACTCAACAATAAAAAATAATGCCTCATAGGCATGCCCACAGGCCAGTCTAATAGAGGAATTTCCCCAGTTGAGGTCCCCTCGTCCCAGGTGTGTTACTTGACAACTGAAGGTCTCCAGCACATTACCTGTTCTCCCAGGACTTCTTCTGAAATCTCGGTGGAAGCCTCCATGTTCCTGAAACTCTCGCATCCTACATGCCTACAAAACTAGCATCAGGTGAATGATGCCAGGGTCTGCCAGTGCTTGAAACAGTAGCTAGGCCAGTTCCTAAACTTTCCAGAATCTTCTGAAATAACAGCTGGGAATCAAATGCTCAACACGTGAGCCCATGGGGGCCATTTCATACGCAGACATTCAGAAGTGGGTCAGGAGGAGGAAAGCAAGAAAAGGTTCATCAATATCAGTGAACGTGTAACTACAGCGGGCCACTGGGTTCAGTCCTGCCAGGAGGCTGTGCAGAGCGCTGCTTGCTCAAGGGGTTTCTCCCAGGGACCATTAGCCACCAGTTTCCGTCTACCAGTAGCTAGAGTCTCTCCTGCACTGTCAGGTCCCCACTATCTCCAGTCTTCCCCACCCAGGACAGCAAGTGCTCAAGGAAGGAAGACAACAACAAATAACGGTGCTGCCTACCTAAGGCTGCAGGGGGCCTGTGGCCTGGACTAAGGGGACGCGACTTGGGGACTGCCAAGGTCTGCCACAGAAAGTCACGTGAAGACCAAGCAGGCAGGTGTGGCACTAATCAATGACCTGCAAAGCAGTTCTGGTGCAAACCAGAGCAGGTGCTTCAGTCCTTTCTGGATTGTTCTAGCAAATGACAGACTAATAAGGAAAATTGATGTCCCAGAGTTCAGGATTCTGGAAGCCCCATGTCCGGTGCCAGCAACCTGATGGAGTCAGGGCAGGGAGATGGCTCCATCATCCCATGGAGGAAGACAGAGGGTGAGCGAGACAAGTGGGAAAAGATGGGGGAGCCAAACATCCTTGTATCCAGAGCCACTTCTGAGAAGATGGCACACACGATTTCGATCATCTTTAAAAGGCTGTTTTCCACACTGTGGCATTAGGCGTTCAGTTTCTAACACATGGCTTTGGGGACACAGTCAAGTGGAGTGCAGGGAGCATCCTGTCCTACTTCTGTAAGTTCAGGTGTTCCCCAGGCCACCCTCACTTCTGACCAAGTGGGCCCACCTTCAGAATCTCCTTCCTGGGCTTGCTAAATCACTAGAGTGCTTATAGCTTTACATAAAGGAAAAGATCAGGCAAGCACACAAGCAGGGAGCAGGGCATGCTACTGAACAAACGCTGTGCCTCTCACTGCTGTGTGATGGGCTGTCACCCTCCTGGCACATCATGGATTCTGACAAGAATGTCTAGAGTTCTTGGCTGTGTGGTTGGCCTCAGCCTCAGGTCAGGCTCAAAACACCGCCCCTTAAATCCCAAGGTACCTCTTTCTGGTGACCAGACCCAGAGAGTCACTCCAGCTCATTAGCATAAACTCCCACTACTGAGGGGCTCCTGAATAATAGATGTGCTTATTGTTTGGGGGAATTCTAAGGATTTAGTCCTACTCCCTCCTCAGGAACCAGAAACAAAGTCCAGTCAAATTGTGTCTTACTTAACAAAGGTCTCAGAAGCAGCCAAGCTGGCATCTGTTCCCTGCCATGCCTTGTTTGGGCAAACAGGAACCACTGATAACATTAAAGGGAAGGAGGGTCAAGACAGCGTCCCTATTTGGCACAGGAGCCCGAGGTGTACAGAAGGGCTGGTACTGTTTGGCCTGGCTGCTGCGCCTGATGGCTATGGACTTTGCCTCTGCACTGACCCTTCCTGGTCCCTCTTTGTTCCGAGGTCATGGTCCCAGTTCTCCACAAACAGTCCTCCAAACATGGCCAGTTCTGCTCTCGTGTTTGAACCTTGGTGTACAGGGCACCAGAGCTTGTCTGCCTGGATGGGATCTTAATCCTAATCAGGAGCTCCCCCCGCCCCAAGACTGGCAGAAAATTCATCTTCAGAAATTGCCAGGGCTTTTCCCTACTGCCCTTGGGGCGCCAACACAGTTTCGTAGTCAAATGTAACGTCAGGCAACAGGGACAGGGTTCAGTCGTCAGAATCCTCTTCCTCATATAAGCCACAGTCCTGGTGGAAACCCAGGAGGACTAGAATGTTCCAGAATTCAGCACTTTTTGCAATTTGGAAGGTTACATAATACACAGACCACCCCTTCCACAGCACCTAGCAGCACACTGGACTCACAGCACATTTCTACAAAGGTGGCAAGAGGCGCCTGCAAAGGGCATTGGCACAGCAAACACCTCACATCGCTGTGGTGCTCTCTACCAGTTCAGGCCAAGTCACGTCTGTGGCCAAGAGTTATGTAAAAGCTTCCAGACTTCAGAACTTCTGGGAATTGTAAAGTAGAGACAATAAATTAATTGCGTGCCGGGTATGGTGGCTCACATCTATAATCAAAGCACTGGGGAAGACTGAGGCAGGAGAAGTGTGAGTTTGGTGCTACCCTGGGCTCCATCCACAGTGAGCTCCAAGACAGCTTGGACTACATAGCAAGGCCCCGTGTAAAAACAAATATACATAGTCAGGATTTCTCATTTCTTGAGCTTCTATATGTGCTGGTCAGATCCCCTCCACCTCACCTTGTGACACTGCCATTTTAAAAATATTTATTATTTTTATTATTTTTAAATTTTATTTTATGTGTATGAGTGTATTGCCTGCATGCAAGTGAGTGTACCCGTGTTGTGCGATGTCTGAGGAGGTCAGAAGAGGGAGTCAGATTCCCTAGAACTATAGTTATAGGCAGTTGTTAGCCACCATATGGGTGCTGGGATTTGAACCCAGGTCCTCTGCAAGAGCAGCCAGTGCACTTAACAGCTGAACCATCTCTCCAGCCCACTCTGCCATTTTATAACCACGAAAACCAAGGAGCAGGCTCTGTTGGCAGCAAGGCTGATGTCACAGCTCACACACCTGAGTGCTGGGCTGAGCCACCACTGTCCCATCCAAGCCAGCCTTTCTGGTCCAGGGCACATTGCTGTTGGGGACAGACATGAGAGGGCAGAACAGGGCTGGGAGGCTCAGTACCCATGGTCTTGCCAGTCACTTCGAGGTGCTGTCCAGTGCTCACATGCTCCACACGAGTGCTGTAAAGTAGCACAGCCACCCGGGTGTACCTCAGCAGGCTTCATGGAGACCTGGAGCACGTGGGTGCATGCCCCATCCGTGGCTCATTGTTGCCATGGAGAATTGTGTGTGGCATTCAAAGAAAGCCAAATTCTGTTTTTTTTATGGAAAATCCACCTTACTTTTAATAAAATGTGTTTAAACAACTTTATTAAGGTATAATTTACATATCATAAGCTTTCCCATGTAAAGTATGGAATTTTAAAGTAATTTTTAGTAGCTATCATTGTAGTCTAATTTTAAAACATTTCCATTACCCCCAAAATAAATTGAATACCCTGAAGCAATTACTCTGTTTTTGACTATAGGTGACTACTGGTTACTTTATAAACAGGTCTTCTTGACATTCATACAACTGGATCATACAATATGTAGCATTTTATGACTGGCCTCTTTCATGTAGCACCACCTTTGAGGTTTATCTGTGTTGTTTCAGGAGTTACAATCATCTTCCTTTTTATGACTGCATAATAGTTCATTGTATGGACATACCACCTTTTCTTTATCCACTCACCTATTGAAAGGAACTGGGCTATTTCCATCTTTCAGCTGCTGTGAAAGTAATGATGAACATTTATGAACAAGTGTTTATGTGAACATAAATTTTCATTTCTCTTGGGTGTAAACCTAGGAGAGGAACTGCTAGATCACAAAGCAACTCTGCTTAATTTTTAATTCAAAATATTTTAAACCATTGTGCTAGCCAAAGTTACCTAGACCTTAGCCCCATTTCCTGCCCAACCAAGGAAATTTCTGATGTCTTTTCATCCTGAGGGTTAGAAGACACCTAGTTCTTTCCCTGCCGAACCCCACCCCAACCTGCCTCCCAAATGAGTTCAATAAACTCAAGCTTTGAAGATAGGAACCAAAGCAAGAAGTGATTTGCCAACAGGTTTTGCTTTCCCTTTCCCACAAAGCTCCAGGGTATTGTGCAGAGCCTGCTGAACAAAGACATAGAAAGAGGAGGAGGAGGGGAAGAATAACTTAAGATCTGGCAGCCCCAGCCCACCGGCAGAGTGGTCCCTCTGTACCATGCAGTCTGACTGGGGGTGACTGTCAATTGCTCAGCTAGCTGCTTGTGATAAGGAGCTCTGGTCCCTGTAGCGACTTCAACCTATCAGAGCCTTTGTTCCCTTGGCTTCTCTTGACCATCTTAAGGATTTGGTAGGAAATCTGTTATTTCTAGTGGGTTTTTATCAAATGTTCCATTTGTAAAATAAAATCCAAATTCCTTGACATGAATGCAAAACACACCCTTTGCTGCCTTCTCAGAGTCACCTCCGCCACTTGGAGGCCTCTGTGCTCCGACTCTGGGAGCTCAGCCCTGCCTGAGTCCCTCTTGCTCACTGTCCTCTGCCTCTACCCCTCCCTCCCAACTCTGCTGTAGTTCACTTTCACCATTTTGCTTGGTTTTATTTTATTTTTCCACCGCCCTAAGGATGGAGCCCAGAGCCTTGTATAGGCTCACCTAGCGCTCTACGGCCCCAGCCACCCTGCTTTTTTTTGGAGACTGGGTCTCATTTTGTAGCCCAAGCTGGTCTCTGGTTTGAGATGCTCCTGCTTCAGTTCCCCCCCCATCCCCCAACATGTGCTGCGATGACAGATGTGTGCTACCACACCCAGCTTCCAGAGTCACCTTCTTAGGAAGACTTGGTGCTTTGAGAGTACCTTCTATAACATGGTAGGTGCTCAAGAAATATTTGTTGGGTAGATAAAAGAACAGACAGTCATGTCACATAAAACAGGGCTGTTTCTGAGAGCTTTGAGGAGGTGATTTAGTCACTGCATGACCATCTCAGAGTGATGGTGAAGTTGCTGTCTCTGATGCCCTCAAAAGATCTGGAGGGGCTAAATGGTTAAGAGCACTGGCAGCTCTTGCAGAAGACCTGGGTTTGAATCCCAGCATCCACATGGCGGTTAACAGCCGTCTGTAATTCCAGTTCAGGGGGATCCGATGCCCTCTTCTGTCCTCCCTGGGCACTGCACGACACGGGGATGCACTTACACACACACAGGCATAGCACTCATACGCATAAAATAAATAAATAAATAAACAATAAATAAATAAATGAAAAATGAAAAAAAAAGATGCAACACAAGAGATCCACGAGGCAGTCGCTTGACTCATAAGGCAAGTTTAGGGTGAACTTACTTTATTTTAGAAGTCAGGATATATCCAAAACAGATGAAAATCTAATACCTTAATTCCTGAAGTGGGATTGTGGTCACCGGAGTGTGACAAATAGGATGGAAGTATGTTTTCCACATGATTCTGTGGCACTGTGGATGGACCCAGGCCTTGCCTGTGCTGGACAGTTCTCTGCCACTGCACCACGCCCCAGCCCTGTGCGCCCCACTTTCACACCACCCTTTCCCTGTAGGCTTGTTGATGCCATTGCCACCACAAACACTTGAGCATGCATTATGCTGACATTGCAGGGATAACGTATCGCCAGGGGATGGGGATTCTTCCTTCATAATCTCCATATGATTTTGTTAGAATCTCAGTTGGGTTTCTCAGATATGTGGCCATCGTGGGCTTAAGCAGCACACAACACATACTAATTTTGTTACTTTTCTGTACCCCTGGTCCCTAGGCCAGGGTGTCCCAACAGTGGCACTGCGGACATTTGGAGTGCTCCTTCTCTGGTCGGACTGTCTGGACACTGCATGATGCTTAGCTGGATCCCCGGCATTGACCTTCTGGTTTTCAGTACCAGCCCCTCCCAAGATGAGATAGCTCTGAGGAAGTTTTCTATGGAACATTCAAGAAGGTGGTGCACCAGGTAGGGAGGTGGAAAGTGGGTCAGACAGAGGCTGGCCTGGGATTTGAGAGACTAGAACAGACAGGGTTGCTTGGGATAGGGCACCATGGGGAACCCCTTTAAAAGTGAGGGTGGGGGCTGGAGAGATTGCCCAGCGGTTAGTTAAGAGTGTGTATAGGAGACAGAGTGTTTGTCTAGCATGTGTGAGGCCCTGGGTTCCATCCCTAGTACTAAAAACAAACACACACACTGAGTTCTAGACTATTCTCCGACCTCCTCTCCAGTGCAACCCTGCAATGCCGAGGAGCCTTCTTCTCGTGCTTCTTGCCCCCATGGCCAGCCCTCAATTGGATCCTTGATCTTAGCTCTCTAGGGGCAGGTACCAGGAGATGGATGGTGGTCTGGGATGCACCCGAGTTAAGAGCTCCTTGAAGCAGGTGTCTCCCTTTGCTCCCCATTCCCAGGTAAACACACTGATGTTCTCAGGCCCAGCTCCAAGCTCACTTCCTCTTTGAAGCCATTAGGAAGTCCAGGCCACACAGGGCTTTGCTTGCTCCTTCAGGTCTGA
Source organism: Nannospalax galili (assembly GCF_000622305.1). Classification (NCBI taxonomy): domain Eukaryota; kingdom Metazoa; phylum Chordata; class Mammalia; order Rodentia; family Spalacidae; genus Nannospalax; species Nannospalax galili. Next base: position 467,324 of record NW_008329714.1, read on the forward strand.
GCTTAAATTCCATCCCCTGTCTGGAAGGAAATGTGGGCTGGAGAGTAAGCTGGGATGGTGCAGGGTGACAGCCAAGGACAGTAGCCAAGCAGCAGATGATCCCAGGGTGTGCCCTCTATCAATTCTCCATTTCCCCCCCGAGCCTCAGTTACAGGGCAGCATGCCCAGCTTATGAGGAAGGTGTTGCCTGAGTCAGCATGGGAGCCGGCATGAAAACACCATAAACTGGGTGCTAGGACCCATCCAACTCTGGACTGGGGAAAGCCCAGGATCAAGGCACTGGCAGATTCTGTCTGCCAAGGGCTGCCTGGTTTATAAACTGCACCTTTAGAAGGACCAGGCAGCTCTCTTCTCAGGAGGGTATTAATGTCACTTGAGAGCTCCACTCCCATGACCTAAGGACCTCCCAAGATCTCACATCCTGATGCTATGTGCTGGAAGTCAGTGTCAGCGGGCAAGTGGGGGCAGCTGCGCAAACATTCGGGCCAAAGCAGCCACCGAGGGGAGATGGGGGCCCAGTGCTGCCAACGTTTCTGATTTTTGCAGGAGAAGCCAAAACTCCCATATTTTAATGGAAATCCTCCAGTTTTGAAATGTTGGCCAAAACCCCATCCGTTTTCATGGCATTTGCCAACACCTGCAGGTTGGATCCAGCCTGAGGGTTGCCAGCTTTCGATCCTGGCTGCACGTTTCTGTTTCTGTATTTGGAATGATCGATTTTGCTTCAAGTTATGTCCTCATTAGCCTCAGGGAGCGGCCAAGCTGAGGCCCCTGCGGCTGTCCCCATGCCTGGCATTTAGACATGTTGCGTAAATGTTAGTGCAACAAATGAGGTAGAGGGTTCCTAGCATACTCAAAGAACCCCAGCGGGATCTAAAATTTCTAGAAGGGAGTCAGGGCCTGTTAGCTGGGGTAGCCAGGGAGTGTTGGAGGTCTGACTGCAGGGCAGGCTGCTCCTGGTCATTTGTGATTTAAATTCTGCCACATCCTTTGCACATTCCTGCAAACCGGGAACTGTGCAGGCCACCAGGCCTTTCATACAAATGAGTCTGCCCCAGGCACAGGGCCAGGGAGAAACTGGCCTTTCGGGGGATTGGAAGAGGTAAGAATTTTAACAAGTTTAATAAAAATGGGAAGTAAAACTCATGCCGGTGGAACCACTGGATTCTATCAGTTTTAATGGACTTAGAAGAGTGTAGCAAAGGATGCTGGGAGCTGGTGGGGGGGCATTTGTGGAGCCTGGGGCAGACGTGGGAGGCCCAGGGAGCAGTCGGGGAGGGCTGGACTAGGGGAATGTGGCCAGTAAATGACAAGTCTTGATGGGCATGGCCCTAGGGGAAACCAAGTCAGTGGGAAGGGCAAGTGGAGGTCCTCAGTGGGCCTTATCCAACCTCTTCCAAGTGACCAGGACTCTGTCGGGGTGGTACAGGCATAGTATCCAGACCTAGAGGAGGGGCTTGATTAGGGAGCCAGTAGGGAAACTGAGGTCAAAACCCTGAGGCAGGGGATAAAGCCAAGTTCACAGTGAGTAAGTCACACTCCAATGTGTCCAGGAGAGCTTGCGAAGAAGGGTTCAATAGCCTACATTGCCCGTGACCGAACCAGGGGCAATTGTGACTGACCCAATTCACCCTGAACCTCCCATGGACTCCCATATCCTCACCAGTGCACCCAGCCTTTTGTTTGGTGTGACACCCATTTTAAAGATGTGGAAAAGCAATCCCAGAGAGATGAGTTAGCATGCTTGAGGTCACACAGCAGTGAAGGAGGGAGACAGGCCCAGGGCTCTGTAGTGCCCACCATGAGCCTGCACACTGCCCAGTGTGTGTTTATCCCGCCTCTCCTCAGCACTATCCTGAGGTCAGACTTGGTTTGTCTCCTTTGCTCCCTCATCCCCATGCTTGGCAAGGAGCAGCATGAGCTACATGAGGACTCAGAGTTGCTCCTAAATAAGTACTGGACACTCTACCACATGCCTTATTGAGAACTAGGGAGTGCAGGCAAGCTGCTGCGTGGGCCAGGAAAAGTCAACTGCCCAGGCTGCCCTTACTACTGCCTTGTGCTCCCTGAATCTCAATGGCCCCTTTCCATAGTAGGACAGTCACATCTATCCTGAGGGACACGTGAGGCAGGCCAGTGCTTGCTCTGTGGTTGGCTCCCAATTGCACATAGTCCAGGACATTCATGGCACCATGTCCATACCACTGTTACAAGGCCTGTGGTTCACATGATAGGAGAGGGGTGAGGACCAGACCAGTCACAGTGAGGAACAGAGGTGTCTCTGTGTGAGAAGACAGAGACACAGAGATAGATGTACAGAGAGATACATAGAGAAAACCTGAAGAGGCCAGAAGTCTGAGGGACAGAGATGGCGCTAAGTCCTGCAGCTGATGCATGCCAATGTGGCTGTCTCCATTCCCTGCATACAGCAGTTGCCATGTCCCTGAGACTGGAAAGGCCACTGCGCTTCTGGGCAAATGCCCAGAACAGGCAGGGGTGGGTCACAGGTGATGCTGGTTTAGGGACACGTCCCAAAGTGATAGGGGGTACAGGGTCAAAGAGACTTGAGGATGGTTCACAGTCCCCATGAATCTAGTTCAGAAAGACGCTCCACAGTCCAGGTGGGAGCCAGATGATGAAGGCTCAGGGATCTGGTGTTCCAGAGCACAAGAGGAAGCAAGGAGGCTCTGGGACTGGAGCTTGGGGTGGCCAGGTGCCCAAGTGTGGCACCATTTCAGTCCCCAGCATCAGGCATCATAGCTGTGCCCAAGTTCAAGGAGGCCCAGGAATCACACCGTAGTCGCTGAGCCTCAGTAGCAGGGCCCAGGCTGTTACCTGTGTGCCTCTGGCAGCCTGTGGGTGGCTGGGAGCCAGCCTCTCTGAATGTGTCAGCTGAACAGCTCAATGGCTTATGTGTGGCTGTCCATGTATGTGGTCAAGTCCTTCCTGATGGTCAGTATGCAGACAGCATTGGGAGGGTGCTGCGCTGGAGAGCAGAACTGGGTCCCACCCTCATAGGCTGAGGTTGGGAGCTTTCCTGGGAGCCATTCACAGGTGCTTGCAGCTTCATTGTTACTACAAAAGCCATTTTTGTCTCTTTCCTGGCTGAGATTAACATAAGGTTCAGGGAACTGAGACTTATTTGGTCTGAAGTCGAGTGGTAGCTTTCTAAAGGTCACTGTGTAATTTCAGATCTCGACACTGCTTGGTGGTGGCTGCAGGTGGCAGAGGGGAGGGACCGCTGTCTTCATGAAGATTAAATCCAGTTAATGACCTTGGGTTTTGAGCACTTGGCTGAGAACTTCAGGGAAATGACTATCATGGGCAGAAGGCCATGGAGTCCCCACTACACTGATCTTTGACCATTACCAGGTTGTAAAGTTTCCATGAGGTTTCTTCTTTGCCTCTCTGTTTTCTTTAGATGGCTGTGACTGTCCCTTGGAAACTGTTCTTCAGTCTCAGGCCATGTTGATAGCCCCTCACCCCTTCCTTATGGCTTGGCCAATCAAAGCCATCATCAGAATGGACACATGATGGTCAGTTGTAGGACATCTGTAGAAGCCTCTGGGATGCCTGAGATGCTGTGTTATAACAGGGGCTGTGGGCTGGAAGCTGATGTGCCCACCACAAGGAGAATCTTCCTGAGACTGAGCTAACATAAGACAGCAGAAACTGAGCACAGGAGATACAGGGTCCCCCCCTGCACCCCGCCCCAGATCATGCTGTACTCATGAGCATGGTCCATGCACCTTCTGTTTCTAGAATTACTGTAGTTCCTCTCATCTTAGTTGGAGCTATGTCACCACCACTTGTGACTATGACAGTCCTAACAGGATTAGAACAGGTTTCTCCACAGAGTACTGACCATCGTATCAGACCCAAAGTTCCTATGAACTGTTTAGGGCTTCTGTGCCTCTGGGACATTGGTGGTCCAGTCAAGAAGTGTTGGAGCTGTAGAAAGAAATCTGGATTTTACTAAAGGTTATGGGGTTAAATTCAGCAACTAAAAGGCAGAGCTCTTGGGTTATGGAAATATAAACAAACTATCCAACAAAACGAGAAGCATACTTTGAAAGACATAGACAGAAGAAAAAAGAATGGAGAAAGATCTACCTGGAAAATCGGAGCACAAAGTAAACTGGATGTTGTTTCCCCTCTAAAGAATAAGAATCAAGTAAGGAAATATAGATGTAAAAGGAATAACAAAATGGGGAAATTGATAGATAATAAGCATGTAGTTACCCAGCAATGAGAAGCTTCAAAGTACCAAACAGCTGCTTACCATGATGCCCTAACAATGCAAAAATAGTGATGATGTCCATAACAAAGAAATAAGACATCAAACAGCAACCAATAAGACCTCAGGAAGAAATAGATAAACCCATGGTGGTAGTTAGAGACTGTTAGCACACACATAGCTCAGGAATTGATAGAGAAACAGAAGACTCAAAGAAAGCAATGAACAAGCTTGAATTATTAAGTATATATCAGATGACATTATCCAAGTCCCCTAGTAAACCCTCAGAGAATAATATACAACACTTTTCACGCACACACTCATGGATCATGAACAAAATTTGAGATTTGAACCTGGCTTGTTGTGTTTTTCACACTGTGTACCATTAGCATTGTGTGTGAACACACACGTGCATGTGTGTACATGTGTTTGTGCATGTGTAATTATGTGGCAGGGTAGGAACCGGTAAAGAGAGACTGACAGCAGGTGTATGGGGGCTCAGGCTGTAGGGATGTGTCAGGTATAGTGGTCACATGTCCAGGCTATCAGTATGGCCTGGGTTGGGCTGAAAGCTTGCTTCTCCCAGCAGACCTGAGACAACTTTATCACTAGTGAGGCTCAGCCCATAGTCATTGCCTGCCCTGGTTAATCCCAGCCCAACAGTGATATTCACCAAATATATACCTATATTAGTTACCTACTTCTACATAGCAATATTGCCAAACGCTTAGCAACCTGAGGCAGCACGCATTCAGTGACTCACAGCTCCCTGGGTCAGGAGGTGACCTGGCCTGGGAGGGCCACGGTCAAGGGAGTGGCCCAGCCATGTTCGCTCTGACTTCTCTGAGGAAGGATCTGCTTCAAACCCATGTGGCTGTTGGTAGGTGCCCATTCACTGTGGTCAGTTTTAGGGCTTTGAGTCCTTACTGGCTGTTGGATAGATGCCTGATATGGTCACTTATACCACTGGGCCATCCTGGGACAGAAGAGCTCTTTACAGAAGTGGCACAGCCTTGAGTAATGCAATCCTGTGCATCCCATCACCTCTGTAAGCGCCTATTGGTGGTGGGGCGGGAGGTTACACAAGGAAAAGATAACCTTAGAATCTGTCTACCACACCTTAATAAATGGAAGCCTGGTGGGTGTGGCTCATGATGTGCTGGGACTAGAAAGATGAATAGTATGTGGCCCATCCATCTTGTTTGGGTCACCCCAGAGACAGTCAAAACCCCTAGGTCACTGCTGCTCTGGACCAAGGGCCTCACTATCACGGATGAGTCCCTAGTGACTTTTCTGAAGCCCATGAAACATAACCAAATGCCCTAGCCATGCCATGTGGAGACACCTGAGACTACTAGCAATATGCAGACATCAGGAAGAATGGTTCTAGTAGTGAGGACAGCAGGTACAAAGGTCCTGAGGAAGGTGTGTGCCTGGGATAGTCAAGGGGAAACGAGAACAGAGTGAGGAGCTGAGGTCAAGGGCGGATGCATACATTTCCAGTGTTGTAGCTTATTCAGTCCCCAGTTGGTGGGATTTTAGGGGTTTTCCATCCACTGCTGTAATGCATACCCTTATCTGTATGTCTTTACCCACAGGTGAAATGTATAGCGGGGTAAGCTCCAAGAGCTGGGGCCTCTAACTCTAAGAACACGTAGTCACCTTTACAGCCATTGCCAAAGGCCCTCCAAAGGGGCATCCCTATGCCGGACCCATGCTGGGCCCTGTGTTGGCCCATGCTGGCCCTCTGAGGGTCCTCCATGCCCACCTTCTTCAGTCTGTGCCTGGCCAGTCCCCCTGAGAAGCTGCTTGTCCCCTGGGCCACCTTCCTTCCATTGTCCCATTGCATCCCTCCAGATGCCTGCTCTCCTGCCACAGATGGTGGGTGTCCGAGAGCCCTCAGAGGACAAGAGGACTCACTCCCTTGATTGAAATTCTTCACCCAGGAGACACTCTCCTCATAACAGCCTTTGCCAGCTGTGTTCTCAGGAGCTACAAATGCCCTAGTGGCTATTTTGAGATGAGCACAGGCTGGCCTGCTCTTTGTCCCTGAGAAGGTGGCAGCTGGCAGAGTTTGCTGTAGGACAGAGGACACCTTGCCTAGAAGGAGGACCTTCTTGTGCCCCCCACTCTGGATAGGGCCATGCCACAAACTCCTGTGTGACATTACAAGGCTTAGCCAGGCCTGGGTCTGGTACATGGTTAGTGCTTGAGATTTGCTGGATCCGTAGTGGACGAGTGAGCGGGAATGGGATGGCAAAACACTTGAACTTGGGGTTGGACAGACCTGCATTCAACTGCTCCTTTTGTACTTTACGGCCCTGGGTGGGCTGTTCTACCTGTCAGAGCTTTACTCTCACTGTCAAGCAGCCTGTAGCCAGCCCAGCCTTCCTGGGCCAAGGCAAGGATTGTGCAGGCTGGAGTGTTCTGCAAACTGTAAAGTGCCTGAGAATAGAGGCTGGAGTGTGCTGCCAGGTGGATGCCTGTCCTCTCATTTTCCTTGCATGCAGGCAGTTTCCTGGGCAGTGAGGCTAACTGGCAGGCATTATGGCATCTCTACAGGGATGTGCTGACACTCAGACAACTGGCTGGAGGAGCAGGACATGCAGTTCAGCTGATGCCAGAGACAGAGGGATGAGAGGATGGTGGGGAGGTGGCAGTGGGCGGGAGTGATGAGGAGCAGTCCTCAGCCTTTCCTGCAAGTCTCCGTGTGTGGGCAGAGCTCTGGGCACAGGGGCTCAGGGTGGGGGCAAGTCCAGTGCTAAGTTACAAATCCGGAGAATCTTCGGGTTGCTTGTAGCGTAGTCAGATGAACTGACCAGGAGGAGGGGAGAGAGGGGAGAGGAAGACTGACATGGAGTGTGTGTGTTGCTGGGGGGGGGGGGGAGAAATTAGAGAATCAAAGAGAGAGACATACAGAGAGACAGAACAGAGGTAGACAAGATAGGGAAAGAGAGAGTCAGGGAGACAGAGAGATGGAGACAGAGACAGAGTAAGACAGAGACATAGAGAAATAGAGAGATAGAGAGAGACAGAGACAGTCAAAGAGAAACAGAGATAGAGACATAAAAAGAGAGAGACAGAGACAGACAGAAAGACAGAGACAGAGAGAGACAGAGAGAGGCAGAGTTAAAGACAGAGAAAGAGACAGAGACAGGGAGACGGACAGAGAGAGAGAGAGAGAGAGAGAGAGAGAGAGAGAGAGAGAGAGAGAGAAACAGAACAGAGGCGGCACGTTGTCCCCAGTTTATGCAGAGGGCAGAGTGACAATACTGCCAGCCAGTGTTCCAGAGCCCTCATGCATCCCAGGGGGTGTTTCCAGTGGCCTACATTCTTTTGTTTGGTTTTTGTTTTGCTGGCAGGCTCTGCATAGCTAAAGCTGGCCTGGAATTTGCTATGTAGCCCAGGTCCAAGCTGATCTCAAACTCCCAATTCTCTTGCCTTAGCCCCCCAAATGCCGGAATTATAGGTGTGAGCCATTGCACCTAGCTAGAACATTCAGCAATACTTAGCCTTCCATGGTCCACAAAGACAGGCCAAACCTTTCCTCTGGTACCCAATCAAAAGAAAAATTGTGCGAAGGAAAGCCTTGGACTTCCCAGTGGAAGGGTCTGCATTCTGGATGTACCACCCCAAGGCTTCCTGTGCTTGTCACCCACAGGCCACTTCCAGAGCATGTCTTCACCTGCTAAGGAGGGCTGCCACAGCCCTACGTCCCTCCTCCCCAGACCTCCCCCTGCCCCACAGACCTCCCCGATGACTGTTAGTACTGCCACAGGCCAAACTCACCTTCATTGACTTAGCATTTTTGTCTAAATCATCCAGTTTCCACGTAACTGAGATGTCCTCAGAAAGGAAACTTCAGATCACCATGGGAAATGAACAGTCAGGGCTACTGGCAACAAAGGGTAGACAGCGAGCCACACAAATCATCATCACTAAACAACAGTGGCAGGTGACATGGGCTCCCCTGGGAGTGAATTTGCTCCCTATCCATCATACTCCAGGATGTTCAGCAACATCTGTAGACACTGACGGCTCTGCCTGTGTGTGTGCATGTGTGCATGCACATGCAGTGTGTCTCTGTGTGTGTGCGTGCGCCTATGTGCATGCTGACATCCCTGCATTCAGTAGGAACAGCTCAGGGATCTGGAAACAACCTGCAATGCTCAGGACAGCCCCATAACCAAGAGTTATCCATTCCCAAAGTCAGTAATGCTGAGGTTTCCAAATCCTGGTCTAAAATAAGCTAGTACCCAGCAGGTTGTGCCATGCTCAGGGCAGTTCTGACCTGCTTAGCGCCTCATCCTCCAGGCTCTGTTGAGACATCTGCCTCAGAGAAGCTTCCCTGGCCTCTAGAACCCCTGGACCCCAACTCCTAATACCCAGGACTCTCAGTGGCTCTGCCTGCCTCAGTCTGTGTTCTCTACCAGGGAAGAAGCTCCTAGCAGGCAGGATAAGTCTAGTTTATCTTTCTCTGGCCCTTGGCACTGTGCTGGGCTCAGGAAAGATGCTCATGAGTTGTGAACAGAATGAATGTGTAAAGAACGCTGGCCACAGAGGCGCTCTGCTCTTGAACTCAGTACACCTGCTGGGTGCATGGCTCCCCCTGCCTGTGGGTGTTCTATGAAATGGACATGGTGTAGGACTACCTGGCCCAGGGCATGTTTTCAGCAGAGGAGGACATGTCCTTGAAGACAGAAGCTCAGGTCCTAAGCATTGTCACAGCCCTGCCCTCTCCTGGCAGGGAAGTGACTGCTAACAGTGACCCCCTTCCCTCTCACAAGTGTCCCTGGCTCTAACAGTAATTGCTCTGAACCCATACCCCAGCTCTTGGCCCTTCTGATCCCTTAAAGCAAGAGAGTCCTGGGCATACAGGCCTGGCAGGGCTATCCATTCCGCCCTGGCCCATCCTGTGCTCTGCACATAGGTCCAGCCTCTGGATCTGAGAGGGCGTTAGAAATGTACATAATGGCCTGAGAGTCACTGGTGTGTGTGTATGTGTGTGTGTGTGTGTGTGTGTGTGTGTGTGTGTGTGTGAGAGAGAGAGAGAGAGAGAGAGAGAGAGAGAGAAAGCAGTCATAGCAGGGAGGTCATAGATCTGAGTTCAGGGCCAGAGGCCATTCCCCATAGGGGCAGCCAGAGTCCACGGCTGTGGCCAGCGAGTTTCTGGGGTAAACATCCAAGAGCAGGTGGGGTGGGGGGGTTAGGCCTGAGTGTCCGAGTGTCTTTCCCTTCTGTGGTGACTGATCCTGGGAAGGATGTGAAGGAAGGGGGGCTGGGGCCCTTCAGGGGCGCTGACCTGTCTACCTCGCTCACATCATGGGGACCCATCCTTTCTTCCTCCTGCTCTCCTGTCTCCTTCCCCCACTTCCTCTCCTGACTCCTGCTCCCCCTCTTCTTTTCCTGCCTGCTTCCTTCTTTTGATTCCTTGATGCTTCCTCTTCCGTTTTTTCCCTCTCTCTTTCTTCTCCCTCCTCCTCCCTCTCCTCTTCCTCCTCCTCTTCTGCCTCCCTGTCCTCTTCCCCTTTCCTCCTCTTCATCCCCTGCTTCCTACGGCCCTCCTTCCTTAGTCTCTTCTCCCCCCTCCCCTCCCATCTTCTTTTCTTTCCTCCCCTCCCTCCCCCATTTTCTCTCCTCCCTGCCTGTCCTTCACCTCGTCTGGGTGGAAGAGGACCACTGCTCGACCACGTGCCCTCCTGTCCTGTGTCCTCCTTACAACAGGCTTTTGAAATCCCCGAAGCCACAATTGGCCTCTTGTTTTCTGCCTCTCCTGCAGCTGCACCTTGAGGTCATGAATTTTTATGTCTGGTTGCCCAGTGTAGGGCTTGGGGTAACAAGGAATGCTGGGAGACATACTCATTCCTGTCAAAAATCACTCCTTACCATTTGCCCCGGGTGGCTCGAGATCCACTGGACCTAGGCCCCTTGTGGACTCCACCTGCACTGCCTGAGCCCTTCTATCACCTCGGGCTGGGGGGCAGTGGATGTGGTACATGGGCTGCTGGGAGCCCAGAAAACCAGTGTGTGACACTGGAAGGTCCCAGTTAAATGCCACCTCTGATTTGGGCCACTTCACTTTAAAAGGCAGGAGCCACACAAGAGCCAGGCTAAGACTCAAGTGGTCTGAGATTAGACCTTCAGAGAAGGGCAGAGACAGCCACAGTCTCTACAGAGCAGCCACGGTGGAGGGCAGCTAACTGCCGTGCTCTGAAGGCTCCTCCAGAGAAGATGCCAGCCACTCACCCCCTCATCCTCAGAGGGCAGAGCAAGGAATTAGCTTAAATTGGAACTGGAAAGATTTAGGTTATAAGTAAGGAGGAACTTTTTCAACTCTGAAATATGTACCAAGAGAGGCTGCTGGTTCTCGGGAGAGAGGCTAAAAATAGCTCATTCTTTAAAAATAGGCCTGGGCGGCTCTAAACAGCACTGGCACATTGGCTGGGGATGGTCTGCTGTGCAGTCTGCCTGGCCCTGTGCCCCAAGCCCCGAGAGGGCACCAGCCTGAGCCAGGCTTAGCTGCTGCTCTGTTACACTGCCCTCTAGGTACCTTAGACTCTGCAGGAAGAGAACAGCCTTTTCCTCCTGCCCCCAGGGATCCTCCAGCTGCCTGGGGGTCTCAGTGTTCTAACTGGGGAGGCCACTCATGCTTCATGCTAGTTGCATTGGGCCCAGCAGCCTCCCCAAGCTCCTGGCTGCCCGGCCTCTCCCTGTTCTCGAACTCTAGCTGTAAGGCTTTCCTAAGATGCGTTCATCTCTGTGCTGGGCAGCCAGAGGCCACCTGTCCACCCACTCCCTGCCTCTCAGTTCCCTGGGCCTGGCCACCTTTCCTGCTCCTCCCTGGCTCCCTGCCAGATGATTATTTCTAATCCCTTCCCGGGGCGGTAGCCAAAGGGGCTTTTAAAAGTAGGTCTGTGCTTGAGGTGTAGCTCAGTGGTAGAGTGTGGGTTGTGCATGAAACTCCCTCCAGTGCCTCTCACTGAAAGCTGTTCCTTGCCCCTCAGTGGTATGCTTCTGCGTCTTCAATCCCTCAGCCTGAATGTCACCAACTCTTGGAGCTCCCTGCTCCACACACTCCTGGACTTCCTGCTTTGACTGCCCTGACTCACAGAAGTGCCTATCCCACTGTCAGGGCAGCCCACATGTCCCCATACACATGTCTCCTGTCTAGGGAGAAGACGTGGTACATCCAGCCCCAAGGACTCTGAGCTGACTTAGGGTAGAGGAAAAGAAAGGAGCCAGAGGTGAGGGAAAAACAAGCAGGAGGCATACTGCTCAGCAGGGCAGGCTGGCTCACACTGGTCCATAGCCCCAGCACTCAGGAAACTAAGGCCAGCCTGGGACTCTGTCTCAGAAACTCAAGAGGCAGACTGTCATGAATGTTTGCCTTACGAGGACTGTTCATTTTCACCAGGTTGGCAGCATGACTTGGGAGGCAAAGGGAGGAGGATCAGGAGTTTGAGGCCTGTCTTGGTGCTGGGAGAGACCTTGGAGAGAGAGAGAGAGAGAGAGAGAGAGAGAGAGAGAGAGAGAGGAGAGAGAGAGAGAACCTGCTGTCTACATCAGCCAGTCCCTCCCTCTACTCTGTCCAGCTGACCAGGGAAGAACCAGCTGAACTGAGACATGGACAGTGGGACAGTGGAGGAGCAGCCATTGGTGACAGGCTTCTCTCTAGGCTGGGTTACAGCAGGTGGCCCTGAGCTCTGCTCCAGGTCAAGGAGCCTTTGGGATAGAGGGAAAAAAGGCCATCGGGTGGTGTTAGAGAGGAGAAATCAAGGAGGGCAGCAAATCCAGATGTACAGTAATGACTCACCTCAGACCTTGCTAGAGAGCTCGGATGCCTGAAGGGATAGATGGGTTAATAAAGTTCTGATTGACAGCTATGGCATTCCAAGATGGGCCAGCCACTGACGACAGTTGCTCTGACTCCCCCAGCCATGAATGCATAGCTCTTTATCAGAGCAGAGGTGAGACCAAGGCCAGTCACTGTGATGATGAGGTCCTCTTTGTGTCACTCCCACAAGGCAGGTATGGGCTAGCTACAGACACCCCCACCAAGGCCCTATTCTTGCTCAGTGCTGGCCCTGAGGGTCGTTCTATCTGGGGGAGGTTGCCAAGCCAACTAGAGATCTCCTGCACTATGCTTCCCTAAGCACCTGACTCTCCCCATCTCTCCTCCTTTCCTCTGCACCAAGTCACTCAGTAAGTATGTGATTTGAGCATTTTAATTTGCTCTGCAGCCTCTGTTCTCTGATCTCAAGATGACCCCATGGTAATGCACTTGAAGCTGCCCATGAATAAAATTAATTTGCTCTCACAAAAAAAGTAAAGAAAAAGAAAAGTCTAGCAGTCCGCAGGCTCAGTACATGCTCATGGTTGGCTGCATGTCCTGTCAGGCTCTCCAGCAGGACTGCCCCTTGTCCCCCACCTTCCCCTTTGCATCTGTTTCCAGCTGTGGCATGTCACCAGCTGCACTTCCAGGTTCCCGAGTCCCCGGTGCAACACATGGCGACTACTGACAACTCCCGATCAGTTCCTGCCACATGCAAGAATATTTATTTAGACATGAATGCTCCCCGAGTGGTCTCTGTAATAACTGAGACAGCATCTTTAATAACAAATCTTATTATAAGCCAATTAATCAGCTACCTCCATGATCACACCATTAAATGGAGCGTAGCAATCACAAAAGACGCTCAGTCCTGCAAAAGAGAGTTGGGCCAGTTGCAAGCTGAGGCCTAGAAACTGGGTCACCACTACGGCTTCCAGTCCTCACCCAGTGGCATCTCCAGACTGGAGAGTGTGTCCTCATAAGGTGTCACCGGGATCCTGGTCCCCCAGACCTCAGGAGTGCCCAGGAGGCAGCTCCTGCCCACCCCTCCCCCATGGATGGAGCAAAGTGTGATTTGGGACATGCTGGGAGGGAAGTCCCAAGTGTCAACCCCTCTCTCCATCTGTATCCCCAGCCTCATTCTTGAGCACAGGTCAGGGGTGTGCTGGGAAACCATACACACACTCCTGGCTCATCTGTAGTCCACTTGCTAGAGAGATTCTCATCTTTCCAACCCTCAACCCTCAAGCCTCCCAGTGCCCCTATCAGTGAGCCTCGCCTCTCTCCTGGCTGGTGACTTTCACTCATCCTTGGTGGAGAGGAAGAGGTCAGGAGGGGTGTGAATGTGCCTGTCACAGGTCTCTGTCCTCTGGGTGCCTATGATTGGGTTGTCACCCATGCTGTGGTGGGCTTTTCAGTGATCTAGCTGCAAGTCACCCACACTCCTGAAACTGGGGTGGAATCTTTGGTTGGTCACTGCTTTCTCGCTCTAGGTGGCTAGAAAGAGATGCACACATCCCTACCCTATCCCCAGAAAAGTCATACAACTCTGATCAAGAGCTCAAATCTCTTTTGCACTCTATTTTTCTCTGTTCCCTTGGACAGAACATCTGAGTTGTCATCCAAAAACAGCCTCTGGATTCTAGAATGTTCCCTCACCTGCTCCCCTTCTCTCCGTCTTGCTTCTAGGGCCACACTTGTGCTACTCTGCACCAGGTACTCTCTCTACCTGATGATTCTGGCTGGAGTCACCGTCCTGCCATCCCTAAGACTCTAGGTTCAGAGCCTTCCCTATTGTTTCCTTTCCTCATCCACACCAGTCCCAGTACCTGTCTCTACTGTCAAACTTGAGAGGGAACCTGTCAAGGTCACCTGTGATCCCCATCCTCATCTTTTGTCTAGTGACCGTTCCCTCTTGAGTACCTTCTTCCCATGACCTGGGTCCCACACAGGTTCATCTCCCACCTCCCTGTCTGCAGTTTGGCTCTCCCTACTGACTTCCCCTCCTCTGCTGAGTCCCAGATGCTGCTCTTGCCTGACTCCCCGTCCCCTTCTCTTCGCCATCTCTCCCAAACCGCTGCCTCGCTTCTGCGCCGATGACTCATATATCTGTCTCCGGCTCTGACAGTTCCCCACCGCAGGCTTGTACACTCAAACTGCTCACTTGATACCTCTGCGTGGACAGAAAAATAAGCATTTAAAGTTAATACAGCCCCGAAGGGTTCCACCCACCCAGACTTCTTTCCTTCCTCTCTTGGGCTTCTTCTTAGCAAACACAGCTTCATCTGCCTGTCAGTCAAACCCAAGCCCTGGAGGCAGCCGGGATTCTAGGACACCCTTGACACCCAGGTCCAGCCACCAGCAGGTCCTGTGGACTTGGCACCTTAAGTCCTTTTTCTATTGCTGTGACAGACTACCCTGGACCTGATATGATACAGAATAGAAGCTTTTTAGCTCGTGGTTCTAGAGTTGGGAAACCTGAGATTGTGGTGCTGGCATCTGCTCTGCAGCTAGAAGTGCCGGTGTCTCATGCTACACCAGAACCTGGTGGAGGCGTCATGGGGCTAGACAGAGCAAGCGTGGCAGCCTGAATTTCGTTCTTTCCTGCTAAAGTCACTGATTCCATCTGGGGGCCCACCCTCATGACAGCACCCAATCCCAGTACCCACCTCCACCAAACCATACATCCAAATACCATTAGAGTTGGATTTAGGAGTTGTTATATGACATGAGCTTTGGGGTGCACTCACTTCAGCCCCTGCCCTGGACCACCTTGGGTCCAAGCAGCTCAGCTCAGCCTTTTACTTGCATCCCCCCAATAATCATCACACTATACCCCACAACCACTAACTGGGGTGGTCCTCTTGAAAACAGAAGTTGGGCTAGAGTTGTGGCTCAATGGTAGACCACTTCCCTAGAATGCCTGGGCCCTGGATCCCATCCCCAGCACTACAGACAAAAAATAACCCCGAACATACTCAATCTATAAATCAGACTGTTCAAAGCCTCTACTTTGAAGAGGCTTTCATGGCTCCCTTCATGCTGAGGGTAAAGGCCAGGCTCCTCACTCAACCCTCAGCCAACCTCATTCCCTCCCTGTCCTCCCATTTCCCCCTCTGCAGGCCCTCCCCAGGCCTCCTGTGGCCACATGCACCTCTGCAGTGAAGCCCCTGCCCCAGTGCCACTCTTCAGACTGGCCTCCCACTGGCCCCCATCATTAGCTCTGTTTTATTTCCTTCATGACCCTTTTGCCTGCCTGGCATCGTCCTTAGCTTACGCGTTGTTAATAGCTGACTCTCTCCACTGTCCTCTTTCCGGTCTCTCATCCCACCCACCCTAGCCCAGAATAGTTTCTTGTTTGTGAAAACCCTTCGATAAACATTTGTCAGCTAATTGAATTAATTGAATGAGTGAAGGAAGGAACAACGGCACCGGTATTGCTTGTGGAGACCATTGCTCTCTGTTGCTTTTATTTCATTTTGTTTATTGTTACTGTATATGTGTGTGAGAGTGGGGGTGTGAGGGTGTGCAGGTGTGGAGGTCAGAGGACAACCCTCAGTAGACTGTTCTCTCCTTCCACTGTGGGATCTGGGGACTGAGCTCAGGTCTCCAGGCTTGCTCACCAGCGCCTCTACTGCTGAGCCACCTTGCCGGCCCTCGCTGTTGTTTTGAAGTCTGGCCTTGACCTAGCTCATTCTCACATCCTAGACTTCAGCCCTTTATACCAGCCAGCTGAATACCCCCAAGCACCTTGGAGTCAGTTGGTGATCATTTATTCATTCAAGAAAAACATATTAGACAGCTATTTTGTGCCAGGCAGTGGAGTGAGTGCTGGGGAACTTAGTGGAGAGAAAAATGTATCTGGTCCCTGGTCTTGTAATACAGTCTGGTTTAGGGATGATAGAGGGAGTCTTGGGCCTGCATTCATACAGTCTTCATTCATCCATTTGTTCAAGAATATTTACAGTAGCACTCGGCACATAATAAGTCCTATATAAGTAATTTATAGGTCGAAGGGACTTAGTCCTTATACCAGTCTAAAAGGCAGGAGCTATCATGCCCTCATTGCAGGTGGGGAAACTGAGGCATAGAAAGGCAGCTTGCCCAAGGCCACAGAGCTCCTAAGTGTCAGGTCTGGACTCTCTCACCCTCTGTTCTATCCCTACCTGTGCTGGATAGCTTTAGTGTCAACTTGACACACCTAGGTTGAAGGAGCCTCAATTGGGGGATTGCCTCTATTAGACTGGCCTGTGGCCATGTCTGAGGGGTGTCTTCTTGATGAGTGATGTGGGAGAGCCCAGCCCACTGTGGGTGGTGCCACCCCTGGGCAGGTGGACCTGTGTTGCATAAGAAAGCAAGCTGAGCAGGGGCCAGGGGAGCAAGTCAGTAAGCAGTGTTCCTCCATGGAGTGCTCCAGCTCCTGCCTCCAGGTTCCTGCCCTGAGTTCCTACCTTGGGCTCCCTGATGAACTGCGACCTGGGAGTTGTAAGCTAAATAAACCCTTTCCTCCCCAAGTTAGTATTGGTCAGAGTGTTTTGTCACAGCAATGGAGAAACAAGACACTGCCCTACCTGGCACCCTCTGACCTCTTGACTTTGCCTCTTGATTCTAATCCAACCAGCCCCTGCCTAAACTGCCGAATTCATCTAGCTCTGACTAGCAGGAGGGCCAGGAGTAGGGAAGTCGTGCAGCTCTGGCCACGAGTCCCTCTCCAAGGTCCCCGAGGCAAGGAGCGGCCATGTGGACTTCCTCAGGTGCAGGGGAAATCTAGGATGGCACCCCCAAAGCTCATGTCATATAACAACTCCAGAAGTCAGCTGTGGCTCCTGGGTGAGGTAGGTGCTGAATCAAAGCCAACACTGGAGCAACTCACAGAGGCTCGGTAACTCTCTAACTCAGTGAGCTGGAAATGCCCCTCTGTGGAGGCTTCTAGTGTGGCTGCCGTGCAGCGGACCCCATTCCATAGAACAAACGTGTTTCTAGAAGCATGAAGGAGGGTCTGATTTGTGAAGCGAAATCTTTAAAATTCAGAGTCCCACCAAGCTGTCTTTGAGGGATTGTAATTTTTAATTATTGAGCTTTCTTAAAGCACAGCCCTCCCTATTCAGGGGTAAGCGGAATTCAATCTTGGAATCAATGTTTTCCTAAGCTAAGACTTTGGGAAATGAATGATTCTGCCAAGAGACTGGGTCTAGCTTTGGGGTGTAGCTGGGAGGTTTTGTATTAAGGTGCTATGCCTCCTACACCCTAAATGATAGACCTACTGCTTCTTGTAGTAGCTGCTTTTGATTTCTGTGATGAAATCTCTGCATGCCCAACTTAAGGGAGCTACCAAGCTCGTGGTTCCTGAGTTCGGACCATAGTGCCCTTGGGCAGTGGTGAGAGCCTGTGAAGGGGTTTCCTCATCTGGTGGAGAACAGGAAGCACAGGAAAGGAAACAGGAAGTGGCCAGGGTAACGCAGATTCTGAGGACATACACCAGCTAGGCCCTAAACATCCAGAACTACCCAAAATAGGGCCACCAGTTGGGGACCAAATTCTGAACATATGAGCCTTTGGAGGACACTTTGAATCAATCAACCTGCAGCAGCTCCATTAATGTTTTCCTTCAGCCTGGATCCTCACAGAGGAAATATATTATCAGTGTGTTCATGGGGCAGGGGTGGGGGTGGGGAATGCGTACCTCATTGCACTGTAGAGGTGAGGATAACTTGCGGGAGTTGGTTCTGTCCTGAGAGGCCGGTCACCCTGAACATTGGGCCGGCCTCTGAGGGAGATACTGAAGAAGCTGCAACAGCTGGTTTGGGGAGCAAGATCCTGCCTTAGAAGGGACTGAAAGAAGCTGGGGTGTGTGTGGTACACAGTTAGGGCCGGGTGTCTGAGAGTTCGGCAACAGCATGGTGAAGGAGCACTGGCAGGAACACAGGAGAGAGCCTTGTCCTTCCAGGCCACAGATTATACTGTAAAGTCTAATGATTAAAACAGTGTGGTATTGACATGGTATGGGTGTGCAGCTGGGTGGGACAGAACACTGGTGGGATGGGCTGATAAGCTGGAAAATAGATCAGTGTATCTTGTTGGGCTTGCAGTACAGTATGGGTGAGTATCCCTCATCTGAAATGCTGGGGGCCAGAAATCTTTTAAATATTTTTTAGATTCTGGAATATTTACATATGCAAACGAGGTGTCTTGGGAGGGGGTCCCAAGCTTAAGTTCATTTTTGCTTCATCTCACCTCAGACACAGCCTGTAGGCAGTTTTATCTGATGTACCTGTGTTTTGACTATGCTTGTCACATGAAGTCAGGCAGAGTTTGCCACCTGTCATCACTGAAAAAGTTTGAGATTTGGGAGCATTTTGAGTTTTTGGGTTTGTGATTTTATTAGCCTGTATGAAGGAATGAGTTCAAATCAGTGGAGAAAGAAGGGGCCATTCTGACAGGATTCAAAATAATGAACAAATCACTGAAAACATTCAGTTAGATCCTTACCTAACACCATTTAACCAGGCTAAATTCTAGATGGGCTAACATAACTTTCTATAGGTAGGTTAGAAAAATACAGAGAGAATGTGTTAAGAGTTAAAGTAATGCAAGAAGCAAAAACCAAAGAGGAAAAACCTGATGAACGATTCTGTCAACCGTTGAGACATCTGGCGAAAGCAGTTTTACTTGTAATTGCCAGCACCTGGAAGTCACAGAGATGCGCTTCAGTAGGTGAATGGATAAGGTTCACCCAGAACATGGGCTTTTCTTCAGTAATAAGGACAAATGAGCTCTCCAGTCATGAGCAGACAGGGAAGGACCTGAAGCCATTTCCAGAAGGAGACACACTGTCTGATTCCAACATTATGACATTTTGGAAAAGGCTGAACTCTGGAGACAGAAAACAGACAATGGCGGTGGGCAGTTTGGGAGGGATAGGAGAGGAGGGGTGAGCAGGCGGAGCTTGGGGAGAGTTTTAGGGCTTTGTAGCTCTCTTGTATGACCCGGAATGGTGGACACTTGTCACCAGAGAGTTGTCAACCTCATGAATGTACAGCACCAACCAGGAGTTGTGTGACACACTGGATTTCACTGAGTGCCAGCGCATGGACTTTAGCTTCTCCATGGGATCAAGCATCCAACTTGAGGGCAGACAGAGAGAATGACTCAAGGGCTGAGGAGGGCCAGGGCTGAGAGCTCTGAACTTGTCTCCCAAACTTCTCCAAAAAAATAGAGTTTATCACTAAAAAAGATAGATGATGGGGCTGGAGAGATGGTCCAGCGGTTAAGAACAGTGACTGTTCTTGCAGAAGACCCGGGTTCGAATCCCAGCACCCACATGGCAGCTAACAACTGTCCATAACTCCAGTTCCAGGGGATCCGACAGCCTCTTCTGTCTTCCGAGGGCATTGCATGACACGGGTGCCCTTACCTACATGCAGGCAGTACACGCATACACATAAAATAAAGATAACAAATAAAATATTTTTTTAAAAAGATAGATGAGTTGTGCAGGGGAGAAGACAAGGGGTTAGCTCTGTGCCATCCATACACCACAAGATCAGTAGCCTGAATGTATAAAGAATCCCTACCAAATGATAGGGTGTGTGTGTGTGTGTGTGTGTGTGTGTGTGTGTGTGTGTGTATCCAGCAGCTGATGGCCTGTGTCTTCCTCCATTACCCTCTACCTTTGTTTTTTGAGGCAGGGTCTCTCACTGAACCTGAGCTCACTGAATTGACTAGGCTGGCTGTCCACCTCCCCAGTGTGAAGTCACAGAAGCAGGTCATGATCAGCTTTAAACATGGGTTCTGCAATCTGAACTCAGGAGTTCACAGAAGGCCTTTAATCCACTGAGGCATCTCCCTAGCTCCTTAGGGAAACAGATTTTTTAAATGCTGTGGCTAGAGAGATGGCTCCGTGAGCAAGACAACTTGGCGTGGAAGCATGAGGACCTGAATTCAAATTCATAGAGCCCACGTCCAAAGCTGGGCATCATGGTGGTGTGCACACCTGTGTTCCCAACACTGCGGGGGCCAGACACAGAAGGATCCCCAGGGCTTGCTGGCCACAGCCCAGCTGTAAGTTCAGTGACAATCTACAGCTCAAAAGGAATCAGGTGTTGAGTGACAGAGTAGGACACTGACGTCCTCCTGTGTCTTCCATGAGCCTGTGCCAGGCGTGCACAGCTGCACACATGTGCACACATACATCACCCTCCTCTGACACAGAGGAAATTGAGAAAGGTTACAGGAGGCACATTCAAAGGAGAGGGAACAAAAACAGTTAATAAATGTGAAAAACATCAGCGCAGTGGCACTAAGGGAAACATTGGACAGTGCTGTGGCAGCTCGCACTGGGGGGTGGTTAAATTTTTACCACTCCACAGCATGTATGTTGGTAAGGCCTAGGATGAGAAACGTAAGGAGCTCCTGATGGGACCTCAGCCTGTGTCCTTGGCCAGAGACAGACAACAGCCTGAAGTCCTCTGTCTCTGTGGGCTGGGGTCACGTTTGGAGTGTGCACACAGAGCTGGACCAGGGTCCAGCTCAGGGGGCCACCGTGTGCTGCCCTGCTCTTGGGGACTTGGAAGTGTGGGAGTGCTTACACAGTGGGAACTGGCAAATGCAATACATTAGGGTTTTTCCTCCTTTCCTTTTGGTTTCTTTTTAGAGCTGTCTCATATTCCCACCACACACTAAAGCATGGGGTGTCCTTGCCCCTCCCTGGGCTGGGTCCTGGGCTCAGAGCACCATTTCCCCTTTGCTTCCATTTGTCCCTATCGCCACTCCTCCGAATTCCTATTTCCTTGTCTGGGAACAGGGCAAAGGGTGCCGGAAGCAGTGGAGGGTTGGGGACAGAGACAGCTGCAGCACAGGCCCATGGGAGATCCGGTGATGAGTGTTTGGGGAACTGGAAGGTCGCTCAGCTAGTGGAGTGCCTGCTGCACAAACAGGAGGACCTGGGCTTGGATCACTAGCATCCATATAAAAAGTGTGATGGTGCACACCTGTAATCCCACCGCAGGGCAGATCCCTAAGGTTTGTGTGAAAGCAGTCCAGCCAATTGGTCAGCTCCAGGTTCAATGAGGGACCCCTGTCTCAAAAAGCAAGATGGAGAGCAATAGAGGAAAATGCTTATGCAACCTCTGGATGCTTATGCACGTGGGCATTCACACACATACGAATGCGTATGCATGCATACAACACACACCAAAAAGGTTTTAAAAAACTGTATATGGAAGCTGAGTCTGGTGGTACATGCCTGTAATTCCAGCATTTGGGAGACTGAGGTTACTTTTAGATATTTATTTATTCTATTTTTTATTTTAGAGACGGTCTCCCATAACCCCAGCTGGCCTGAACTCACTATGTAGACTAGGATGGCCTTGATCTCCCAGAGATCTGCCTGCCTCTGCTTCCAGCATGCTGGGATTGAAGGCATGCACCACTATGCCTGGCTATTTTTATTTGTATGTATGAATGTTTTGCTTGCATGTAAGTGCAACCGTGTGTGCAATACCTATGGAAGCCAGAAGAAGGCATTGGATCACTTGGAACTGGAGTTACACATGGTTGTTAGCCACCATGTGGATGCCAGGAATCGAAACTGGGTCCTCTGCAGGAGCAGCCAGTGCCAGTCCCAAGGCCAGTGGTTCCTAATTCAAGGCCACCCTGATCTATATAGTGAATATGAGGCTAACCTGGGCTCCACAGCAGAGTCTGTCTCAGAGTATCTGGCTCTGTGCCCCAGCTGTGGCTGAGCCATTCACTCCCTGCAAGACCTTGGACTGACCTCACCAAGTTTCCATTTTCTTATCTGCGAATCAGGAATGATCCCTTGCAGCCTCCATATACCAGCCTGCATGTGTGGCTCTGCTTCCAGTTCAGCAGTGTGCACACAGATATGACAGGAATGGTTCATCTCAGCCATGTGCACTGCGCAACCTGAACTGCAGCGCATGGTCCTGAGCACCATATTTATTTCAGAGCATTGTAACGAATAGTAAAAGAGTCGGTCCAGCTGGCACACAGTAGGTGCACAAGCATTATTGGTTTCCTTTCTTTTTCTTGTCATCTATCCCCTCCTTCCTTATCAGGATTGTATCACTCCATAAGGCTGAGTCTATGTCACAGCGTGACACTCACATATGATGGTCCACACACACTACCCTGGAGACGTACCTCTGGTTTGTAATAATCCTGGTGGCTATAGTCATTGGTGACTGCTCAACACTAGACCCTAAGGCTGCCAACATTGGTCCCCCACAGCTGCCATGACCCCCATCCTTGGGGTGATGGGAAGATCTGAGGATCAGAGAGTTAAAATAATTAGCTCAGAGCCACGCAGGAAAGGGGTGGGGGGAAAAAGTTCACACCAGATTAAAGCTTTCCAACAAAGATGTGCTCCTGAGCCACGGAGAAACCATCTCATCAGTTCTGCACACACAGAGACACCCCTAAACACATGCACACACACGCACAGACCTGTGCACACACACACACGCACACATGCACACACATACACATGCACATATAGGCAAGCACACACACATGAACACACATATACACACACATACACACACGTGCACAGAACTGAAAAGGTCACAAAATATTTACTCCTGCTGCGTGTGAAGGTGTCGAATATTCTCATTCTGTCTGTATGACTCTTGTGTCACTGTGACTACAGTACCTGGCAGAAACAAGGGAGGAAGGATTTCAGTCTATCCCGGGGACGAAGGCAGAGAGGAGCCACTCAGTTCACAGCG
Organism: Nannospalax galili; assembly: GCF_000622305.1. NCBI lineage: Eukaryota > Metazoa > Chordata > Mammalia > Rodentia > Spalacidae > Nannospalax > Nannospalax galili. Next base: position 490,140 of record NW_008329714.1, read on the forward strand.
GCTGGAGAGTATGGCAGAGGCTGTTCACATCCTGGTTGACCAAGAAGCAGAGAGGAGGGGGGAGGGGGAAGTGGGGGCAGGGATAATATACCTGCAAGGGCCTGCCCCCATGACCTGCTTCCTTCAACTAGACCCCAAGGTTCCACAGCCTCCCCAAAGGCACCCCCAGCTGGGGAACATTGTTCAAACCCTGAGCTAGCAGAGGCCATTTTCCATTCAAGCCACAGCACTCTATCCCATTCTCTTTTAAAGCACTGGCTATATTAAAAATCTGTGAAGGTGATTTCATGAACCTCTGTAATGAGCTTTGGAAATTACTCTCAAGGCTGCTTCTGCCTAAGGGGCTTCTAACAGGTATCAGCAAACATTGGTGCAGGCTAAATATGGCCCACTGTCTGCTTTGCAAATAAAGTTTTATTAGGACACAGCCAGCTCCCTCAGCTCTTTGACTAGCATATTCCCTCCAGCCACTGGCCAAGTTAAGGAGTATCAACAGAGACTACATGGGCCCCAGACCCTAAAATATTTACTTATTTGGTCCTTTTAGCAAAAGGTTTCTAATCTATATCTTTTTTTTTCTTGGATTACACTTCCCCAGAGCTGCCTTTCACCCTGGGGACCACCAGCTGCCTGCCATGCTCCACTCCCAGTGTCCGCCTGCCCTGGGCTCCACACTCTTTCCCAGTACTAACAGGCTGGCCTGGCAGGTGGCTGAGGGGACCTAGTGGTGGGAATGAATTCCCTCCCTGGTCCCTCACACCTACTCTGCTCTCTCCCCTCAGGCCTCTTGGGAATGGTTGCCCACATGATGTACACACAGGTGTTCCAGGTGACCGTGAGCCTCGGCCCTGAAGACTGGAGACCTCATTCCTGGGACTACGGGTGGTCCTTCTGGTAAGTGGATTTGGAACTTTTTAGGTACCAGGGCCCAAGGTATGGTGGGTCTTCAAAGTTCAACTCAAATGCATGGGGTTGGGGGCTAGGCATGCCAAGGAAGTGGGGTTTGAGACTCCAGAGCAGGGCTGGGTGAAGTCCAGCTCACCACCTGCTTGCTTGCAGTGCTAGGGGCAGAACCCAGGGCCTTGTGCATGCTAGGCAAGTACCCCACCATCCAGCCACATTCCCATCCTTGGCACAAGTTCAGAGTGGCTCTCACGTTTTTAAATGCTTGAACAACTATTAGAAGATGAATTGTGTTTGGTAAAGTTGATGGGAAACTCAGTTTCCAGTGTCCTTCAGTAGTTTTCTTAGAGCACAGCCTCACCTACTATCAGTGTGATAATGGCAGCTCTTAGCAAGAGCTAGAGAGACAGGATGGCCCCAAGTCCATACCATTGACTCTAGGGCCCTGGACCAACCTTGATGTAGAGGCTAGCTCTAGCAAGTGGCCATAGCAGTTTCCAAGGGGCCCAATGAGGTAGAAGCATCCTTGGCTGGAACCCTCAGATTGCAGGAAATGTGCGAATCAATAGCTTGGGGCAGGTGATTATGGTAGAGGAGCTGTTAGGACACTTTTGCTCCTGACTGGCAGAATCACACACTGACAGGAATAAGGGAGCTTCCTAGATGTCACTGAAAAGCTGACGGGGACCAGTCGGGGCTCTGAGTTGTGACAAAGGCTCCTGCCCCATCAGTGTAAGGGTGGTGAGCAAGCTCCTCCACAGGTCGGTGCCCCTCCTTTTGTTGGAGACTTGGCTTCTGTCTCCAGCACCAGATGAGGTCCCAGGCTTCCCTCTGATGGGCACAAGTCCTTTGTCTTCTCCTGAACTGTCAGAACAACAGGGAAATGTCATGAGCCTGGTGGCTCAGCTCAAACAGGCCTGCCTCCAGAGCCAGGAACAAGCCATAGATTCTCCACAGTGGAACAGAGGGATGGATTCCTTCCCTGGTCCCTGACATCTGCTCTGCTCTCACCCCTCAGGCCTGGTGGAACAGATGCTGTGGGAACCACAGCAATGTCAACTTCAGACACAGCTGGATCCAGGAGGCCAGGCAATTTTATCAGGGCCCAATCATTCTCTCTCCCCTTCCCTGCCTCAGTTTCCCTTGTGATGGCTTTATTCTCAAGCTTTTTTCCACGTGGTAGTTAAAGCTGGTCACCAGACACATCTCTAAGCTAGTGCCTTACAACGGGAACTATAGCCAGCAGAAAAGGGAGGGGGAGTCCCTTTCAACCTTTCCAGAAAAGTCCTTGCTGGGACTTTCATTCGCTTAACATAAGTCACAAGACATCCCCGAGCCAATGGTTTAAACTACAGGGAGATGGGAAAGATCTGAGTCACATGGCCCAGAGGGCCATTCCTTCCACAGGAAGCAGAACAGAGGTCACCAGGCAGTGGTGGTGGAGTGAGCTGGTACCAGATGAGAATATTCGACCACAGTGTCTGCTGCCTAGACTGTCCAGGTCTTGTCCTGGTGGCTGGGGACACTGCCCGTTTGGTCCCCCAGCACGCTTTCTGAGCACTGTGCTCCAGGTAGCTCTTCCTCAGGGTGCTGAAGATGCGGTGATGGCTGAGATTCCCCACAGTGCTCTGGGTAGGTCCTTCAGGGAGGCCCAGGGGACTAAAGAAACCCGCCCAAGGAATAGCAGCCCTAGGCCCGGAGGTCTGGTCCTCAGTCCAGCTAAGTGATTAGTGTGCTGGCATGGTGTTTCACTTCACAGACATGGTTCTTCTTACACCACCAGGGGACTTAATACGCACAGTGACCTTGTGTAGCACGTGTGGAATAAGGCTCAGAAAGGGTAGAATGCTTGCCCTGGGTCACACAGCTTCATGTGTAAACTCGGATTGATCTCGCTCTCAGTCTCTCTGTATATCTTTCTATCTCTCTCTGTCTCTCTCTCTGTCTCTGTCTCTCTCTCTCTCTCTCACGCACGCACGCCTCTCACCTCTCAGCAGCCTCTGGCTCAGCACTGCAGCACTTGGTTCTGTAGCTGAGTCTGCTGGTCTTTCCTCGGCCTCCAAATTGGCTCCTTTGCCCACTCTGCCTCCCGCACACCACGAGATCCCCACAGGACGTATTACGGTCTCCCACCATGAGGCCCCGATTAGGGCTGATGCATGCCTCCCTGTCACTGTGGCCCGCAGGACAGATAGCCCCATTTTTCATTCCTTGTCTGTGGGGCCTCACCAGGGCTGCGAGATGCCATCTCTCTTGCTTAATGCATGTGAGACCATTTGTTAGAATTCTGGCCCAAGCTTCCCTGGCTGCCCAAGGCACAGTGGAGAAGACCAATTCTGAGGGAAGCCCCAACCTCCAGCTTCAGGCCCAACAGGAAGAACAGGGATGAGGGACCCTAAGGGCTCTGAGCACTCATGGTTGATGTGTTCCCAAGTCAAAGGTCCCTGTGGTTTGGTGTGTGGTACTCCAGGTTCAAGTTTCACTCTGACCTATCCAGCTGGGGCCTGTGGCAGTGTCAAGAGTGATAAAGGGTGAGGCCTCAGGATGAAGTCTGGTTTGGAGCTGACCCTGACCCCTGCCAGCTGTGACTACTGACAAGTCCCTTACCCTCTGTGTTTCAGAGTTCTCAGCCCTAAAATAGGGGCTGCCACTTCCACCTCACACGGCTCTCCAGTGGCACCCATTCTCTGTTGGTGGGTAACACGCCACCCCAACATCTACCCCTTCAAGGAAAACTGTATCACTTCATATGGCTTGGCCAAGTGCCTGGGCTCACCAGGTGGACATAGTATGGGGACCTTTGTAAAAATCTGGTCCATATCACCTGGGGCACGTCTAAGGTGACCTCAGAGATGGCTCAGCATGATGCTGGAGTTGGAACTGGCGAGTGGTGATTGGTGATTAGAGTGGCTTATTGTGCATGGTGGCTGGTCCTAGGGGACAGTGTCCCATGTCCAAGCAAGCATGTCAAGATGCCCAAGTGGAAGCTTCAGGGCTGGTCTGTGTCACTCTGGGCAGGTGTAGGAGCTGTGGCCCTTAATGGCAGCTCCCACAGACAGGTGAGGTTGCACACTGGGGGCGTGGCATATAGTACATGCTCCACTCCCTGAATGTCCCCCGGGACAGGGTAGTCCACAGGCTTGGTGGGCTTGTTGGCAGAGTATGCCAGGCTGACTCTCCCATGCAAAGCAGATGTCCCATGAACGACAGTGATCTTGAAGACTATCTCAGCCACCAGCACTAGCTCAATGCCATGTGACCCAGATGTCCAACTGGGGGAGTGCTCCAGGGTGGAACAAGCCAGGGCAAGGCCATGGTGGGTACCAGGCTGGGTGTAAGGACTAGGTGGAGTAAGACTTGGGGTAGGCCAACAGGTCCAAACTAGACATGGTATGTGGCTTCCTCAACCTGCCATCACCCCTAAGGAGGACTCAGGAGTCACTGACCCCCACTTCCAGGATCAGAAAACCAGCAAGAGGTTGGGATGTGTGGCCCAGAGCCCCAAGGTTAGCTCAGAGGCTGCTGGCTACCCACACCCTGGCTGAGTCAGCCTGTAGAGGGTCTGCTGGGCCTGAACCTGTACTGGCTCTATTTTCTAACATCTAAAGAGCTCAGGTTTGCTGTAACAATGCAGGTTTCTAGCTTGTGGCCTGTTGGAAGACCTGTCTGGCCTGTGTCTAACCAGTCTTCCAGTCCACAGTACAGCTTAGGCAGGGCGAACAGCAACTGCACCTCTGCCCTCCAGCCTGTCCTGGTCCCTACTATCTCCTATTGCTTCCCCACCTGCCTGACCCTGCCAGGAGGGTCAACAGAGGATGCAGACATAGTCCTGGATATAAAAATTTTTTGCTATTTTGCTCTTGATCAAAATACAGGGGGGTGGGGGGGCCCTCCTGCCCTTCTGCCCCCCATCACACATACTGAACCCCATCCCAAGCAGACTGAGGGGACAGCATGGAGCTGTAGACCAGAAACTAGAACAGCCAGAGCACACCTGTGATCCTAGCACTTGGGAAGTGATGCCAGGAGGTTTGTGAGTTTGATGGCAACTTGGGCTACATATGAGACCCTGTCTCAAACAAAAGCCTAGAAGGCCCAGAGAGGTTAAATAGTTTGGCCCGGGCCATACAGGAGCAGAGTTGGGTTCCTGGAGGTTCTGTCTCTTGTCCTGGTCTCTCCACACCTATTGACGGTCTCCATGAGATGGAGGCCTCACTGCTGCCATCCCTTCTATTCCCATCTCCCTGACCCTATAGAAGCAGTAAGTGGTCTGTCTCCTTGCTGAGGACTCTGGCTACCCATTTTGGCAGGCTGGTTCCACAGCAGTGCCTCTGACACTGTACCCTGGGAGTGCCTGGGATCCCATGTACACTGAGGTGTGGCTGGGCTGGCCGAAGGTTCCTGTATGGTCAGCAGGAACCTTCTGTACATCTTTCCCAGGGCAGAAGCTCTGGCCTTCTTTTCTCCAAGATCAGGGCTGTGGCTGCCCACCTGGGCCCCCAGAGCTTGCCATCACCCAGCTCCTAGTGCTCCTGGACTCTGAGGGTGGTCTGGGGTGGACATTTGTGCCCCATCCCTAACAGTGAACCTGTGCCCTCCATCTGCAAGTGACTGTGGGTGGTTCCCTAGTGATCAGTCAGTCTCCCCGAGGTCCAGGCCCTTAGGTATGTTGATAGGTGGCACCCTGTGCCTCCAGCACGTCTCTGTCCTGCCTCTGCAGTGCCACCCCCTCTCCTGTCACCACCTCTCCTCTTGTCCCTAAGTGCCCACTCTTGCGAAAACCAGGCCAGCCGCCCCCATGCTTCCCAGCACCAGCTCAGCACTATGTGCTGCAAACGCCTGCAGGTGCTCCAGCCCCAGCTTCAAGTTCTGCCCTGTGTAGGCGCCTGGAGGGTCTGGGGGAGAGGGACAGGGAGGAAGTATTCATGAGTATAGCCTGAGCCCCTGACCAGGACCAATTCTGGGACAGTGTGTTCATCTGTTTTTAATTAGTTTTCATTTCATCCATGTTTACTCATTCACTTATTTATTCCACATGTATTTATTTGTACCTGCTGTGTACTCAGCACTGTTGTAGACTAGACTAGACTGTGAGCTGACAAGGCTTCTCTGATCAGGAAACTAACATTCCAGTGTGGGAAAACAGGATAGCCATAGGAAAGCATGAATCCTAGGGCATGAGATGTTAGGGAAGACACCTGTCTCCTGCTGTCCCTTTCAGTAACACTATGTCCTTGGAAGTTCACGTTGAACAGACTTGGGAAGATTCTGGAAGGTGAAGGGAAGATGGGAGTCTGGATCCAAGAGCGGTGCTGGGATGTGCACTGCTCATGTTGCAGATCCCGGAACTGGAGCAGAGGAAGAGGATGGTGCAGAAACAGCAGAAGCACAGGCCGAATGCCATCAGCCGAAGCCTGCTCTGGAAAGGCTCAGCGTCTTAGCCACTCTTCCTGTTGCTGTGATAAAATACACTGATAAAAGTAACTCAAGGGAGAAAGGATTTATTTGGACTTACATCTGAGAGACAGTCCATAGTGGTAGAGACATCAAGGCCCAGGGAGGAGCTTGAAGCAGTCTCCCACAGTCAGGAAGAAGGGGCCATGAATGCTGGTGCTCAGCTCACTTTCTCCCTTTTCTGTAGTCCAGCACCGTAAGCCTAGGGAATGGTGCCGCCCACTTTTAGACTGGGTCTTCCCACCTCAAGTGATTTAATCAGTATCCCTCATAGACATGCCCTAAGGCTAAAAACTCCCTTGCAGCCATGCCTGGAGGCTTGTATCCTAGGGAAGTTCAGATCCTGTTAGGCTGACTATTAACACTGACCCTCAGAGTCAGCCTTCTGGGTGGAAAACTAAGCCAGAGCTTTCCTGCTCCCCAGACTACCCCTGAGGACAGCCCTGTGCTCCCCAGACTACCCCCGAGGACAACCCTGTGCTCCCTATCCTGGGTAGCAGTGATGAAGCTGAGGCTTAGGAGCCAAGCCTCCGGCCTCCTTACTTGCTGGGTGGTGCCAGAGTAGGAAGCCCCTTCCACTGGGCAGTAGCAAGCCCCTCCCATCAAGTGCAGTGCAGACCTCATGGGATACATGGACTTATGCCTCCTCCAGGGTAATAGGGTCCATGTTCCCTGCTGGGAGGGTACAGAGAGGACCAATGGGGTAGCCAGAGCTTTTGCTAGCACCTGATGGTGATAAAAGCACTCCACACAGAGCCACTGGAGGCAAGGAGGAGCAGGATGTGACACCCCTGTCCATCTGAGCAGGATGTGTCATTAGAGGTGTGCTGGGGAGCCAAAAGACCCATCCCTTCCCAGCCATAGTCAGGAACCTTGTCAACTTGAGTGTCACTGGTGGCCCAGTGGGAAACCTGGACTCCCACATGATCCTGGAGGTTACCAGGTTGGGGTCTGCTTTCCCTGACCAGAATGGGATCAAAGGAAGCCAACCAAAACAGAAGGTTTAAATGAGACCCAGAGTCTCAGCAGAAATGCCCCCAAATAAACCTAGCATGTAATCCCAGCACTTGGGGTAGCTGAGGTAAAGGATCATGTGAACCTGGGCTACATAGTGAGTTCCAGGTCATCAGGACTGCAGAGTAAGACCCTGTCTATAAAAAACAAAACAAAACAAGTGAAAACCTCTCTAGCTCAGAAATTTAAAAAAAAAAAAAATTACCCAGAATGCCAAGGTTGCAATTGAAATCAGTTACTGCCTCAAGGGACTCTGAATGTGAATAGAAGAGATGGTCAGTATGTCCTAGCACTGAAATGGCAGAGGTGTTAGAACTATCCATAGCAATCATCACAGAGGTATGCCAACAAGTTACTATAAACATCCTTGTAAAGACATAAAGTCTCAAACCAGAAGACATAAAGAAAAGCCAAATAGAAATTATAGAACTGAAAAATACGATAGCCAAGATATAAAACTCAATAACTGGGTTCCACAGTAGATTGAAAGAGACAGGTAAAATAGCAGGACTAGGGAACAAATAGAGTGAGGTAGATGTATTAAATGTAAACAGATATATTAATGTAAATGTTAATCAAAAGAAAGGAAGATTCAGTTTGTTAACCTAACACAGATGTGCCTTTACTTGAGGTGGGATTATGTCCCAAAAATCCACTGTAAGTTGAAAATGTTGTAAGTCAGAAATGCATGTTAGTAACTTGGGATGTTAGCTCTAATGGTAGAGTCAATGCCCCTTGTGCATGAAGGTCTATGTTTGATTCCTAACACCACAGAAACCCAAGCATGGTGGTGCACGTCTATAATCCCAAATTTGGGAGATAGAGACAGAAGGATCAGAAGTTCAAGGCTTTCCTTGGCTACTTAGAGAATTCAAGGCCAGCCTGGACTACACAAAACCCTCTCTCAAAAAGAAAGAAGAAAGGAAAGAAAACCAAAACAAGCACTGAAATCTGGGTGTGGTAGTCACACCTGTAATCTCAGCACTCAGGAGGCTGAAGCCGGAGGATCATGAGTTAACAGCCAGCCTGAGCTACATAATGAGTTCAAAACAAAAAAGTATTTGATGCATTTGACCTAGTAAACACTGTAGTTCAAACCTGATCAGAACATTCACATTGGCCCGCAGTTGACAAAATTATTTAACACAAAGCCTGTTTTATAATGAAATGTTGAATATCTCATTATACACAGAGCAGGCTTTTTTTTTTTTTTTACTGACATGAGAGGCAAAATCAGCACACAGTATCTGAAAGGAGACAGCCAGCACCACGGTGCACATAGAGGAGCTCTTGCTTGCTGTGCAGGCATGTGGCAGGCTGAGGCCTGAGGCTGATTGCATCATCCAACCTCCTGAGACTGTGACTTCACGGGTGTGACATCACAATTACCAGCTAAGAAGATCAGATTCAAAATCTGAAGTCTGCTTTCTACTGAATGTGTATCACTTTCTCTCCCAAAGGGCAAATAAAATGATCAAAAAGACATTAAATAGTCATAAAAGAGCCAAACCAGTAGGAAGTTAGAGGAATGCACAAGAATGGGTGGACACCAAACAGAGCTGCGGCATCCTGGCCGGAAAGCCTGGCAAAGCCGAAAGGATAAATGGATGTGCCCACAATTAAGCAGAGATTTCAACATTCCTCCCAGTTAAGAGAACAACCTCAGAAGACATAGAGAAATTCAACAATACCATCAGCAGTGAGATCGTAAAGATATTTACAGAACATCCCATCCAATGACAGCAGGAAGCCTACTCATTAAAATAACACACCCAGATAGACTATCTTCTGGGCCATGAACAAACCTCAATGATTTTTTAAAAATAGGTCATGTTAAATGTGTTCTCTGACCACAATGGAGTCAAACCAAGATGGGAGGAAATTTTTTTTTAAATCCTGGAAACTAAATAACACACTTCTAAACAGTTCATGGGCCAGAGAAGAAGCCTCAGGAAAAACTTTGAAATGCACTGAACTGAAGAAAATTAAGATACATATCAAAACTCGTGCTGACAGGGAAATGTAAGATGTTGAGTGATTACTTCTCAGAAAATGTGGGACTGGAGAGATGGCTCAGCAGTTAAATTAAGTTCAGTTCTTACTGCACAGTCATGAAGACTGGAGTTCAGATCCCAGCTGAACTCAGCACCCACATAACAACATGCCTACAACCCCAGCTCTGAATGGGATGGAGACAGGAAGATTGCTGGTGCTAGCTGCCTTCCAGCCTAGCTGAGAAAACATAAGCCTTTGTTAGGTTCAGGGAGAGACCCTGCCTCAGAGGAATAAATGGATGGTGAGAGAGGAAGGCATCTGGTGTCCTCTTCTGGTATCTGTGCACACACTCACATGTGTACACACACACATACATGCATATACACTCACACACAGACACAGGCACACACATAACAAATCATTTTTAAAAGATAGAAAATGTTTTGAACCAGTAATAACAAGTTCTCACTCCAAGAATGTAGAAGAAAATGAATAAATAATTCCAAAGCAATCAAAAGAAAGATAACAGCAGAAATTGGCAAAATTGAAAACAAGCAAAGAATAAAAGCATAGGGGGAAGATCAATGAAATAAAAGATCTGGTTCTTAGAAAAGATAAGCAAAATCAACAGACCTTTAGCAATGTCAACAATAAGATGAGGTAAAACGTAGCAAGCACTTGACACACATGAGCTTGACAGTTGGATAGAAACAGTTCTTCTAAAAGCACAAACTAGTACATGTCACCTAACATTTGAATACTCCAGTAACTACTAAGTAAATTGAAATAATAGTTTTTAAATGTTCAAAAGAGAAATCTCCAGGTCCAGATGATTTTACTAGACCATCTTGCCAAATATTTAAATATGAATTAATACCTATTTTCCATCAGAAAATAGAAGATGAGGGAATAGTTAACGATTTGTTTTGTGAGGTTAGTATTTTTCTGCCAGTAAAAACAGACAAAGACAGTGTAGAAAAGAGAAACACAGGTTAATAGTTCTCTTGAATATAGTTTCAAAAATCTTTTACACAAGAATAGCCAGTGGGAGTCAGGAATATGAGCACAGTCCATACCTCAATAAGTTTAGTGACCCAGTGGTGAAGGTGACTCAGTGTCTGAAAGCCAGTCAAGAAGAAAATTCCCATGATCCTTCTAGTTGATAGACAAAAGCACTTGAGATAATTCAGTATCTGTCCATGATTTTTATTAAAAAAATTCGCTCAGAAAATGAAGACTAATGGGAAATTTCTTCAACATGACAAAAACATAAAATATCCATAGATGACTCTGAAATGGATGTTGAAAGACTATTTTCTTTCCGATGCTGAGAACACTGTTGTTGTTCACTGTAGTGCCAGTGGTGAAATCAGGCATTAAAAGAAAAAAGTCACACAGATCAGAAAGAAGGAAATGCTCCATACCTTAAGAGATAATTATTGTCCATGTAGGAAAATCCAGAGTCTATCAAAGCATGCTTAGACCTAATCAATGAATTCAGCACTGTCTTAGGCTATAGGATGAATACACAAAGTCAGTTGTATTTCTATAAACTTGTAATGAAAAGTTGGCCCCAAACTAAATACACAATAATATTTATACTAGAAAAAGTTAAATACATAGGTTTTAAACTAATGAAGCATTTTGAAAAATATCAAAAAGAAATCACTGATCTTAAAATAGGTATACATGTTCACGGACTAAAACGCTCAATATGGTCAAGGTATCAATTCTTAAGTTTGAACACAAGTTTAATACAATTTATACATATACTTCTTACATGTATAAACAAAGATGCTTTAAAATGCATATGTAAAGGCAAAGGAAGCAGAATAGCTGGAACATTTTTCTTTGAAAAGAAGAAAGTAGGATGAATCAGTCTACCCAGTTTCAAGACTTACATAGTGCAGTAATCCAGACTGCCACCACTGAGGGGTAGATTCATACATCGGTGAAACAGAGCAAAAGAATCCAAGAGAAAACTCATACAAATGCTCAAATGATTTTTGACAAAGGTGCCAATCAATTTAGTGGAGTGAGGACAAGCTTTTAACAAATGGTGCTGGAGCTATTGAACAATCATAGCAGAAAGATCAACTTTCATCCGAGCTCTGCATTTAAAAATCTATCACAGTTGTAAAATGTATGTTTTAAAACTGTAAAAGTTTTAGAAAACTATAGGAGAAAATTCTTTGGGAACCAAGGTTCAAAAAACATTATTAGATTTTATATTGAACGCATAAAAGGAATACATTGATCAGTTGGATTTCATCAACATTAACACTTTTGTTCTGTGAAGCATCCTATTAGGAGGTTGACAAGACAAGCTACAGACTGTAAGAAAGGCCCAGTAATCTGCACATCTGACAAAGGACTAATACCTAGTATATATGAAGAATTCTGAAGACATAGTAGACAACAAGAACAACAGAGCCATCTAATTAAAAGTAGGCAAAACATATGAACAGACATTTTGGAAAAGAGGGCACATAGACAGAAATAAGGAAATGGAAGCTCAGCTCCACAGCCATTAGGAAATGCACATTAAAGCCGCAATGAACTGTTACTATGCACATCTCAGACTGGCACAAATAAAATACAGTGACAGAAACAAATGCTGGTGCTGATGTGGAGAAACAGACACACTGGTGGTAAGAGAGATAGTGGTATAAAGAAGCAAGCCATTGATCAACATGACTTGGTGATTCCCCAGAGAACTCTGATAAGTGAAAAAAGTCAGCCCCAAATACACATGTATGATTCTACCTACATCAAATTCTTTTTAAAAGATCTATTCATATATTTGTTTGCATGTATTTATATACACCAAGTTTGTGTAGGAGCACAGAGGCCAGAAGAGGACATTAGATCCCCTGGAAATGAAGTTATACATGGTTGTGAGTTACCATGTGGGTGCTGGGAACCAAAACCCGGTCCTCTGCAAGAGCAGTAATCGCTCCTAAACAAGGAGCCATCTCTCCATCCCCCTACATTAAGTTCTTGAAGTGGCAAGATTCTAGAAATGAAGAGCAAATTAGTGGTTGCCAGGGACTGGGGGAGATCAGAAGAGCAGCGGACATGTGCTAGAATGACAATGGGCAGGTCCTTGACTCACTGCATATGACCGTCTAGTAAATACCCTGGTTGTGGTATTTTATTATAGTTGCACTAATTTTGCAAGATGTTATAATTGGTTTAAACTGACTAAAGACAACACAAAATCCTTCTCTACATTTATGTTTTTACAGCTGCATCTGAATCTTTAATTATCTCAAAAATTTAAATTAATTTAAAAAGAATGAGTAAAGGAAAAAAAATCCAAGAGAATTATAGGGTGCTATGAGGGCTGGGAGGAAATTAAACAGGGCATGTGATAGAGAGGGATGGGCAGCTTATTAGAGATGGTGGGTGGGGGCTACCCATTGAGGAGGTGGCGTTGGTGCATAAGAAGAAAACAGCTGAGCTGAGAGCCTAGGAAAAACTTGGTGAGTCCCAGGACCCTGGGTGGGAGAGTAGGATGGGACAGGAGCTTTGAGAACAAAGGAAGTACCCTGACCTGAATGTGGAGAGCTAGGCAGCACAGGGCAACACTTACTTTAAATGAAGTTCCTGCATATACAGTGAGTGCATCAGATGCATAGACAGTGCTATGTGATGACCTCCAAGTCAGCCTGCCTTCATGGATGTCCGGTAGTTGTTTGTTTGCCTTGGCTCCATCCCTACAACCTCACTATACCCTTATGGTCTCACTCCTTCACTACAGACTCCTCCATTCCTACATTCATCCCTACAGTCTTACTCCATCCCCACAGCCTCGGTTCATCCCTACAGCCTCACTCCATCTCTATAACCTCTGTCCATCCCTACAGCCCAACTCCATCTCTATAGCCTCTGTCCATCCTTACAGCTTCTGTCCATCCCTACAGCCTCACTCCACCCCTACAGCCCCTGTACATCCCTAAAGCCTCACTCCATCCCTATAGCATCTTTTTCTGGTGTCCTTGTGTTTTCAAAATCCCACCCAGGAAGGTTCCCCAAAAGCATACACTTGTACACACACACACACACACACACACACACACACACACACACTATTGATTGGTACTCTAAGGCTGGGAGTGATGAGCAAGTTCGTCCTGCCTATCTGGCATCTGTTCTTCCTTCTGGAAACAGCACCTGGATTCTGGGTCATTCCATTACTCCCACAGGCCTTTTTGCTTTGCTCAGATCTCTGGTGAGTGCCTGCAAACTTTCTGCTCCATCCTCTTTCTGGAACCATCTAGGGTGGGAGTCAGACTTAGTTAAAAGTTAGGATTTCTGGCTATAAAGACTAGAAATCCACCTCAAAACTAACTTATGCAAAAGAAGATAATTCACACAGAACAAGTGTGTAGGAACTTCTGTTGCAAGTGACCAGAAGCCAATATAAGCTGGTTTCTGGGAAAATCCAAAGAAAAAGAAGTGGGTTCAGGTGACTAACAGGTCCAGGGACAATTCCTTTAGTTCCCTGCAGCCTCTGCTTTCTCCTGGACCAGCTTCGTTCTTGGATTGGGTGGTGGCAAGATGGTCCCCAGAAACTCCTGGCAGACAGCCCTCCATTCAGCAGCCTGTAAGGGAGATGAGCCCTGTTTCCCCATAGCTCCAGCCAGAGTCCTGGGATGAAGTTCCCTGAACCAGACCCAGGCCCCGTGCCCACCCTTGAGCCGATGGCAGAGCCAGCAGGAAGCTACACTGAGTGACCAGGCCTGGTCAGGTACTCACCCCTGGAATTTAGGGTCAGGCCAACTCTACTTACATCGCATGGCCTGAGGGGATGAAGGGAGTGATTCAATACTCTGGAGATGCTATTATCAAAAGCCAGAATGGTCACCAAACTGGTCAAACCAGAACACTCCAGAGTCTCCAGAGCAAGGCTTCTTTATTCTGTGACCTCAAGTACAGACTTCCCAAGCTGAGTTGCTTAGGAGAGACCATCAGGTTGGACCAGCTTTGGCCACAGCCCAAGTTCAGTCATCTAAGACCAGTGTGTGTGTGTGTGTGTGTGTGTGTGTGTGTGTGTGTGTGTGTG
>NW_008329714.1:504585-524643 GCF_000622305.1 Nannospalax galili
ATATATATATATATATATAAAATACTTCAGTGGGCATGGAAGTCCTTAGAGAGGCTGACAACTCAAAATTGTGTGTTACACTCAGGGCTTCTGGAAGATCTAAATTAGCTCAAAAAACGTGTGAGGAATCTATTAATGGCTTAGGCATGGACAGAAATAGGTGACTATTGAGATTCCTTTGAGAAAGGCTGAATCCACAGACTTTTCCTTCACTTTCCTTCTGCGGTTCTCTGAGGCTGTTGTCAGGAGTGGGGATGATAATAATAGGAGCTAGGGTTCATGATATCCAGAGATCTGCTGGTTGGACTGTTGGCAGGCAGAGGCCTGGGGCCCTCAGGTAGTGTGGGCTGAGAGAGCAAAACTGAGCTCATGAAAGGTCAGTTATCATGAAGAGATCTGGGACTAGGGGTGGAAACCAGGTCAGCCAGACTGGAACCAGGTAGGCACCCCACTCCTGGTACTAGACATGAATACATAGTCATAGCCAGAGAAATCAGGCAGAAGGCCATTTCTAGAACTGAAAGCTATGATTTGGATAGGTTCTCTAGCTTAGAGCTGAGCTAGGGACATACCTCGGGTAGGCTAGCTAAGTAACCTAGCTGCAGGGGTAAAGATACAGTGTAGGCAGCTGAACAGGACATTGCAAGTTCATCTCCCAGAGGGAGAGCTTGCAGACAGAGACCTAGAGTAGTGGGTAGTAAGAATGCTAGCCATGTGATGATGGTGCTGACAGCTAGCCCTCTCCAAGTGCTCCCTGTGGCAGACACTAATCTAAGAAGAGGTAAAGATCACTTCCTTTAATTCCTGCAACCATATCATCCTGCTGTCTATTGGAAGGGATGTGGGGAATGCAGAGGCACACGAGAACAAAAGTAATCTAGCCCTCATACTAAGCACACCCCACCTCCATCTCCATCATTGACAATGTCCCCAGGCGTCCCTACTCCAGCATCCTGGCCTCCCACACCCTGCTGCCTCATGCTTTTGTGGCTTTGCATTCATTTTTCCCTCCTCCTGGGATGCCCTTCACTGGCCAGGACTTCTTCATCTTGTGATGAAATGTGGTCATCACTATATCCTGAGTAACTGTTCTGGGGTCAGGATAGAAGAATTCACTCTCTCCTTGCCCTCCCAGTAATGACCATGTCTGCATCACAGTGACACAAAGACAGATCACTATCTTTCTCCCAGATGGCACCAAGTAGAAAAAGGAGCAAGTTGGGGTCCGCTGCTACTCAGGGTGAACAAATGGTGGGTAGGTGGGGCGTCCTATCCCTGCCTGCCTTCACTGTGGTGTCTCTCTCCTGGTCTCTTGGCAGCCTGGCCTGGGGCTCGTTTACCTGCTGCATGGCGGCCTCTGTCACCACACTCAACTCCTACACCAAGACGGTCATTGAGTTCCGGCACAAGCGCAAGGTCTTTGAGCAAGGCTACCGGGAGGAGCCGACCTTCATAGAGCCTGAGGCCATCAAGTACTTCCGGGAGAGGTCAGTGCACACGTGCCCACCTCTGGCCAGCACTGGGAATCTGACCTCAGTAGCCAAAAAGCCTCATTTAAGACTGGAGTGGGTGGTCTGACCAAGGTGGCCCGAGGACTGTGGGATGGAAAGGGCAGGTTGGGTAAGTCAGTTTGGCAGTTTGGACTTTATTGTGTTGAAATTTCTGCCTAGGGCTTATGGGAACAAATTGTGGGAAACAGAAGGAAGCCAAATTTGAGTGTTAGCTGTTCAGACTCAGGCTGCTTCACTCGTGATCAAAAGGATGAACCAAGGGTTCCTTCCTGGGACATGGAATGGGGCTGGGTGAAAAGGGTCTAGCAATAGGGTTGGTGATGGCCACCAAAGGAGGAAGATGCCTCAAGGTCAGAGACAGAAGGTGACCACCTGAGTCTCTAGAAGTCATCCAGGAATGGTGTGGGGTGTGTGTGCGTGTGTGTGTGTGTGTGTGTGTGTATGTCTGTGTGTCTGTGTGTCTGTGTCTGTGTGTGTGTCTGTGTCTGTGTGTGTCAGAGAGAGAGAGAGAGAGAGAGAATAAATAGGGCTGGATGGCTAGATAGATGAGTGGATGGACAGACGGATGGATGAATGGATAAATGGGTGGATGGATGGATCTGATAGGTGAGTGGTTGGTATCCAGGTAAGTAGGTGAGTGGGTAGATGGCTGGCTGACTGGATGGGTGGATAAATGGCTAGGTGGCTGGACGGATTAGATAGATAAGTGAGCGAGTGGGTAGATAAGGGTATTGATAGGCAGGTACATGGATGGGTAGATAGGTAAGGGATAGATACACAGGTGAATGAGTGAGCGAATGGATGGATGGATAGGTGAGTGGTTGGATGAACAGATAGATGATTGAATGATTGGATAAGTAGGTGGTGGGTGGGTGGATTATGAGGTTGATAGGTAGATAGGCAAATGGGTAGATGAGTTAGATTATAGATTCATGGAGGGAGGAGAGCATGGCAGGAAGTCAGACAGATGGATGGGTAGGCAATGGATGTCAGGATCTTGGATGCTAGAGACTGACTTAGGCAGGACTCTTCCCAGACCACTCTTCTGAAGGCTTGAGGGAAGCAGCCAAAGAACCCTGGGATTTCTGGGCACTCCCTGCAGGGCCTCAGTTCAGGGGTTCTAAGCCCATCTTGCTCTCTTCTGCTGTCCTACTGGCTCCGCCCAAAGATTCACCTGCAGCTAGCTACAAGACCCTCCCCAATCTGGTGCGACCCTACCCTGCTTTTGTTGTGGAATTTCTTCTGGGCTGTGAGGAGCCCTCCCCCCCTTACCACCTCCTTCATGCCTGGCATAGCAGGCCCCACTCAATCACAGCCAGTGCTGCACTGGGAGCTCCAACTGCTTCCCAGGCTTCTCAGCTGATGGCAGCAGAGGCTGGGACTGGGTGCTCTGACTCACATCCTGGCCATACACAGCCCATCCTGCCTGGTATCTCTTACTGAGGGAGCCCAAGAACAGCAGATCTGAGCCTGGGGTCTCCTCTTGGGCTGTTCCTGTTGTCCCTGGTGCTGGGATGGTATCCCTTGCTAAATATACACTCTCCTACACCGTTACGCCTCAGCCCACTGTCCCTTTTCTTGAGAGGAATCCAGCTAGAGCCAGCTATGGTGCCTCACACAGAGCATGGCTGTGTCTTGCCCAGTGTCCCGGCTCCAACACTATGCCCCTGACCTCTCTGTGCAACGAATGCCATTAGCTTCCTTTGACAGATGGAGAAAACTGAGGCTCAGAGATGTGCAGACACCTATTCAAGGTTGTACAGTAATGAGGGAGATGGGCCCATTTTTCAGAGCTGGCGATGTCCCCGGGGATCAGGGCAGTCAGATGGAAAATGTAGGAGCAGCATCAAAACTGGCATCTGCTTGTGTCCACTTAGGTGTGGTGACAGCCTGGCATATCTGTACAGTGCTCATAGACAGCAAGCAAGCAAGAGGGGGAGCTCAAGGCCCCCACTTTTGCAAGTTTTGTGGGGCTCTCAGTGCATGGGCTCAGCTTGATCTGAGAGTCAGCCCTGTTACTGCATGGCTAGAGTGTCCAGCAGGCTGGTGCTGTCAGCAGTGGTGGATGAGACCTGGGGCCTCCCTTCAGGAGAGAGATTGCACTGCTCCGCTCCACACTGCCCCCCAGAGGCTCCTGGCAGAACTGTGTGGGATCACCTGTGGGCATAGGCTTCCTGCTCCTTCCCTCTTTCCCCTCCCTCCTTTCCCTTCTCACTATCCCTGAGAACACCTCCTAGATCAGCCCTGTACCCAAGTCCTGGGGGTACAAGGGTTGGGGGAGGAATGAGTCAAAAGCAAGTCCCTTCAGTGTGTGGAGCTGAGTGGCCCCAGACCCTTCCCTCAGTGTGCAAGGAGGAGTAGAAGGAGGGAGGCATCAGGCTGGGCAGAGAAGAGCTGGGCCTCCTAGGACCTCCAGGGAGTCTGAGCATGTGTACCACACGGAAGACTGACTCCTCTCTGATCATTCCAGACCCTTCTCTGATGCAGTCTTTCCTTTGCCACATCCTGTTTTCTTCCTGTCCCTGTGGTCCTGAGCCTTCCCTTCCCCAGGGCCTTTGCACTTGCTGTGTTCTGCCTGGGGTACTTGGTAATGACTGGCTTCTGCCTCCCTGCTCCCTTTTTTGCATGTGCGCCCCACGTACCTATTCCTCTGTTGATTTTTTGTGCATCTGGTGGGACCCAGCAGATGTTTGCTCATTTGTAGCCTGTGAGTTCCATGACAGATGATTATGGACATCTTGGTCTCCTGAGCCCCTAGGATTGTGCCAGACACCTCATAGGGGCTCCAAAGGTGCTTTTCTGGTGATTTTAGTGATCCAGGGGGGACTTTAGTGCTGTGTTCCTCTTGCTCTGTGTTTAACTTCACCCTCCCACCATCAGCAGACTCAGCATCCAAGGGGGGAGGAAGTGATTCCCAGGGTGGGTCAACAGCTTGTCCTAGGCCAGGCAGTGGTGGCCAGGACTGGAAGGGGCAACACTTAGAGCAGCGGCGAACAACCTAAAGCTCCCGGTGTCCCATTAACACCACCCTGATAGTCATATGCAGAGCCATCCACCCAGGAAAATTGCACCCCAAGCTACTAAGGCGTACCCCGCCCATGCAGCCGCTGCTCGCTGGCCCCAGTTCCCTCAGCCCCCAACTGCTCAAGCCCATGATGAATGCTTGGCAGCATATGTGCAGAATATAACTTTGCACATTCATAACTTAACATTATGCAGAGGTTCATCAAATTTGATTTCCCTTCCCCTCCAAGGAGAACATTTCAGCTCTGCTGCTCTGTTCTATTTCTTCCTTCCTTTTCTACTGCTCATTGCCTGCAAGCAGCTCAGAGCACATGGGTTTGTAGCATGGCTCTTGCAGGGAAGCTCAGAAGCAGGGCTCTAGCCCAACATGACCAGGAACACAGGGAAGAGCACCCTTGGAGAACAGAGGTTGCTATGGTATGATCTGTTCCTCCACAGCTGTGTGACTGGGTGCCAGGCACAGGACCCTTGGTCCTGTATCTTCTGGCACCTGAAGAGTCCAGAGCCCTCAGTGTTTCAGAAAGACTGACATTTGATGCTCCCATGGCATGCTGGGGTCAGTGCCCAGCACATGAAGGTTGTGTGTGTGTGGTGTGTATGTGTGTGTCTGTGTCTGTGTGTCTGTGTGTGTATATCTGTCTGTCTGTCTGTCTGTGAATTCCAGTCCCTTCTGATAATGCCTTTGCTGGACCCCACACTTGGAAATCATCATCTTAGATCAAGACACGAGAGTATTTCAGGTAGATCATTAATAATCCTGTTGTTACAGCTTAGCCCGGCTGGCACCCCCTAAACACCCTAAGGGTAACTCTGTTAATTTCCACAGTGCCTTTAGGAGGTGTAGGTAAAAGTGCTTTCCTCACTCTACACATGCCAAGGCAGGACACAGAGAGGTGAAGTGACTTATCCAAGGTCACACAGCGATTCCATTCCAAGCCACACAGTTACCGTGTCATGTATCTGTAGGCCTGACAATTAATGTGTGGTAGGCAACAGAGTGGCCTGGGCACACGGGGCTTGTGAGGGGTTCTGCGACAGAGGAGTACATAATGTCAGAAGCTGGTGGGTAGATGCTGAATGGGAGGGAGAGACGTCCAGGATGATGGGGGTTATGGGGCTGTACAGGCTCCTGCACCCCCATTCCTGTCATTAGGAGAGGAGTCTGTGCCCTCCTTCATCCTTCCTCTTGAAGCCCCAGGACAAGGTGCTGCCCCGGGAGGGAGGATCTGCTGGGCAGAAGGGCTTGAGCAGTCCTTGCCCCACCCCCACAGCCGTTCTTGTCCTGTTGGAATTTTCTCTGCAGGAGCCCTTGGAAGGAGCCAGGAGCAGTGAGTCAGGTTCTGAATAGTTAGGGGCTTCTGGTGCAGGCTGGCTTGCGAAGAGAGCCTGATCCCCAACAGCTGGGTGTGGTGTGTCCCAGGTCTGTGAAGCATCAGGAATTCATTTGTTCCGCTGTCATTCGCCTGCTGTCCCCAAGGAAGTATCTTAACTGGCCTCCTGGGGGTTTGGGGGAGGGAAAGAGCTGCGGAAGGTAAATGTTTGCAGATAGAGGCTTCCTTGAATACTTAATGCTCAGCTCTGGTTTAACAACTTGTGCAGGAGAATGAGCCCTGTTGGGTCCGACCCTGGAGAGAACTCAGCTGTGTTTAACAAGCACCCCACCTCTCTGTGCGTACAGCAGCCCATGTGGAACAAGGGACCCCAGGGCTGCTCGAGACACCCCCCTCCTTCTGCAGCTCAGGGCATGCATCTCCCCATGATGGAAGCTTGTCCTTGATGTCCAGTCTATGCCCAGCACCTGGAGCCAAGTGGGCTCCCCAATGCGAGTAGTGTTAATAAGAGGCTGTTACCTTCATTGGAAAATAAAGGTGCCCAGGGTTTCTTATAGGAGGTGCCCTTCCAGCTTAGGGCCTGCATTCAAGCCCTGGGTCTTTATAAAACCAGGCTCAGAATTAACTCTGCAAGCCCGCCCTGGTGGCCCAGGCTGTAGTCTGTTACTCCAGTGGGTGAGGCAGGAGAACTGCAAGTCCAAAGCCTGCCTAGACTACAGAGTGACTTCAAGGGCAGCCTGGGAAACTTAGTGAAACTCTCTCACAATTTAAAACAAACAAAAGAAAAAAACCAAAAAGCCAGGCTAGGGGTTACAGCTCAATGCAGAACTCTTGCCTAGCACATACAAGAACCAGGTTCAACTACTAGTACTGAGAAATTAAAAACACATAAATACATAATTGAATAGCAATAAACAGAAATGGTCCTGCATTTCCCAGCTGTGAGTCCCCTGGTCAGTTTCTTCACCTCCGGCAAGTCATGTTTCCTGACTGGGAAGTGGGTGCATGCCTACTTCACAGCTGTGTCGCAAGATGTTGGTGACAGGAGCTGCTAAATTCCTAGCACACAGCCAGAATCCTCTCTTGCTTCCTGCTTGCCTTTAGAGACATGCTCCTCTATAGGCTAACCTAGACTCCCTTCTAAGGCCTGTGGCACACTTCGAGCTGGTGTTCTCTGCCCTGTAACCATCCTGACAGAGGGAAGAGACTCCAAAGAGAGACACTTGTGCCCCTCCCTTCAGATATCAGATTATTGAGACAGTGGACCCCAAGGAGTTGGAAGTTCCCAGGAATCCCGTGCTGGGAGAAGGAAAAGGCTGAACTCTCGTGCCAGCCAGAGGGGGAGCCTGTCTCCTGGAAAGAAATTTCACACTGTGCTGCTAACTTACAGGACAGACCAGACTAGACCAGAGCCCAGACAGTGATGGGTCAGCGATGGGCAGGACCACACTTTGACCAGAACTGCTTAGCTTCACATACCTCTTGGCCTCTATTTAAACCTCACGTCAGAGACCAGGAGATGGACTTAAGGGATGGGAGGCTCACGGTACCTCTGCATTTGCCCCTTTTCCCAATGTGCCCACATTGAATAAATCTCCTTTCTCTACACGTCATGTAGAAACTGTTACAAGCCCCCTCCTCTGAAGCAGATGCTCACTGGGGTCCGAGATGGTTATAAAACAGGATGTTCCGGGAATTCAGACTGGCGTGGGCCTTGCCATTCCTGGGCAGTGAAGGACACCTCTGCCTGCCCAGCTCCCACCCATTTGGGTGATCCTGGAGGGTATGCTGAGCTGGCCCCAGCATCACAATCCCTTCTGCCTGCTGTGGGGATGGAGGGAAGGCTTGTCTCCCATCCACACCACCCACTCCAATCTGGCTCCCAAGCCCTCCTAGCCCCACCCCAGGGGCTCTCAGCAGTTGGTGTGACACAGCCTAGCTTGACTGCTCTGTCCCTGCTCCAGAGCTGCCGCTCTAGTTCTATAGCCCCTCTGCCCACAGAGGGCATTTTCAAGCAAAAACCGGTTGGATCTTGTGGAGGGTAGTTTGGGCCTGGCCAGGGCACAGGCAGCGTGCAGTCATGGGTTGCAAAATGCCTGTCACTCCTACCTCAGTGTGTGTTTTGCTTGCTTAGGGCAGGGCCTCTGGGGTGGTTTGTCTGCCCTCCACAGCTTCAGGCCCAGGAAGGTCTTGGAAAACGAGCTAATGAAAGGGCTGATGATCCTAGGGGACACAAGGGCCCTGATGCTGTGTCTTCTACTGTGGCATCGCTGACATCTCTTGTCATTTGCCACCTTCCCTGGGTCTCTCCCTCCAGCCCCAAGCTTCCAGCCACAGCACTGAATGAGCAGTGACAGGGAGCAGGAGTGTTGGGGCATGTCTGTGCTCTCAGCACTTGGAAAACTGAGGCAGGAGGATTGCGAGTTCCCAAGCTATATAATAAGACACTGGCTCAAAAAAATTCAGAACAACCGACAGAGGGTGGGCAAAAGCCGAGGACTGGGCAGGAACCTGGGTTTTCTCTAAAGGATGTCTGTGTTCTTGTGTGAGAGAGAATGGGTCATGATGGGAAGAAAGGGTGGGATGGACACAGAGTCCAGAGCACTGGGGAGAGTTTGCAGAAGTGAGGTGTCAGGTGGGATGACAGGTCAGGGGCAGAGGGAACAAAGCAGATGTCCAGATGAATGTACAGATGTGGGACTCCTGCAGGGCCCTGTGGGAATGACTGTAGTTGTTTCCGTTTTGGGATGAGGCTGTGCTACAGTAAATTTGAGACAGGTCTGGACTGGCCTTCCCAGGACTCCGGGCATGAACCAATAGGCCCAGTGAGGCCTTAGGGTTGCCCCAACCTCTGGCCCAGGTGTTCAGCCTCTACCCAGCCAGGCATTGTTGGAATAGGAGGGAGCTGGCAGCTGCTCCCCCTCTGTGTTGCTGATTGGCAGCTGCTACCCATTTGGGGTAAGAGGGATCTGTTCGTTTTCAAGAAACTCTTAGGCTGGAGGGTGGATTGGTGGTAGAAGCCCTGGTTCCATTATCAGTATTGCAAAAGGGAAAAGAAAGGTCAGGCACTAAGGGACAAAGGAAGGAAAGAAAAGGAGAGAAGACAAAAGCGAGGCTTGTAACCAGTGGTGAGAAGAACACTTTGACTAGCGGCAGAAGTCGGGAGGCCAGGACTGTATTTGTGCATGGACCTGGCTTTGGATAGAGCTCTGATTAGTTAAGAAAGTTGGGGAGATGACTCAGTGGGTAAAGAGATTGCTGTGCACACATGTGGACCTAAGTTTGGATCCCCAGCATTCACAGGGAAACCCTGGCACCACAGCATGCATCTGTGATTCCAGTCTCAGGAGGCAGAGACCCTGAGCACATTCTAGAGCTCACTGTCCAGCCAGTCTAGCTGAATGGGTGAGACTGTCATAAGGTGGAGAGAGGAAGACACCAGTATCAACTTCTGGCCTGTAGACAGACAGACAGACAGACCACACACACACACACATACACACACATATCCACAGACACACATGCAGACACACAAACATGTACACATGTATACACAGCCTCCCAAAGAAAATAGGATGAAATACACAACTTTAATACCAGCACTTGGGAGGCAGAGGCAGGCAGATCGGCATAACGAGTTCCAGGCCTGTCTCAAAAACAAACAAACAAAAAACAGAATGAAACAAAAGACTCCAGGTTGAATCCCTACTGTTGTTTTGTGGGATGATCACCACTGACGTTTCTATCTGCCTCTCTTGATAATTTTTTGTGCATGTCAGTGCATAACTTTAGAAACAGATCCCTAAGCTCTGCACATCTTTTTGATGACCAGTCAGGGGCACACAGTTATTGCTTATGACTGAGGACCATTTTTACGTGGGGATCGGGGTCTTGCCATACCAATTGTTCTCCAGATGCCTCGGTTTCTTATCACTGTCATCCACCTCAAGGGGTCTGGATAAAGGGAGGTAGGTGGAAAGCCATGTTGAAGAGCATTCCATGAGAGGGGGGACCCTGTCTGCAGCTCTGCCTGTGCTCTCATTCCAGCTTTTGGGTTTTCTTTTTCTTTTTCTTTTCTTTTCTTTCTTTGCAGGATTGAGAAGGGAGATGGGAGTGAGGAAGAAGACTTCCGACTAGCCTGCCGTCACGAGAGATACCCCACCCGTAAGTACTTGCTGCTATGGATACAGGACTGCTGGAGGATCAGGGACCCTTGGGACCAGCCCAGCACTCTTCTCCAAGGATCCATCACAGATAGAAAACTGAAGCATGGGCCCCATCCCTGGCCTTTGAGAGAAATCATGGGGTCTTGAGGATTAGCTGAGGCAGGAATGGGATGATTGGACTGATGTGCTCAGTGGCTTAGAATATGTTCACGTCATCTACCTCACTCTGGCAGACACATTGGTATAAGGATGTAGGGCACCCATGAAGATAAATGTCAGCTCCAGCCATCAAAGGAGGCAGAGCCAGAGTGTCCCTCACTCTCAGAAAAGATGTGAAAGATGGAGGCTGAGGCTGTTGCATCTTAGTGAGCCCACTCGTTTCCTGGCCGACCCCCTTACAGGGGCTTCTCAGGCTTCATCCCCTCCTCCTTTTGACTCCTAACTTAGCCGGTAAGGAAATTAAGCTTCAGAGAGGTGGAGTGACTTGCCTAGGTCCAACAGCCTTGCTAGTCAGTTCTTGTGTGTACTTCTCAGATCTTGTAAGATGCTCCTGTGGCTTCTGTTCATACCTGGATCATGGCGCCTGAAAGTGAAGTGCCAGGGGAGTTGGGTCTAAAGCCCTAGTACCCTTCCCTGGGTGCCTTCCTCACCTGGTTCTCTGTCTCTCATCTGTCTACCCAGCTTCTCTTTATCGTCATCTGTCATTGATCATCTGTCTGCCATCTATCATCAGTTTATCTATCTTCTGTTGTATCCACTATTCTCTCTCTCTCTCTCTCTCTCTCTCTCTCTCTCTCTCTCTCCACACCTTTCTGCAATATGGATTCAGGGTCAGAGGATTTTGCTTGCAGCAGGCAGGCTGGCTTGGAAGCCATTGTAAGGCCAGCATTTTTTATATTGCCGGCTTTCCTGAGGGACGTGATAGTGGTGATAGTGGCCTGAGTGCAGCGACAGAGAGAAGAGTGGATTCGAGAGCTCTTTGGTGGCATTGTCAGGGCAGCTTGATCTGGGCACTCCTAGGAGCAGATCCCTAACACACACACACACACACACACACACACACACCACATATACACGTCACATACCACACACATATCATACATACACACATACATACTACACATATGCCACATATACACCACATATACATACACACACACCACACACATCCCATAGACACAGAGACACCACACACACATGCATCCCATACACACCACACACACATACATCCCATACACACCACATATACATACATACTACACATACCACGTACACATACCTACCACACACACCACACACACATACATACCATACACTACACACATGTCAGTATAAGGATGTAGGGATACACATACACACACCACATGAACATATGTACATGTGCACATACACTCTATACACATCAAACATACACATGTCACACACATGCACATACCACTAAACAT
Organism: Nannospalax galili; assembly: GCF_000622305.1. NCBI lineage: Eukaryota > Metazoa > Chordata > Mammalia > Rodentia > Spalacidae > Nannospalax > Nannospalax galili. The sequence continues at coordinate 516,063 of NW_008329714.1, forward strand.
GTGCACACACATGTGCAGCTGAAGTACTTTGCTTTACTTGGGGGGGGTCTCAACATCACAAGTTGGAGTGGGGAACGGACTGGAGGAAGTGGTGAATCACATGTTATAGAAGCGGCACGAGGGCAGTTGCACAGGCCCAGAGCTGCTTCAGCTGTGACAGGTGTTCTCCAGGTCATGGGGGACCTACTAGGGTGTGGTGGGTACAGAAAACTCTAGGTCTGGTCAGATGTGGTGGCACACATCTTTAATCCTAGCACTCAAGAGATATAGACAGGTGAATGTCTGTGAGATGGAGGCCAACTTGGTCTACATAGTTAGTTCCAGACCAGCAGGGGCTACATAGTGAGACCCCATCTCAAAAACAAACAAATGAACAACAAGAACAAGAAAAAGCTAAGTGTGGTGGGGGGCATGGCCATCTGCACCCATACTCACACTCGGGAGCTAGGGTAGGGAGGGAGGAGCCTGCGGTCACAGACTTCTGGAGCCATTGAGGGTGTGTGTCCCTGCCAGTGAAGGAGTGTGCTAAGAAACCCCCAGAGGGTTTACATTGTTGAGTCTGGGGGCTGCAGAGGCATCTCAGAGGCAGTGACTGGATGGAGGGAGCTCATAGGTCCACAGGAGGGATGTGAACTGGGTGGCTGGTGCTCAGGGACTATGATGTCCTGGGGAGAAGGGTGGGGTGGGGCAGAGAGCTGAGTAACAAAGTCCTGTGCCCTAAGACTCCAAGGAGCCGAAGTCAGTATAGAAGGCTTTTTCATTCTGGCTTTGCAGGGGACAAAAGAGCCTCAGCTCCCAAGTGCCTCTGCCCTTCATCAGGAGGCAGAGGCAGAGAGAGGGCTGTGCCCCTGAGGCTCCTGGTTGTGCTCCTGGGGGCTTCTGGGGACCCACAAAACTATGGGGGATATCCATGTCAAAATGAGGAAGAAATTGATTTCCCTAAAGAGGCTGCTTCTGTGGTGCATGAAAGTCACTCATTTAGTCAGTCATCTACCTGTTCATCTACTCGTTTTTCTACTCATTCATTCACTCATTCATCCATTCATTCATCCACTCAATAGTTCATCCACTCATTCATTCACAAACTCATAGGATTTTCTGAGCCCCAGGAGCAAGGAGACAAGCTAGAGAGGCTGTGGGACCCCAACAAGTTCCTAGGCCTGTAGGTAGCAAGACCCAAGCTGCTATTGCATGACGTGGTAAAAGCCACAGTGAGGTGTGGAGCCTTATCTAGGGTACTGGGCAGGGGCTACAGAGGGAGACAAGTTCCTCAGACTGTAAGGAAGGACCCTTGTCTGTGGGGTGTAACCAGGCCCCAGGAGCACTAGGCTGTGGATGGGACCTCATGCCTACCTGGAAGGCACTGGGTCTCTGTACTCACTGTCTGAGTCAACTCAGCCCTGTGGCAGACAGGGCAGGGAGGCTAAGCCTGGCTCTGGCCAGGTGTGATGGCACATTCCTATCATCCCTGCACTCAGGAGCTCAAGGCAGGAGGATCATGAGTTCAAGGTCAGCTTGGACTGCACAGTGAAACACTTTGTTTCAGCAATGCAAAATCAAAGTCAGGGCTTATCTGACCAGGCCAGGAAGTAGCAGGCGAGTCTGGGCTCAGCAGCGTGGCTCCTGAGCCCATTCCAGGGTCACTAGGAAGAGCTGTCTGTGTGGACCCATGTCCCAAGCTGGGTCCTGAGGATGGGGGCCCAGGGAGAGCAGAGAGCTGACAACCTAGAGAAGAGGCTGGCCCTCAGCTACTGTGCGGTTTCTGCCGAGAAAATATTTTGGAACTGCCTTGGCGAGTTTTGCAATATTTCTGCATGGAACAGCTGCTCGGATCCTTCAGGGACAGCTTGCCGGCAGGAGGCATGGGGGAGGAGGGTGTCAGGGAGCCCACATTATTAAACACTTACTGTGTGCGGTCTGCAAAGTGCTTGCCTGCTGGCTCTGACGGCTGATCCAGCCCTGAGAAGGAAGACTTACCAGGCAACTTTGCTGAGCACATATCTCACTGTATCCTCTGGGGGATGAAACCCAGCCTGGTGCCTAGATCTTTCTACTCACTACTGGCGCCAGCTCATGCCCCCCAGTCCCCTGAACCCCACCTCCTCGTCTCATTCTCTCAAGCTGTTCCAACGCACAAAACTTTCTCTTCTTAGGACCTAGTACCTCCTGTTCTCTGCCGAGGTGCTCTCCTTCTAAATCTTTGCATGGCTCACTTTGTCTCGCAATCTGTTACCCTACTGCCCTCCTGCTCTGTGTCCTTTTCTTTCCAGGGTCCATCCCTCTCTGAGTTACCATTTTGTTTTGTTTTGTTTTTTATTTTTGTTTTTAGCAGTATAGGCCACAAGATATTAACGAACCATACTAAGTATAACCCAGTGGGGAGTGTGGTCTTGATCACTTTGCCAAATAGCCCAAGTTGATAAAGGTTATGAAAAAGCCCCCCCCCAGATTAGCTTTTGGTAGAGTTATTGTTTGGTTATGCCAAGTAAATAGTTTAGGTTTTCTTGCATCTCTCTGATAAACTACAGGAGAAGAAAAATCTTGTCTATTTTGTTAATGCCTGTCCCCAAGAGCTCGGGACAGTATGTGGCACACGGTCTGTGCTCAGTTGTTGGCTCTGAACCTCTAAGGCCCACCACTTCCAATTGGAACAGCCATTTTGACATAGTTACATAAACTTTTGTATCTCCTATCTGCCCCAAAGTTGCTGTTTTTCGTTGGTCTTCTATAATACAGATTCTGCCACCGTTTTTTGCTCCTGAAGAAAGACTTTGCTTTTGAAATCTGCCTTTGGGGCTTTGCAGCACCACCAGCTAGTTCCAGAGCACATCAGACGTGACATTTGGTGGAGGTGACACTGTGGCAAGGTCTGGGTGTTTGCATCATCCTCTTGGGGCCACTGGGGTTTGCAGCTGAAGGCTTCCGTCAAGTCCAATGCCTGGGACAAACTTTTGATTTGCCAGGTGTGTCTGTGAGTCAGGGCTCCGCAAAAGCCTGTCACTCTCTGGGCACAGAGGTGGCTTCTGGGAGCTCTGTCTAGACGGATCTCAGTCACGGCTGCCCTTAAAACAGCAGAGGGAATTGCAAGGAAGACTTTTTCTGGGCCCAGAGCAACTTGGCATTTTGATTAGATCAAAATCAAATCAATAGAGCACTACTGGAGTCTCTCTTTTATGAAAATGGAAGCAGACAGACCATATTTCTGAAATAAATATTAGGACCAATTTTCTGGGCACAGACAAGCATGCAGCTTGGGGACATCAGAGACCTTGGTATCTGAAGGCCAAAGATCAAAGCTTGAGTTAGCTTGAGTATCACTGGGGGTGGAGAGGAATAAAGGACAATTACCACGCCCTACCCTCAGAGCTATGGGTTTAGCTGGTCTGGAGTAGAGGGGAAGCTGAGGTCCTGCTTTCTTTTTGTTTTGAGGCAGGAACTTACTATGTAGCCCAGGCGACTTCAAACTTGTGGTTCTCCTGCCTCTGCCACCCACGTACTGGGGTGACAGGTATATCGCGCCCAGAATTCCTCTCCCTTCCTTCCTTCCTTCCTTCCTTCCTTCCTTCCTTCCTTCCTTCCTTCCTCCCTCCGTCCCTTCCTTCCTCCCTCCCTCCTCTCTCCTTCACCCCTCACTGTCTCCAGTAACCCACTGCCCCCATCTCTTGCTCACTGATGCCCCTCCCAGCATAATGCTTGATTGATATCCTCAAAATAATTTCAAGATAAACTTTTGAGACAGGGTCTCTCTGTAGCCCCAGCTGGCCTGGAACTTATTATGTAGACCAGACTGGCCTCCACCTCACAAAGATCCACTTGCCCCTGCCTCCAGAGTGCAGGGATTAAAGGCGTGCACCACCTTGCTCAGATAGGATTCTGCTTTATAACAGGCTCTGGGTGATGCTGAGGCCGCTGGTAATAGACATAGGTCTGAACAGCCCGTACCCTCTGAAGCCCTTGCCTGTAGCAAGTCTGGTCACTGGCAGCACTATTCAGCAACTTGTAGGTGGAAATTGCTGCTCCCAGGACCAGTTTTCTCCATCCATCTTCTTGAAACATGAGCCTGACCCCATCTTCCAGCTCCAGAGCCATGCCCCTCCCTACCTGGGACGACAGTGGCAGGCAGCATCCCCAGGGACCGCGTTGGCATCCACTTCTGCCTGTCACTCCCTCTCTCTGACCTTCCTCACTAACTTGCTTATTTCTACCCTCTCCCTACCAGATTGTTGATGTCACCAGCACAAGGACCTCACTGCCATGCCTATGGCGGCAGCGCAGCATCTACACACAGTAGGGCCCTGCATTTCTGAAGGTGACCTAGCTCTTTAGTCTCTGTGAGGCCAGCAGCACTCCATTGTGCAATGAGAACTTGGTCTTGAGGACTCTCCTTTGTCTCTAGTCAGAGGCCTACCCGGCGCTAAGCTAGAACTCTGCCAGTGTTTTTCTTTTCGTCCTATTTTTGGTCCATAGTAATGGTACCCACATGATGCCTGTTGCTAAGAAAACATTTGGGGACACTTATTAAAGTGAGTGCTGCAGGGCAGGGTGGCCCATACCTGTCATCCTAGCACAGCTGAGGCAGGAGGATTGCAAATTTGAGGCCAGTCTGAGTGACCTTGTCTCAAAACCAACAAACTATACATTTCCAAGAGCCCTGTGCCTGGGTTGGGGCATCCAGGAATCTGTGCTGGTGAAGTTTGATGTCAGAGCAGACTCTTAAGCCCTAGGGATGGGATTTGGGCCTCTGTACCTGCACTGCCCTGTCCCTCTGCAGCCACAAGCCCTGTTTCCAGCCTTGTGTTTCTTGTCATCCCTCCATGACAACATTCCTGGGCATTCACACCTCTTAAAAGCCTCCAAGGTCTGCCAAGAATCTGTTTCACACCTGTTCCTTCTGCCTGAAATGACCTGACCCTGCCTTGCACTGGGCAGTAAACAAACTGCAATAGAATTGGAGCTTTGGTGAGCACTTGTGCAGTCCAGCTGCCGTGTATGGCTGCCACCACCTGGGAACCTAGGGGCTAAGGACTGCGCATATCTCCACAGGTCACCAAGCCTGTGCTGTGAGGATGAAACAGAAGGTATACTAGGTTTTCATTTTTGTGAGAAAACACTCAACAGAAACAGCCTGAGGGAGGAAGGGTTGATGTTGGTTAGTGATTTCAGAGGGTTTGGGCCATGCTTGGTCCCACCACTGTGGGCCTGGGTAAGGCAGAGCATCATGGTGAACTGGAAATGGGGGTTTGGGGTGGGGGAGCTGCTTAACTCTTGATGACCAGAAAGCAGAAATGGTAAGGGATCAGGGCCGAGAAGCCCTTCAAAGGTACACTCCAGTGACCCACTTCCTTCAATCAGGCTCCACCTTCCCCAGGTCCATAAGCTCCCAATAGTCCATTCAGGTTTCATTAATGAATTAGCTGGATCCATTAGGTCAGAGCCCTGGTGATCTAATCACCTCAGAAATGACCTCATAGTTACCCTGATCTAGGTACCTCTCAATCCAGCAAGATAAACTACTGGATCTCACAGTGGTTGTGAGCCCAGACTTTCAGGTGAGACTTCCAGGTTCTAATCCCAGTGCTGACACTGTGGACAAATGGCTTCACCCAGGCAGGCCTCAGTTCCCACAACTGTGAGTAGAAGCAGTAGTGGAACCTGCCTTCAGTTGGCAGATGAAATGAGCTGGTTCCAGGTCACAGCAATAAGCTGAGGTAGGGCTGTTCTCATCCCTCACAGGTGTCCCTGACTCCTTCTGGGCCTAAAGTGCAGGGTGGTGGCCCCCAGGTCAAACGCAGCAGCCTGTATGACAGCCCTCAGTCTGTTTAATAAGGGACCTGAGAAACCAGTGACTCTGGGGAGGATGTGCAGGTTGAGCAGACCCAGCCTGTTCCTAAGTGTGAAAACCAGACTAACGGAAGGTCATGGCTGAAAGGCACCCGATCTTTGGCAGAGAAGGATAAACCCACCCTCAAAGAACAGCCTGCCCACCACAGACAAGACCAGGTGCCCTTCCTCCTACGTGGGTCATCACAAGCCTGCTCGTGGTCCCCAGCCGACATCACTTATTCACTCAACAGATGTATTCCATCAGCAGTGGAGCCTGGCCCTGGGAGGCTGCTGCGGATGCCAGAAAAGCTGATCTCTATTCCCGTGTACAGTCTAAAAGGAGAGACTCTGAAGAAATAGGGACATCTATTTCCAATATGAGGGTACCACTGAAGCCCCTCATGGTAGAGGTGTGTAGAGAGGCAGTCAGGGGCCGTGCTGAAGTAGGGACATTTGGACCATGAAGGTGTCTTTAGCTGTTGGGTCCCCAAAGCCAGGTGCCTCCAGCACCAGCTTTAATTCATTTCCCCATCACACCTACATACCCTCTATCTGTCTGTCTGTCCACCTGTCTATCCATCCTTCCATCCATCTATCTATCTTAATCTCTTTCCTTCAACAGGGTCTGATGTAGCCCAGGCTGGCCTCAAACTCTCAGTGTAGCCAAGAATAGCTTCTCCTGTTTCTTCCTCTTGAGAGCTTGAATTACAGACATGCGTCACCATGCCCAGGTTTTGAGGTGCTGGGAACTGAACTCAGTAAGCACTCTGCCAACTAAGCTAAATCCTTAGCCCTATTGTGGGCAGGGGTCAATGCAAAGTGCTGGAGGCTCTAGATGGGCCCTGAGTCCTGGGGGGTGGTCAGCCCCTTGGACAGCTGGTGGTATATTCCCCCACCCCCAGGAACTGCCTTGTCTTCCACCAGGCTGGGTGACCGTGGGATCCACAAAACCAGCCTGCCTATCCATGGGGCCTCCCTCCCTCCCTCCACCAGTTACAAAGTGACCATGGGCAAGTCAGTTCCCTGCTGAGTGCCTCAGTCTCCCCATCTGCACATCCATGGCTACACTGACAGTCTTGAAGAGCGTGCCATCCCAATGAGTCCCATTTTGGAACAGAGGGGTGACTCTGACTTCAACTCCTTAAAGCAGAGCCTAGAGCAGACCTTTGGATCCCCAAACCGTCCAGAAAGATGGAGACAGGGAGGTCCCAGAAGGTCACATGTCACATGCATCCATTTTTTATACTAATTGCAATGAAAAAAAGGCTGGATGTGGTGGCACCAACATGTAACTCAGTAGTCAAGAGACTGAGGCAGCTGAGGCTAGCCTGGGCTACATTGAGAGACCCTGTCTCAAAAAAATGACAACAAAGACAATAAAAAGGAATGAGAAATCACATCTTTCTAGACCTTTCTATGTTAGAGACTCTTGCTAAGCTTGAGGTGGGGGCAGAGTCTTAGGGGAATTTAAAACTATCTGCTACCAACCCTCCAAGTGAGGCCCCAAGCCAATTTCTTTGCACCTACAAACCATAGTTTCCCATCTGGGGAACTGCCATTGAGCACTGGCATTTGTTATTCCCACACCTGACCAGTGTCTGAGGTCTGCTGCTGAAGGGCTTCTGTGCAGGGGCCCAGACCCAAAGAGGTGAAGCTACCTGTCAGGATTACATGGCTTTGAAAATGTTCATGGGTCTGGAGGCTGGTGAAGTGCTTGCCACATAAGCATGAGACCTGGGTTGATTCCCCAGGACCCACATAAAGAGGCCAGGTGTACAGCCAGGTGTGGTGGAGCACACCTTTAATCCTAGCACTTGGGAGGCAGAGGCAAGTGGATCTCTGTGAAACTGAGGCCAGCCTGGTCTACATAGCACGTCCAAGGTCAGCTACAGGGAGACCATGTGTCAAAAAGAGCAAATTAATTAATTTTAAAATAGAAAAGTGAAACCAAATATATTCATAGCTGGGGCTTGGGGAGACCTTGTTTCAAAACCAACCAGGTGAACAAAAAAAGCCAGATGTGGTGGTGTGAGCTTGTAGAACCAGCACTTTGGAGACAGGGACAGGAGGATCCCTGGGGCTCTCTGGCCACCAGCCTAGAATTGGTGAGTGCCAGGTTCAGTGAGAGCCCTTGTCTCAAAAAATAAAATGGAGAGTGAAGAAGGTATTGGTTGTCCAACTCTGGTCTCCACACACATGCATGTACATGCATCCACACATTAACATGTATGCACACACACTCATATAGCTTGTGGCTGATGGAGCATGGATTTGAACATTGAACTGTTAGACTGAAGTATAGTGTTACTCCTTAGTCTTCGCCCCAGTAGGAGGGGCTAGGCAGGGAGGAGTGCGCCCCCATGCTCATGAGCCCACATCCTCCTCTTCTGAGTTTTTTTCATTTCCTAAGAAAATGTCATCTCAGGATTTGCTTGGGCCAGGCAGAGGCCTGGGTTGTGGGCTCTCACCCCTGCCTACAGACACCCCCAGTTAACTTGTACTTAAGGGTGGGAGTGGGAAATGGAATCAGGGAGAGGCCTTCACTCAGCGGCCCTGTATGTTTCCCAGAGGAGAGTACAAAAACCGGGAGCTGGGAAGCAGGATACAGTGACCAGAGGTGCACACCAAGAGGGCATTCCCAGCCAGGGGACAGCTTGTGTAAGACCTCGAGACAGAGCCAGCTGGCATGAGTGGCCTCCCTTGGGCCAAGTCAGGCTTTGTGGCCCATTGCTGAAATGATGTTATTGCTGAAAAAAAA
>NW_008329714.1:524787-567010 GCF_000622305.1 Nannospalax galili
CTGTCCTGGAACTCACTATGTAGACCAGGTTTGCCTTGAACTCACAGAGATCCGCCTGCCTCTGCCTCCTGAGTGCTGGGATTAAAGGCGTGCATCACCGTGCCCGACTGAAAATATTTTAAACACTTTAATTGTCATCATTTAAAGCCAGGTGGTCTTATTTTGAAATCTGAATTTTCAGTGTCTCTGAATCCAGAATCCTTCCCTTTGGTAACACTGGCTGGAGCAGGCAGGCTGCCTCTGTTGCTGTCACCAATTTGTGGGATGTTCTTGGGCCTAGAAGCAATGGTAGGCTGATTCCTGAATCCCAACATGAGGCCTCTCTGACTGATGACAGCCCCAGAGTGAAGAACCAGGGGGGAGGGAGGCATGGATGGGAAACATCCCCAATGGCTCAAGGTCCTGAGCACCTTCTAGGAGGCGAGAGAAGGAACAAGAGTTCAGTCCTCGATGTGGCCTGTAGACCCCTGGTCAGAAGACTCATTTTAACTCCAGGAGTGAGGTGGATTCTTCCTGTTCCTTCTTTGAAAAACCACATGATACTCTCTCAGTTCCCAGTCACAGTTCTGCCTGCTGGTTTCTGTGAGAGCAGCAACAATCATTTTTAAATACTCATTTAGAAAAACAATCAAACCTTTCTATGCACCAAATATTTGCTTCTCATTAAAACAAAAAAAATCCCAAACACCTTTATCTTGGCAGCAAGCTCTTCCAAAGACTGCAACCGTTTCATGAGCTGGGGCCAAAACAAATGTTTTCCCCCAAGGCCAAATGATTCCAGAATGTTTGCAAAATGTTTCTCACTCCTTTAAAAATACAGCAAATTTAATTTGCAAAACACTAACATTAAAGAATATTAAGAACAGAGAGGCAGGGAAAGCCAAAGGAAAGAATTTACACACACCTTGGCGTCCCTCACAGCCTGAGTTACAAACAACACTTAACAACTGGTGCTCAGGGATGGAGGAGCAGTGAGCTGCCATCCTTGGAGGCATGCAAGCAAGAGTTCAGCGTCATTAGGAGTCACATCCTGGTGAGATTCTACAGCTGTCTGCCTCTGAAGATGTCTCAGGCAATGAAGCTCAGAGTAGGAAACACAATGACTGGGATGGGGGAGGTTGGAATCAGGAAGCAGTTGACCGCCCAGCTCCACATGGCTGCTGTCCTGGCCCAGCTTCAGATCCATGCTGGGTTCTGCCCCCTCCTCTATAAAATGGAGGGTCTGACAGGCAGGTGAGGATATCAGGGCAGGATCCCTCTAGGGCACCAACTTGAGCTGTGTCCTGAGTGCTTACCTGGACAACAGGGCCAGGACATTTGAGGCTGGTCCCAGCAAGTGACAGGGATGGTTTGGGCATATCAGAGAGACTTTGAAGAGACAGCTGGGGGAGGACAGGGAAAATCCAAGAACCAAGCATGGCACAGGAGGAAGGGTGGGGCCTTGCACCCTTTGGCTTGCCATACCTCTAAGAGCAGTGGCAAGTAGAGGATGAGGACAGTGAACAGGGAGGACTGAGTCAGCTGGGGCTCACTGATGCATGTTCACTATTGGGGTGGGGCCCAAGGCCTAGGGACTTGGATTCACCCACTGCCAAAACCTTCTCACCCATAAGCCTTCTGAGATGTCTTCAGGCCCATGGGCTGGCTGGGTGGGTAATTGGTAAATGGAGGTTCAGGGAATCTGCTGGAAGAGGCTTAAAGGGAAAGCTGAGGGAAGGGACTAGATGATAGGGCGTATGTGGGTGCTCTGAGGTGTACTGCTAAGCCTGAGCTCTGCTGAGTCTGTGGGAAGGCATGTACATGGGTGGGTAGGCAGACACAGCAGTGGATTGTTGATGGGTGTGCTGGTGAGTCTGAGCGTTGGAGCCTCAATGTCTAAATTACAGACAAATGTGAGTGTGCAGTGGAGAGGAAGTGGATGGATGGGTTGTAGGGGCTGACAGGTGGGAGGGGTGTGGGTGGGTGATTGGGCTGTGGGTGACTCAGTCGTAGATGACTGGGCTGGTGGGGTATTGTTGGGCTGGTCAGTAGATGGCAGCAAGCTGACTGGGGTTTGATGTGCTGGTGGCTGGTGGTGGATAGCAGGGCATGGTGGGTTGACAGGAGCAGGTGGAGGATAGCTGGGGCTGGGCCAGAGGCCCAGGTGGCATGGATAGAGGAAGGCAGCTTTTAGCAGTATCCACCATGTCTCTTGCAGGGCACCAGCCACACATGGGAGACTCCTGGCCACGGAGCTCAGCTCATGAGGCACCAGAGCTGAACCGCCAGTGCTGGGTGCTAGGGCACTGGGTGTGAGGAGACCTACCCCAGCCCTAGCCCTCCTGCCATCCCTGGCCTCACCCCTCCCATAGGACATGGAAGCCTCATCTGTGTGCTGTGGACCCAGCCCTCCTGCCACAGAGATACCAAGCCTGCCCTGCCACTGCTGTCTGGATCTTGGGGCCCCAGAGATGGGGCAGGCTGGCCTGAGGGACTGCACAGGATGCACAGAGACTTGGAAACAGCAGTTGCCACTATACTGGGAGCCCAATCCAGCTGGGAAGCCATGAAGGACCTCTGAATGCTGGACACCCACAACCACCCACAGAGCCAAGCAGGTGCCTAGAGAGGCAAGGCCCTGTGGGGACAAGGTGGGGTGGAGGGCTTCCTGAAAGAGGGGCACTGGCCAGCTCTGCAGAAGTCACATAGCAGGCATACAGCAGGGGCTCAATAAATGCTTGTTGAACCTGTCCTCTTGCTGTGTATGGGCCGGCTGCCCCGACCAGCACTCTACACTGGAGGTGCATGCCCTGTGCATTGAGGTCAGGGCCAGATACCCAGTTTTGAGATGGAGTGCTGTACGTACCATGAGGTAAATGCCTTGTGCATTGAGGTCAGGGCAAGACACCCATTGTTGAGATGGAGCCCGTCCCACCCTGGGGAAGGGCAGGACGGAGACAGAGCAGAGCTGTTTGGGGTTCTGAGCATAGTAAGATGGGGCTTTGGAAGCAGGTCTAGGCTAGGGCTGAAAAAGCGTGTGTCCTGGAAGTTCAGCAACACAACACCACTCTGGCCCTGGTGGCTTTTACCCTGGGTCTAGGGTCAGCTTTACAGAAGCCTCTGGCTCAGGTGCCTGGGGAAAGGATTCCTGCCTTGAATGTGAGTCCCAGGGTCTGGAGAGTTGGCAGGAAGGAGAGTGAATCTGAACCAGGCTGACTCCCATGAGGCCTCTCCTGCCCTGAAGGACTGCCAGAGATTGGCAGAGCGAGGCAGAGCAAGTTCTCCTTCACTATCCACCCACCACCCATCCGTTTATCCAGCATTCATCCACCCATCATCTACCCACCCACTCACAAATACATGGTCCATTCATCCATTTAGCTAACATCCATTCTTCCCACCTACCCACCCATCCATCCATCCATGAATGGATATTCACTCATTCATTTATTAGCCAACATACAGACACTTATCATCTATCCATCCTACCCATCCATCTATAATCCATCCACCCATTTACCCATCCATTACCCCTGAGTATGTCATCTATCCTCTGTCCATTCACCCATGATTCACCCATCCATCACCTGCCCATCACTGCCATTCCTCTTGTCAGCCATCTGTCCATCATCCCTCCATGCATCAGCCACCCTCATTACCTAGCCATCCATCTGTGCATGTCTGGATACAAGTGTCATCTATTGTGCTCCTACTACGTGCCACGCACTGCAGTAGGCCCTGGAGGTGAAACATCGAAGCCTTCAGAGGGAGCAGACAGATGGTAGATGGCAGTTCAGTGTGTAAAGTCCAGGTGTGGTCAGGTCCCGCCTCTTTGGCTTGGGAGCTTGGACTGTGCCCTGACCTCATCCTGAAGATGGGGTCTTCATCATACCTGCCTCTTCCAGCTGCTGGAGGACGACACAGGCTGGTGCATGTGGGCACTGGGAGCTGATCTGGGCACATGGAAAGCACCGTGGCATTTGCAATCATGTCAGTGAGAGGAGTCAGGGCTGTGGGTTGCAGGCGGCACATGCTGGGGGCCTGGAGGAAGGGTGGTCAGGGGAGGCTAGGAAGAGGACTTCCAAGTCAAGCTGTCGGGCTGTAGGGGGCAAAGAAAGGACACAAAAGAGCTTTAAAATGGTCCAGATGACAGGAGTGGAAGAAAAGAGAAGCTGCAAGGGTGGCTCAGGCTGGAGAGAAGACTCAAAGCCTAGTTAGGGGCCCTATTTGGGTGCTCTGGGCAGAGGGATCATGCTGAGATGGCCAGTCTAGGAAGACACCATAGCTCTGGGCTGGATCAGAAGAGCAAGGTGGGACTCCTCTGCCCTGCAGGGCTCCGAGTGAAAGAAGGGGGATGTGGCTGAGGAAGGGGCTCCTGAGGATCAGGTGGCCAATTTGGGGGCACTGGAAGAGGGGACCATCGGGGAAAGAGACTTGGGGACAGGGGAACGAGACATCCTGCTCATGCCTGGAGGGCACCTGGGGACTGGGCAGAGCTCATTCACTCTTTGAATCCACACAGTTGGTATGGGGACCTGGGGAGGGTGAAACAGGCAGGCCTGCATAGTTATGAAGCCCTGATCTCCAGCACAGGGAACTCCAGCATTAAGTGTATCAGCCATTGCGATGGGGGGCTGGGCAGAGGCAAAGCTGGAATCTGGCAGGGCCACCAGGCACCTTGGAACTCTTGTCACGTGGGAGCCTTGTGACGTTGGTCATGGGCCACAGGAGGCCCAGGAAATGATATTAGTTGACACATAAGCAAAACCTTAATCTATTTTAATAGTTGTGTTTATGTAAATGTGTATTAGAAAACCGTGTACCGGACATGTCCGTCCTCCAGATTCACACGCTGTTGCTTAGGGTGAACCACAACAGACGTTTTGGTAAAAGAGAGTTGGCTTAAAGAAAAATACTAAATAAATAATCATGCAAGTGGCCTGTGATTATGGTGTGTGGGTGGCCTGCCAAGAGGGAGGAAAGGGAGAAGGAGCAGGGGGCCATCAGGCTTCAGGTGCTCTTGGGAAGGGCCCAGAAACTAGCTGTCTCCCAGTACAGCAGGAAGGCTGCTGGACAGATAAAAGGAGGCACTTCCAGGTGGTAATCCTCCGGGTCATGGAGAGTTACTTCTTTGAGGGCCATCTTCATGCAAGAAGCAAAAGCAAACGCCATGGTGGTGGGGCGGGGGAAGCTGAGAGGGACCACACACCACACAGAGGCCAGGAAAGGAAGCAAAGACCCCCGCTTCTTGTGAATAGCATCTCAGCTGGCTGTCTCCAGTGCTAAGTAGACGTGACCTGGTAGTTGGTGGTGTGATCCACAGCCCTGTCCTCTGTGCACTGGGCTCAGCATCTCTGTCCTCATACCGTTCACTGGTACACCCCATCACCTTTCCCAGGTCTGGGTTACACGTGCAGCTGAGTATCAGAGGTTGACCTTGGCCAAGGGCACGCACCCAAGCTGGGCTGCACTGAGTGGGCCTCACCCACTAATTGAGTGAGCACATTATACACAAATTCATAATTGCTGTGCTTGCCCTGGACAGAATGCCATACACAGACTCAAGCCTTGCATAGCGCCTGCAGTGCTTCTCAATGCTCCTGATGCCTGCAGGAATCTTCTGTGCTCCCTGGTGCCTCCCCATACCTGCAGTGCCCTCTCCTCACATGCCCACATCACCCCTTGTCCCCCACATGTTGATGGACCCAGGGTCCATCAAGACTGATGGATGGGTCCCAACCTCCTCAGTGCCAGGGCCGACTGACTTCCTCCCTGGTTGATGGCTTTGATGAGCAGTCACCCTACTCCCACTATAGCACCCATTCTGGCCACATACTCATCTCTTGGGTAATGGAAACTTCAGCTTGATTCATGTGCCTTTGGTGGTACAACCAGGTCCAAGGACAAGTCTGTCAGGAGAGACCTATCTCAGAGGAAGTGAGGTTGCACAGGCATCCTGCTATGCTCTTGGACAGGCCTGGGTGCAAATCCTGCCCTGGTTCAGATCTGCTGCCTGCCCAATCTGAAAATGGGTTACTGTGTGACATTCCACAGCTGTGCATGGAGCTGCTGCAGGAACATAAAAGATAGAGGAACACACCAGTGTAGGAAAAGATGGAGGAACACACCAGTGTAGGAAAAGATGGAGGAACACACCAGTGTAGGAGCTGATTACCCAGGTAACCCTAGACAATAAAGAGTGAGGAGTGTCAGGCACCAGACCATGGAGGGGGGATTCGGGGCCTGTATGAGGAGGAGCCAGTTCAGTCCTGGCTGGAGGGCAAGGTAGTAGACAGTGAGGTAGTGTGTGCTGCACACATGATACATGCAAAGGCCCTGGGGTTGAGTCACCCATGTGGACTACACAGTGCAATGGCAGAACCAAGTGTGGCAGGACTGAGCTTGGGGTGTGCAGTGAGGACAAGTTTGCCATTGAGCAGGCTTCTGGAGTCTAAGCACGGAACCTCGGGGCCCATGGCAAGGATGAGGGTCTTCATGAGGGTTGCCTAGAGTTACTGAAGGGGACTTTAGGACAGGTGGGATGGGTGCCCCTTGCTGCACTGGAGATTCTTGTTGGTTGTGTAGGTCTGGGGACAAGATGGACAGGCCCTGGGGGAATGGCAGTGCCTTAGGCCTGAAGTTAGAGCAGGGTTCGAGGGAGGGGTGCTGGCAGTTAGCCTGGCTGCAGGCTTGTTCTTGGTGATGCTGGTCAGGTGGAGATGCCAGAGACCAGAAAGGCCTTGAGGGGCTTCAGAAGGTGCCCCAAGGGGAGGGATGGAAAGGGAAGCCCCACACCCGCAAGGAAGTCAGTCTCTAGATGGTCTGGGAGAAGTTGGACAGAACTCTGTCCCTGTCTTGGCCTGGGGCTCGGAAACTCTCAGCACCCCTGAACTGCTGGATGGGCCCCACCCAGGCCACTATGGAGAATTCAGCCACCATCATGAGGAAAAGGCGGCCTCCACCACTGGGGATTCATAGCATGGACAGCCAGCCAGTCACTATGGGGCCTGTTCCCAGACAAACAGCTCCTGGTTTCTGGGCCAGTCCTTCTTAGGCCACGCTTCACCCTGCTCCGATGCTGTTACTGGTGCTTCCCTTGATGACTGGGCTCAGGGACTAGAGGGTGGGGGCCTGGGACCCCAGGAGGAGTAGAGGGGCTGGGCTGGAAGAGGCCAAGCTAGAAGAGGCCAAGCTGGAAGCCCCTCACCCAAAGGTGTGCCCTTTCCTTCCCTCTGCTGGGTGAAGAGCAGGCTGGGTGAAGTCTCAGAATCAGTAGACAGAGGACAGCCCTCCCACCCAGGGTAGGGGAGGAGTAGGGCGGGACAGTACCCTGTCCAGCCAATGGCCCATGGACCAATCAGCTGAGGCTGAGTGCATCCTAGAACTGAGAGAGGGCAGGCAGGAGGGTGTCTTGTTATCCTGGGAAGAGTCCTAGTCAGTGGCATTCAGCCTTGAGGTCCCTATCTTCCTGCCCTGAGTCTGAAACAGCTGTCACTAGGAAACAGTTAGCTGGGTGTCTGCCTCCAAAAGGCAGCACCGTATTGAACCACATCCTGAGGCCTCATCTCCGGATGCTGAGCTAACTCCAGGAAGTAATACCTCTGTGTTCCCAAGTCTGGGTAGGAGAGTGAGTGCCGCAGGGCCTAGACCCTTCGGAGGTAAGCGGGCCACAGCCAGGCATGCTCAGGAGAAGGTGTCTTGAGTGGAAGGCTAGAGAAGGGGTGAAGCCTGGACTTGAACCCAGGCCTGCTGGCTCCAGAGCCATTGTGCAGCATGCAACACGCAGGATACCTGCAACTGCGGACGGTGCCCATCTCTGTCAAGGTGAAGGCTTCAAACATGCTGGCTGCCAATATTTCGGCTGTCAAGAGTGACACCCCTGTGTGGGAGCTGTGGGTGTAGCAGTTTCCTGAGAGGCTTGGAGACTGCACATGGTGTTGAAAGTGCCACGCTGCAGCACAGGATCCCAGTGCCTGCAGTTTGGGAGACAGTCCCGGGTACTTGTGGACACACAGGCCTATACACACAGGGGCCTCACCATGTCATAGTTCCCATGTCTCCTCTTGCTCTTCCACAGGTTTTCCCTGCCTCCCTCTCTAGGCTGTGAAGGTCATGAAAGCTGGCAGAACAAAGAGGCCATATGTTCTGGGGACATCTGGAGAGCCCGGGATAAAGACCAGGTCGGGCATGTGGGACGTAGGAACTGAATTCTGAGGGAGCGAAGGCAGCTAGTGACAGACCCCAAATGCCCATTCATGTAGGTCTGTCCTGACCCTGGTGCCCTGTGTCCTGACCCTGGTGCCCTGGGAGGCTGGGTAGGGAGGGACCCAGGCCATGCTGGCACCCGCATAGGTAGACCTTCTGCCGTGTGCACCTGCTTGGACAGGAGCACCAGTCCCTGGTAGGTCATCCCACCCTGGACAGACTACATAGGTCTACATAGGACACACTCTTGGGGCAGAGCTCTGGGTGCTCTGTTTGTGCCCCTTCAGGTATGGGCAGACTCAGGCACTGAGGACTGCAGTGTGGTCCCACAGGATTCGAAGTGGGAGAGTATGGTCCCACAGGCTGCTGGGAGGGGATGGGGTCCCATAGGTCCCTGGGTGGGGGGTAGTGGGACTCAGCATGTGCAGCTGCAGGATATGGGGGAGGAGGTCCTCAGTTGCCCCCAGGAGGGCCAAGATGAGGGCTGTCACCTACAGGGCCACCAACTGACTGATGCTATGTGAATCAGAGCAGGTTGGTGGCTGAGGGGCAGAAACCATCGGCTCTCAGATGACAGGCCCTGGCACAGGTAGCTGGGAGCTGTCCAGGGGTGTACAATGTCCACAGAGCAGTGGAGGGACTTGAGACCCAGTTGAGTCACTTGCTCATGGGTGACATTTGGCAAACATTGTGAGTTTGCTTTTTTTCAATGAACCAACATTGAAAAGGTAGATTTTACATTATAAATAAAATATGGGGCTAGAGATGCAGCCCAGCAGTGCCCTGGGTTCAATCCCCAGCACCACAAAAATAAATAAAAACTTGAATGTCTGATTTTTTGAAAATCTTTAAAGGGGGCTGGAGGGATGGTTCAGTGGTTAACAGCACTTGTTGTTCTTGTAGAGGCCCTGGATTTGGTTCCTAACACCCACATGGCAGCTTACAACTGGTTGCAAGTTCAGTTCAGGGAATCTGATGCCCTCTGTGGGCACTAGGCAGGCACATGGTGCATGTACAGACATACATGCAGGGAAAACAATAATGCACATAAAATAAAATCTTAAAATCCCTGAAGATGTTGGGACCATCTGGCTGTGCTGGGGACGATGTCCTGCAGGCCAGCTCTGCTCCCAACCTTGCTCACCTGGATTAATGTGAGCCTGGGCTGGCAAGGTGTGGATGCCCTTGCTGGCTCCATCCTCAGATGGGGCTGTCCTGTCCCATGCCCCACCCCTACTGGAATCAGGGGACTGCTTCCCAGCACCAGGGTCTGGGTCAAGCAAGGTCTTAGAAACTAGAAGAGAGCAGTTTGCTCTCTCAGGGTCTGCTCTGCTGGACAGAGCCTGCTCTCTTTACCAGTACCATGGAGGGTTGGCAGGGGAGCTTTCTAGGGAACTGTGAGGTTGCCTGAACTTAGCCGCTAGTCTCCTCTTCCTGCCCAAGGGCAACTGAATCCAGATCCTAGGCCAGTAGCGCCTCTTCTAAAGGAAGTGGATGAGGGCATCACGCTGGGCTCTAGAATCAGGAAGGTTATACAGCCTCACTGTACCTCAGATACTTTTATTTTTAATGTAGACTGAACAGTTAGTGCCAGACATGTAATAACATTATGTATGCACCATCTCCTGGTCTGTTCACACGGTGTGGCATAAGGAGCCCATGGAGAAAGCAGGCCAAGGCCATGCCCCGTCTGCAGGTCACTGTGGAGCTCAGCTCAGCATAGCACTTGCCTGAGTTTTTAGCAAGCCTCAAATGGGCTCTGACTCAGGGTTGGAGCCAGGGAGGGTTCCTTTCTGC
Source organism: Nannospalax galili (assembly GCF_000622305.1). NCBI lineage: Eukaryota > Metazoa > Chordata > Mammalia > Rodentia > Spalacidae > Nannospalax > Nannospalax galili. Next base: position 534,769 of record NW_008329714.1, read on the forward strand.
AGACCCCATCCAGTGTGTCACACCCTACTCTTAATAATATCTTTTATTGATTTCACAAGAGAGAAAAATAGACATTTATTTCAGAGTTAATGTCTGTGCCACTGCCTTCCCTCCGAGACTGCACAGAACACGCAATTATGAACAGCAGCGGGGGTTGCTGGAGCAAGCAGGCACCACGGCCACAGAAGTGGATATCCCAGGCAAATCCACCTGTGCCCACCCCTGGGTGGGGTACAAGCCAGTTCTTGTTGAAGCAGTGGTCATGGTTTTCTCCTAGGAGCTGGTCTGATCACCCTCCTGGGAACAAGAGGCCCTGGTGTGCCCATGTGGGAGCCAGAGGGACCTGGAGGCTAGTAATGATGGATCCTCACCAGAGAAGCAATCCTATCAGCACATCAGCCACTCTGAATGAATGCATCTGCACAGCTGCTGGGCAGCTGCTTGGAAGCCCTCACAGTGCTTAGTTGCATAGGAACGTACTGAGTTCAGTGCTGCGGTGGCACACTGGGCCCCAAGCCAGGAAAACAACAGATTAATATTTGGAACCAGAAATTACCCACTACTAGGAGACCGATTAGGTCCCTGATCTGAGCTTGTTACATGGATGAAAATACAGGCATCTGGGCTTCTTGTAGCCAGGCTGCAGGGAGAAGGGTCCATCCTGGGCCTCTCCCTTCCCACTCTGACTTTGGGGTGGGGGACAGGGAGGGAAAGGAGGGGGTCACATGGGAGGAGAGCAGCCAGTCCAACTCACTCCTTCTCCGCAGGACACACACCTCTGGTCCATCCTGAGTCCAGCTTGGCCAGGAGACAGAGGCCACTCTGGACTATCTACACTGAGGAGCTCCTCTTCACTCAGGGCCTCTAGGGGCACTGCATAGATGAGGGGAACAGAGGGCCCCTAAGCAGCTCAGCTGTCCAGGTGAGTAGGGCAGTGCAGTCAGGGGTGTGGGCCTCATGCTCATTGCTGGGGCTCAAGCCGAGTCTCCTGCCCTGTCTGGCCCAGCTCTGGCCTAGAGTCAGGCCCATCCAGGCCTGGGGCATCACAGTCCTGCTCTTCTGGATGGCACAGGAGAGGCACAGAGTACAAAGTGTCTCTGGCTCCCAGCAGTCAGCCCATTGCAGCAGGGGTTCCACTCCGTTCCTGTCCCCTTTCATCTGACCCCTGTAGCTCCTAGGGCTGTCATCCAAGTCCCTTGTCCTTCCACGCTGAGGTTTCCTTGGGGTCTAAGTTGGCCAACCCTGAAGTCCGAGGGACACAGGTGCCACACAAGACTGGTGACAGAGCCTTGCTGGCCCAGAGGAGCGACTCTCCCTCCTGCTTCAGTCAGTATCGCCAGTGCCTTGCTGTCTCCTTCTCGCTTATGCAGGTTTTGGGGCGTAAGGCTGTAGAAGCAGAGTACAGGAGGAGTTACATGGCTCTTGAGGGTACCCACATCCTGGGGATACCTCAGTGCCCAGTCACCACCTGCTGTTCCAACAGCCTGAGTTCTGGGTACCCTGCAGCTGACCTGTCCCGTGCAGAGTAGGCTCTGCTATGCCATCCCCAAGGTCTTCGCCCATGTTCCTAGGCACACATGGCATTATTTAGGCCTTTGCCCTAGGTATCCCTTGCCTTGGCATCCTCTCCTGGTTTCCCACAGTGCCCTTGCCCTTCCTTGTCCACAGGGGAGGCCTATGGCAAGAGGCTGCTTGTTGCTGTGTTACAACTCCCAGGTAGAGGGAGGGTGTTGGACAGACTGTGGAGCAGTACATGCTTGCTGCCTGCTTCTCCACCCAGACTAAACTTCTGACAGGGATGCTCAGGGCAGGGAAGTGCCACTCACCTGGGTCAGCAGCGCCTGGCTTCCTCCTCGCAGTGGTAATGACCTGGTTTTCATTCATCATCTGTATGTCCTGGTCTTCTGCTGGCTTACTGCAGGAGAGGAAGACAGAAAGTCTATCAGCCTCCCAGGCCATGTCCCTGCCATCCATCCTCATTAGGGCCGGCCAGGGATATACCTGACGTTGGTGTGCCTCTCCTGGTGACAGAAGTCGGTGTCCTCAGCGAAGAGGATGGTGTGGTGGGGCACAGTGGGCTCACATGTGGGCAGGATACCACCGACCAGGTGGCCCACCATGGCCAAGATGCCATTGTACACCAGCAAGTCATCCACCAGCAGCTAAGCAGGGAGAGAAGGGGCTGTGAGTCCTCTCCTCCTCCCACACTCACCCCAACACCCTTCTGCTGCCTCGCCCAGGCTTCTTTGAAGATCCACATGGACTATAGGTTCTACTTCCAGCCAGCATGAAAGGTACCCGGGCCGCAGATGTGGAGGCTGAGGCTCCAGGGGCCCCCAGGGCTCCTGCCTCCCCACTTGGTTACCTTGTCACCCTCCCCGAAGGCTGTGTGATTTTAGAGGGAGCCCCAAAAGCAAGTCATGTCTTGGGCTTGCATCTGAATTCATGGCTTGTGGTAGATTTGCCTGCCTCTGAAGACTAGGCATTTCCAAGGTTGTCACTGGGGGATGTAGACCAAACTGTGACACATGGTAATTGCTGGCAGCCTAATTACCAATGAGCATAATTATCTCCTACATCCAACTAGTAAGGACTTACGCCAAACTCCTTTACCCCACGGTGGGGTGTTTTTGCATAATTCCACAGTTTGATCATTGACACAGTGGTGGGCAGATCAAAAATGACATAGACCCTGTTCACCTGTTAGAGAGAAGAGTCAATTAAAGCAGGTGTGTTTGAAAACAGGCAGTGGGACTGGGCCAGAGCATGGTGCAGGAGCCAAGCCCCAGGTGCCAGTGGTAGCCATGTGGGAAGCTGAGGGTTCTAAGTCCTCTCTTCTTAGAGCCCATCTTGAGTCAGGTCACGTGTAGTTGCATTTGCAACAAACTGCTGAGTTGGCTCTGGGAGAGCCTGCTGTGGACATCATTTAAATACTGGGAGAGAATTGTAAGCAGGTGGGGACCGTCTCTGGGCTTGACCTAGGAGCCAGTGACTATCACCAGACCAGCTGGACATGAGCCAGTGCAACAGGCCAACATCCCCTCAAAACTAGGGGACCCCTTACAAGCCAAATAAAGAATTAAGGAAGTTGGGTGTGGTGGCACACACCTTTAGGGCCAGCACTTGAGAGGCAGAGGCAGGTAGATCTCTGTGAGATCGAAGCCAGCCTGGTCTACATAGTGAGTGCTAGGCCAGCTGGGGGATACAGGGAGATTCTGTCTCAAAAATTCCCCCCAAAACCCCAAACAAACAAACAAACAAAAAAACCAGAAACTAAGGGCTGGGTGATGGCCCAGGAGACGGGTGTCATGCCTGGGGTCCTCCAGTTCAAACCTTTAATTCCTTCTGGAAGAGAGACAGGGGCCAGATGAGGGCAGTGGACATATGCTGACGATCAACTTTTGGCCATGGTCTAAGAGCCACAGGGCTAGTCCTGGCTTGGCATTGTGGCTTTGGGAAGTGCTGTCACCTACTTAGAGAGGAAAATGTCCATCTTCTACTCAGTCACAGTGGTGGGAAAGGGACCCCAGACTCTACCATGCACTGCTGCAGGCCCTGGCCCTGAGGTGAGGTGGAGGGTGCTAGTTGCCCATATCCCCTCCTGGGCCTCTCCATGATGGAGCAGTCACCCGTGTAGGTTTGAGAGTCAGGAAAGGGAGGCAGTGGTCAGAAGGGCTCACCTGGCTGACAGGCCAGAGGGAGGGCTGGGTGGCCACATAGTGGCCACAGGTGGTGACAAGGAAGGAGCAGAAACAGCGGAAGAAGAGGGGAACAAACAGGGGCAGGATGCTAGGGAAGAATGGACTGTTGATGACCTGGATAGAATGAGGCAGTGAGAGGCACATGGCCAGTGGGTTCCTGCCCTTCAGTAGCTGCATCCAGGCTCCTGACATCAGCTTCCCTAAGGCCCCTCACCCACCTGGTGTCCCTTTTGGTAGCACCCTCAGAGTTAAAAGAAGGAACTGCAGGCCTACAGGGACCAGGCCCAGGACTATTAGCAAGGCCTGTGCCTCTCTGATGGTTCCCAAGGATCCCATTGTCACTAGGCTTAGGAGTAGATGCTCCCCCACCCCCAGGGCCAGGCACCCACCAGGCCAGGCAGGATGGGGGCCAGCCACATGTGCCTGCCATCACTGGTGTCATTAACTTGGTCGATAAGCTTGTCCGGAGTTCGCACGTCCCCACACACACCATCCAGGGCATTCACACTGTCAGGGAAGGCAGCAATATCTGAGGTGCACGTTAAGTGGTTGTAACCCAAACTCATCTACTGCATACAATGTGATATCTCCTTGGTGGCCATTGGGTGACAGCCACCTCAGGACAGCCATCAGGTGATGGCCATGTCAGGCTGACAACACTGGGCCTAAGATACTGGGCTGTGCCCTGCTGCTTTGGCAGGCTGAGAAGTGACAGCTAAGTCAGATGCATTCTGGGAAAATGGGAGTGTAGCTGAGGGAAGGGGGCCTGTATGTGGAGGGCTGAGGGGGTCAAGTACAAAGTCAGGGGGCCACAGCAGGGTTAGCTGGAAACAAGAGGTTTCCAGAAGCATAGTACCACTCCTTTGCAACAGGGGACAGGGAAGCTGGCCTTGGCAGGTAACAACCATGCCAGGTCTACTGCCCTGGCCCAGCTGGGGCTGCTCAGGGGCTTCAAGACACATGTGCATAATCTTGAGTCTAGCTCTGTCATTGTGACCCAAGAGAGCTCAGGCAAGATGCTAGACATCACTGAGTCTGTCCCCTCACTTGTAACGTGAGCATAAAACTTTTATAACCCAAGATGGGCATGAGAATCCCAGACCACTCTCTTGGTGATGTCACTGGAGACTTATGGATCCATTCACCCAGTGAGGAGGAAGAAAACGGGCCCATTGGCCCCCAAGACCCCCAGGCAGACACAGGGAAAGCTTTGGGGCTGTGCTGGCATTTCCCTAATTGGAGGACCAGGTATCACAGACTCAAGAATGCTGAGGAATAAAGAGGTGACATAAAAGGCAGGCAGGAGAGGTCAGACCTTGAGTCGGGCTGTTACTCAACCTCTGTTTCAAGTTCCTCCTCTGGAAAATGGGGATTCCAGGATACTTTTTCACAGGATTACTGCAGGGGTATATGCTGGCACAACGCCTGGGCACAGAAGGAGCCCTCAGTAAGCATTAGGTTTTGTGGGGCTGAGATAACAAGAGCTCCACAGAGTGGGCACTGAGGTAAATGGAAGGAACTACTTAGAGACTTTGGTTTGGTCATTGTCTCTCCACATGACCCAGGGCCTTGTGCTGCCACATCTCAAGAGAAGTTCCTGAACCTGGCATTGTATTTTAGGCTCAGGACACAGCAGTCACTGAATTAAAATGTCAGAACCCAGTGGGCTAACTAACAAGCTCTAGCATGGGCACACCATGAGCAAAGGGTACCCCAGTTGATGAACTCATTACCTACTGAGAATTCTCCCTTTGTTAGAGCCTTTAGAACTCCAGATGCCTGTGTCCTCTGAGAGGGGGCTGTGCCTGGTGGTGCCTCCCATCCTCATAACTACTGAACTCTGCAAAGAACCTGCTATGGTGTTGTTGGCAAGTGTGGCTAGGAGCTGCTCTAAGGATCCAGTGGCATTCTATCGAACATCATCACCATCAGTATCATCATCATCATATCACCATCGTCATCATCCTCAGCAGCATCACCATCAGTAGCAGCATTATGGTCACCATCATCACTATCATCATCATCATCATCACCATGATTACCACATCATGACCATTATGACCATTGTCACCACCACCATCAAAATCATCACTCTCACCCTATCACTATCACCCTATCAATGTCATCCCCATCACTATCATCTCCATCACTATCATCCCATCAGCATACCTCTATCACTATCATCTCCAACACTATCATCCCCATCACTATCATCTCTATCACTATTATCCCCATCACTATTACCCCCATCACTATCAGCCCTATCACTATCATATCCATCACCACCATCACCATCATCACATCATTATCATCTGGTCTTTTGAAACAGGGTCGTGCTATGTAGCTCAGGCTGCCCTCAGAATTGCTATAAACCCATGCTGGCCTCACACAGGCAGTGACTGTCCTGTCTCCACCTTTTTCCAACACTATCATCCTCATCACTATCATCTCCAACACTATCATCCCCATCACTATCATCTCCAACACTATCATCCCCATCACTATCATCTCTATCACTATTATCCCCATCACTATTACCCCCATCACTATCAGCCCTATCACTATCATATCCATCACCACCATCACCATCATCACATCATTATCATCTGGTCTTTTGAAACAGGGTCGTGCTATGTAGCTCAGGCTGCCCTCAGAATTGCTATAAACCCATGCTGGCCTCACACAGGCAGTGACTGTCCTGTCTCCACCTTTTGAGTGCTGGGATTATAGGCTTGGGATCCTGCACCCAGCTCCCTGTTACATCTTCTACCTTGGCTCTGGTGTTTTGTGGAAAGGATACTGTTGTGGGACAGGTGGATCCTCTCCCCATGTTGGTCATACAGCTCCAGGCCTGTGAGACCAATATAGTAGGGGTCACCCCAGCTGGACAGTAGCTGGAACTGGAAGATGACTGTGGCTGTGATTAAGGAAGAGGCTTCATTTTCTGGTGAACGAAGCAGAACAGTGGCAGAGGTAACAGGTTTCTTTTTGTTTAGGTCCATTAAAGAGAGTCTCTCTCTCTCTCAGAGAGGAATGCCTGTCATATTGAGCAGAGTCACATTTGCTATATCATCTACCTCCAGGTCTGGGAGGGGACAGTCCCTGGACAGACAGCGCTGAATGGGTCACTCCTGTCTTGTGCCTCAGTTTCCTGGGTTATGAAATGATAAGAACAGGACACCTCTTCCCTTCTTTGAGTGTTTCAAGTTCACAGAGGTAAACATGCAAGGGGCAGCTTCAGCTAGTAATGTCCATGCAATGAAGTCACACCGGGAAGAAGGGGCTCCTGTTGCCTCTGTCCCTGCCTCCCCCAAGGCCCTGGGTCCCTAGGTTACCTATCTCTTCTCTAGGCTCTCCCAGCTGGATCCTCTGCTACCTCCACAACCCCAGTCTTTCAGGAGACAGGTAGGGACCAGTGCTACCACTGTGTCCCAGCAATACATTCCCTTGCCTCAGTTTCCCTGTGTGGTACTTTGGTCATCTGGCTCTGGCTGCTTGGAATATGGGGTAGCTGAGGCCAATTTGGCTGTGTGCTGGATAGGAGAAGGATACAGCCACAGGGCATGAGTGGGGCCTCATAATCCATGCTGGCTCGCTCCAGGCTCTTTGCATCAAGTCTGGAAAGAGAGAGAAACAGTGAGCCCATCAGTTCCAGGGCCACCAACAGTCACTCCCCAGCCATGGACTCAAAGGAACATGGCAGCTCAGTGACCCCTGCCTGTGCATGAGCTCCACGTCTCCCAAAGGAGAACCTGCCACTATCATGGCAAGCAGGAGTGGGGAAGAGATCGTCTCTGTTACAAACTCTTGCAAACCTCAGAACAGCTTAGAGACAGAGACACATCTGTCTTGTGACAGTAGATGTGACAGCACTTGTGACAGGCAAGAGCTGGAAGGTGGCTGAGTGGGATGTGCTCAGGACACAAGTCCCAAACCACCCTCTTGACCACACCCCTGCCTCCTCTGGACAAGCAGAGCCTGCTATGCTGAGAACTGTGTGACACTATGAGTTGGGTGGGGTGACAGGGTGGGGGTGGGCCACCTGGGTTGGCCAAGGTCCAAGGAGGCCTCTCACAGAAGTCAGGCCCAAGCCTTCTGGGCAGAGCATCAGCACAGCAAAGACCCCAGAATATGGGCAGGAAAGGAAGAGGGAAGAGAGAAAAGGGGGCTGAGGGGAAATCCTGAGCACTGTGGCTTCATGATCTCCAGCCCACACCTTGGTTCCCACTACTATGAAATGGGCATACAATCCCTACTTCACTGTGTAGACTTCAAAGCACGGACGCATAGTGGCCCCAGGAGGGACAGCACTCTACTCTTTTCCTCACCAGCCTCCCTCTAGCACTACCCTGGGTTCTCCAATGTCAAGGGCACTGCTACAACTCGGTTTCTTGGGGGAAAAAGGGGTCATTATGTTTCCAAGTACAGCTTCTGGTATTTGGACAATGGGGGCTATAAATGGGTAAAGCAAAGGCAGCATTTAAAAATTGTTATAAACTTGATGTCAGAGACCAGGGTCAGCCCATCCCAAGCAAACCCATCAAATGAGTGCTTCTTATTTGCTTTTCTTTTTAGATCAGAGCTGGGAAACAAGAGCCAGGCCAATTAGCCAGCAAGCTTCTGGAAGGAGGCAGGCTGGAGTCTCTTTTGCAGCAGAAGGCATTTAAAACAGCAAGCTCCCCAGACTGGAAGTATCCACAGCTTCCAGGAGCTTAGACAAGGCCAAGGTGAAAAAGCCACCTACTGGACGGCAGCCCCAGCCCTGTAGACACATCAGAGGACACTGGAAGCCAGCCTGTACTCCTCACCTCCTGGCTGGTGCTGGTGGCAGCTGGGTCTGCAGGTAGTCTCCAAAGAGGATTTCTTGAGCAAAATCAAAGTGGCAGTTGCCAGGCCCCTTCCTGATGAGGAAGCCTTCTGCAGGAGACACACACAGGCCATCCAGAGACACATGGGCGATTTTGACCTAGTAAATGAAACACAGCCTGCCTGAGGCCAAAGAGAGCAGCCAGCCTGAATTCCAGTGACAGCCCTGTTCAACTCCAGGTATGATGCTGGGGCTGGACACAGGATCTAACACCTGGGGTGATGTCCCTGCCTAGAGGATACTCATTCATGGTCACGGTCCTCATGCATGTTTCAGGGGACCTCCATGCAACAGTGGCAGTGATATGGTGAGATGGTCAAGGGCACTGGCTCAGGAGCAGGACCTCCACTGCCAGTACTGTACAATTATCTTTCCCTACTTCCCTCCCTTCTGTGAAAAGGGCACGCCAGTGGGGGCTTCCCTATTCTCCTACTCTTAGCACTTAGCACGTCCTTTCTGGGAATAGCCATGTTCTGGGTCTCTCTCCATGGCAGAGACCCACCTGGTCCTTCTGTCACTCTGAGGGCTGGAATCCAGTGGAACTGTGTTCACTGGGAGCTAGCTGGGTCCACATATACCCTAGTCCGGGCTGGACTCCAGCTGTGCTGTCAGGATCTACCAGCAAATTGCAAAGGCTTCTGGGCAGTGGGTGTCTGTCAAGCCACCCCTGCCTTTCCCCCCAGCACCTCCCCAGTACTCAGTGGATAACAGGCCCAGAGCTGACACTACAAGACCAGGCTGTGCCAGACACAAGCTCTGTAGTTCCCCAGGCTGCCCTAGGCTATAGGCTGTGTCTGCTGTGTGCAAAAGGAAAGGGCAGCTTGCTTTCTCCCTGCATGTCACCCACCTCCATTTGGAAGGTTCTGGAGGATTTATGCCCTCTCCGACAGCCACAGCAGCCATTCATCACACCGCCTCCCTGACAGTGGACTGTACACGGCCTGGCTTACCCCTCGGTAGGTGTCCTCGGGAGATTTATTGTAGTTCCAGAAGCGCAGGCCAGCGATGCTTTGGGCTCTGTCAAAGCAGATCATGACCACGTGCTCCAGCCCAGGGGAGAAGGGGACCAGCCACATATGCTCATCTTCCATGGTGATGTTGATGCCATTGATTAACCTGCAGGCCAGGCCCACCATCAAAGCCACACCCATCCCGCGGCCACGCCTACCCACCTCTTGTCCTGCAGGTGAGTGGTGAAGTTAGTTAGGCAACACTTAAATACATTAAAAGCAGGCATGGGCCCGGTGGCACACGCCTTTAATACCAGCACTCCGGGAGGCAGAGCCAGGCGAATCTCTTGAGTTCAAGGCCAGCCTAGTCTACATAATGAGCTCCAGGTCAGCTGGGGCTACAGGGAGACCCTGTCTCAAAAAGATAAAAAAGCAAAACAAAACAAAACAAAAAACAGGCATGGCAAGGTGAAGTGTCACCCTTTGGAGTCCCTCAGCCTGGTGACCCCAGCATGGGCACTTTTCTGCTAAGGATTACTCTGCACTTGGGGAAGGCTGGCTGTAGAAACAAGCTCATCACAAAGCTATGATGTATGAACCCTGGAAGACCTAAAATCTCACAGTGACATGGGCACATCACTACACAGTGATTAATGGGAGAAGTGACAAACGCAAGATGTTGTGGAGTGGCCAGGCAGGCCATGGGCGGTCACAGGCAGGCTACAGGCAGCAGGGACCCATTGCGATTCTGGGAATGAGGTCATGACCCAGGCACTAGAGCCCAGAGGGGTGCACTGGGGCATGAAGTGGGCCTTTTCTCTGTTTTCCAAACATTCTGCAAGAAGTGTAGGCTTGTTTTGAGTTAAGTGTGCTCCTTCTCTCTAGGTGAGGCAGACAGGCTGGAAAGCAATGGGAAACCTGGCAGACCCAGACAGGGCCAAGCACAGGAGGCCTAGGTATGTGATAGGCCAGCCCTGTTCAGGAGCCACAGGTGGGGGTGGCTCAGGGAAGCTGTACCCAGGAGGTGGGAGACCTGGGTGCTGTCCAAAACTGTCACCTAGCCCCCCAGTATCTATCTCTGCCTCCTCTGCCAGGACTCAATCCTTTTCCTCTGTGTGATATGGCTATTTGGAGACCTAACCAACCCCAGAGACAAGCAGCCTTCCTTACCTCGACCTTGGGGACACTGTACTGTGAACAGGTCAGGTTGTAGCCACATTTCCTAGATCTAAAATCAACTTTTTTTCTTTTCCATTTGAAAGTTTGGGGTTTGGAATAAATCTTACCATCTAAGTGTTCATCCATGGAGGTAAAGCTTTCTCTCTCCTGCGCTCTAAAAGGCTGTTATTAAATTGATGGATGGTGTGTCTTACAATTGCTGGCATGTTAAAACCAAGGAAATTCAGCAGCCCGACCCTGCTGTTTGTGAGCAAAGCTGGCTGCAGACTGCTGTTTCCTTGCAAAGCAATTATCTCTGTTTTGGAAACTGGCCTCCCAGCAAGGTTGCTGAAGGGGTCTGGGACAGTGGATGTAGAGTGGATGGCAGAGGGGCTGGTGGTGAAGGAAGGACCTTCCTGTAATCACCTCTGGCTTCTGTCCTTGAGATACCCAGTAGCAATGAGCCTCCTGCCTGGATTGGGGGGGGGGCGTCTCTAAATACTTTACTACCAACAGGACACCGATTTGACAGGAAAATGATTGAAGCTAGGTTGGAGCAAGAGACAAGAAGAGCCTGGGCACCCTGTAGCACCAGGCCAGGAGGATGCCAAACAGGATGGTCTGAAAAGGACACTGTGTGTGTGTGTGTGTGTGTGTGTGTGTGTGTGTGTGTGAGAGAGAGAGAGAGAGAGAGAGAGAGAGAGAGAGAGGGAGAGAGAGAGGGAGAGTTGCTTGCCCTCCATGCCAAAGGTCCTGGTTTCCATCCCCAGCACCATTTACAACTAATATAAACAGATAAAATAGACTCGGGAGCTTCCAGTGTCCAAGATCATCAACAAGGGTAAAAAACAAAAGAGTTGGACTGGCTCTGGCTGTGCATGGTGAGGCACTCCTATAATCTCAGCACTCCGAAGACTAAGGCAGGAGGATCTTGAATTTGCAGTCAGCTGGGACACAGAGAGAGACCCTGGGGAGGAAGAGGAGGAGGAGAAGGGAGGCAAAGTTGGAGGAGGAGGGAAGTCATCAAAGTGAAGAGACACCTTGTAAAATGGGGGAAAAAATCTTTGCCAGTTAGACTTCAGGGGATTAATATCCAAGATATATAAAGAGCTACAAAAATATCCAAAACCCAAATCATCCAATCATTAAATGGGCTAATGAAATGAATAGATATCTCTCAAAATAGAAATACAAATGGCCAATAAATACTTGAAAAACCAGCCAACATCCTTAACCATCAGGGAAATGCAAATTAAACATGCTTCAAAATTCCATCTCACCCCAATCAGAGTGACCTACTCAAGTTATCAAGAAAACAAATGAGGAATGGGTCTTCTGAATGAGGCAGCTGCCTCTGAGTCACCCATGCTGTTATAACCTCTCATCTGCATCCTGTAAGTGACCCCAACAAATTGACTGGCTCACCAAACTAGAAAAAAGAAAAAGAAAACAAATGACCACAAATGATGGTGAGGATGGCAGGGGAGCCTAATTCACTGCAGCTAGGAATGTAAATTGGTCCAGCTATTATAGAGATCAGTGTGGAGGTTTCTCAAAAATCTGGAAATAGAGCTACCTATGACCAGGATGTGCACTCCTGGGCATGCACCCAAAGCACTCAAGTCAACATCTCAAGAGATACATGTACATCTGTGTTCATCGCTGCACTCTTCACAGTAGTTAGGAAATAGAACAAGCCTAGATCAGCCACAGAAGAATGGATGAAGAAGCGTGGCACACAAACACAACAGAATTTTATGCAGTCGTAAAGAAAAATGCAATCATGGCATTTTCAGAGAAATGGATGGGACTAGAAATCATTATTGTAAGTGAAGCAAGCCAGACCCAGACAAATATATTTTTTCTTACATGTAGAACCTAAATTTAAAATTATGTGTGTGTACGTACATGGGTGTTTCTAGTTAAAAAAAAAAAACTGGAAGGCAGAACATTAGAGGAGGAAGAGATCTTAAGAGAGCATGATGGGCAGCTGTGACAGGACAGTGGAAGGGGCTTAGCTGGGGGAGAAAGGAAGCCTACTGGAGGGGGCACAGAGGACGGCTGTGTGAAGGGGTGGTGTGAGAACGAAGTATAGTGGCATGCACACGAAGCTGTCATGGCGAAACCCATTACTATGTATTCTACCCTGAAAAATAAGAAAGGGAAGAAAAGGAAAGAAGGGAAGAAAGAAAAGAAAGGAAAGGAAAGGGAAAACCAGAGAAAGGAATACCCTAGAGGTCCCTGGAAGTCTGAGGGGGCTCTTAGCCATTAGCACAGCCCAGGTGCACAGCTCAAGTGCACAGCATTAGGGGAGCCTCTATCAGCTCAGGCTACACTGCCCACAGATTTCAGTGTGCTGAAGACGCTGAGGTCATGTTTCCCTTTTCAAGTCCTTAGAGATACACATGGAAGTGTTTAAAGATGGCTAAGGACAGGCTTGAGACTTTGAAGATGATCTTTGGGATGGCGAGTGGGTGATGGGGATGGACAGGGTGATGGTAGGGTGTGGGTCCCTCCTGTAGCCAGCCAGGAACAGCTCTGAGGCTCAGGTCCAGATCCTTGGGATGACCTGCCAGGACCCAGAGCCCGGGGTGGCCCCAAGCAGTCAGTACCAACAGGGGATGAGGGCCACAGCAAAAGGACATCTGAAAAGGACAAGCAGAACCCAGCCAGGACAAGAGCCACAATGCAATCACCCTCTTCCTAACCTGTAGTATTGGAGATTGCTGTTGCTATTTATTGACAAGCACACCAAGGGAAAGGAGCAACCTAACTCTTCAGTTAAGTGCCTGGGTGGGCACCACTGCATGGCTTGTATTCAAATCATGACTGCCACTTAACGGGCCTGGGTGCCTTTAGACACTTTCTGATCTCAGCTTCCTTGTCTGTACATAGGGGTGATAATAATGCTTCTTATTCTAAGCTTGTGGATTTTATGGATGGACATCAGTAACTTGGTTAACACAGCCCAGTGCCTGGCACTCAGCTCTCTAAAACGGCATCTGTACTATGGGCTATTAAACTGTCTTTTCTGCTACGATTGGTGACATTAAGACACTTATGGAAAAGGCAAGATTTGAACTCTCATTCCCCAAACTTCCTGGTCTTTTCTCATTCACATTTAAAGCTGTCCAGAGCAGGGGGTCAAGTGCCAGTCTATGCATGACAGGTCCCTGTGGATGGACAATGCAGAGCTTGTCATTCATGGACTTGATTCAGCCTTGGCTACGGCATCTGGTATGTGCAGGAGGCAGGGCAGCCACAGTGGCTTGCACAGACCCCCTTGCCGCTCACCCTCCAGCTTGCAGAGGGGAGAGGCCTGGGGCACGCATGAGAAAAGTGCAGTTGGTCACCACCAAAGCCTACAGACCATGGCTGTGCAAGGCCCTCACTGAGCCCAGTGGAAGTACATCACACAGCATCTGCGGACACACCAGTCTGGCTTTGCATCCTGTTTGCCCCTCAGCTGTGTGGCCTGTGGGAAGGGTCACCTCAGCTGTGAGCACATGCCCTCCCCAGGCAGTGCTGGGGCAAAGGCTACATGGGATATAGTTTGATGTTTGTCAGAAGCCTGGGGTGCAGAGTGGGCCCCTGGACCCCGGCTGCCCAAAGTCAAGTTTCCAACACTTACTTGTCCAGGGTCCGGGAGTCATCGGTATACTCAGGCAGGTCATTTAAGTCCCTGGGGGAGGCAGAGAGCTGGTGTGGGAGGATGGGCAGGGCCTGGCCATCCTTGCCTACTACTTCCAGGCCAGTGAGCCCTAAGTAGTGCAGGTCCCCCCAGGAGGCAGTGAAGTTTATTCGGAGGCCTGTGCGGGGAAGAAAAGTAGCCTGTTACCCCAAGAGGCTCTGGAGCAGAAATGCAAGGTGGAAATGGGAAGAGAGTAGCTCTTCAGCCTCTCCACCCTCCCCACGTGAACCCACACTCAACTTGGCTATTCCTTTCTCAGGTGCCTTCAGGCCCAGGCCACTGCCTGTTCAGGACATGCTGCAGGCTGAATGGGAAACCCACACGTGGCTGGGTCACACCACCCCATGCTTTGAACCCAGTTGGCGCCCCAATGCTGTCTGGCAGCAAAGTGTTCCTCTCTTGGCTTCTGATTCCCCCAGGCCTCATTGTGCACCAGGGACCCTTAGCTCAACCCAGGTGGTCTTTCAGTTGTTCATTTTTTTATGCCTTTCTTCTACCACAGAATCTTTGCACTTGCTGGTCCCTGTCTGGAACTAGGAGGCCAGGCTAACTTGTGCCTCAAGGCCAGGTCAGTGCTCCATTCTCAGCCTGCCATGTCTCTGTGGTTCCTCTTCCAAACCTGGCTGCTACCACTTGCTAAATACCAACCTGACCTGCTCTGCCAGGTGGCTGACTCCTTAGGAGAGAAAGCTCACCTGTCCTTCTAAAATACTGTGTACCCAGATACTGGCACAGTGCTTGGCATGTGGTAGGGGTTAAGTGAATAAAGCATCATGCCAGAAAGCCTCACATCCAGAACTTGACTGTGTAAAAACTGGTTCCTACCATGAGCCCTCAACTGGATTTAGGGTAAAGGAAGGGGCTGCTGGTGACCCCATCCTTCCACCTCAGTTCTCACCCCACTCCATCAGAGACCATTAGAGGCGACTTCCCTCTCCTAGGGCAAACAGGCCAGGTGACTCACTCCATTGCCCAGAAAGCTCACCCTTACTAGGTCTCTGGGTCACATGCTGTCACCCTGTCACATTATTTGGCTGGAATTCCTCCTTCCTTCCCAATAGAGCTGGGCTGAACCCAAAGCTCTCCTATCCTTGGAGAAACCTGGCCCATTTTAGCACCCTGCTGGCATCTGAGCCCTGAAGGATAGCTCTTTGGGCTTCCACGGAATGCCAGTGTGGATGATCGATCTGGAAAAAGGAAGCCTAGGGTTAGGAGGTGCCATTTTTCTCAGATGAGGAACTGGGAGTCCAGCAAGCTTCTACAACACTCTGGGGACCAGGCTGTGACATCTTGTCTTCTGCCCTGTGATTTCCCAGCATCCTCTTTGTGACTCAGCCCTCAGCCCTCCTCTCCATGGTGCCAAGGTCAGTCTGAACATCTTGGGGGCTTTGCTGCTTCCCCCATGTAGAGGTGGGTCAGCCTTCCACCCTGCATTCTGGCCACGTAACTGGCTCTGGCCAGTAGACGAGGAGCAAATGTCAAATGAACTATGCACAGGGCTCCTCTTCCTTCTGCCCTATGCTGGAGCCAGGCCAGCTCAGTCAGTCACCTGTGACTCTGGCCAGCAGCTAGACATGCAGGCAGCTGCTTGTTTACCCACTGGCTGCTCAGACACATGAGAAGACCTGGTAAAGAATACCTGAGTGGCTCAGGTCAGAACTAGCCAGTTAAACCACAGAATCATGAGCACTCATCAATGCAGAGTGCCGCACTCAGTTGCTCCATTTTGGGTTGGTCTGTTCTACAGCAAAAGCTGACTGACACACTCCTCCTGGCCATGTTCAAATGTCATCTCTTGGGGATGCTTGCTAACAATCTGAGCTCACACAGTACCCCACCCCCATGCTCTTGCCTCTCATGCTTTCTTCATGCGACAAGGTCTTCTTACATTAATTTGCTTATTTATGTCTACTAGTCTCTCCAGAGGCTCCCCAAGGCCAGGACTGACTCTTCTACTTCCAGAGCCTAGAAGAGGAGTGCCTGACTAATAGATGTTCAGTCAAGTTTTGTTTATTAACCCATGGTTGACAGAAAGGGAGGTAGGTGGTCAGTTCATGGTGAATGGTAAACGTAGTGCTCACTGACCATCTCCATGTGTGAGCTGTGCTTTTAGAACTGGAGGTGCCAGAACTAATGCAGTAAGCTGTGCTCACCCTGAAGTCAGCAGACCGTTGGTGAGAGCCAAGTACCACAGCTGTACAGACCACAGCACATGAGCCATGGTGCACTAGGATGGAGTGGCTGAGAGGGAGGCCTGAGCTGCAGCCTGCATGCTGAGGAGAGGCCTGCCATACTTTTGCCTTTCTGGAGAAGAATATTCTAGATTGAGAGAACAAGTTGAACCCACATCTGGAAGCAGTAGAGAGAGTAGAGGAACACGAGGTAGAAAATGAGATGGGGCTTGATCCCACGTGGAAGTTGGAATATTCAAGATGTAATGGGAAGCTGCATGATTCCCTTTGCAGCCTGGGCTGGCCTCAATCTTGTGGTCCACCTGCTTCAGCCTCTGGAGTGCTGGGATTGCAGGTGTGCACCACCGTGGGGCGGGGGGTCACATCCACAGGGAAGAGGCACAGGCTGCACTGCATCTTGGAAAGCATCCCACAGCAGGACTGAACAGGGAGCCAGATGAGGAAGACATGCTGGCACTGAGGAAGGCCTCAACAGTTGTGGTCGTAGAGGGAGTGGGCAGCAGTGGGCAGATCTGGGGTTGTTTAGGAGGTAACAGAGCCTGAGCTCTCAATGGCTTGGACAGAAGAAGGGGAAGAGGTTGACCCAGGTGACCTAGTGGGGTGGGGAGTGTATACAATGAAGTAGACTGGGACGGGAGGGGCAGGGCAAGGCAGCTTGCAGTCCCTGTGTGTGCCTGGTAAGATGTGTCGAGGTTCCATCTGATCTGGATGTGACTGGTCTCCTGTGAGCTGATCTCCACATTCCAGATGCATTTTCCTCTGTGCATCAATTAGTATTTATACAAATGGAAATTAATTTCGTTATTTCTCTCTCATGTTTTGGTCCTCTTGGCTCTGTCCCTATTCATCATGGCTGATATTTGTAAAACTTCCAAAATTAGTACCATCTGCAAATTAGCAAGTCATATATTCCCTTCCAAAACATGAATAGGATCATCTATGCTTACCCACCAGCACCCCCAGGCCCCTTTATTAAAGTTCTCTCCACCTGCATAGGTTGCTGGAGTGGGTAAAAGATGGAATGGGGGTTGTCAAAGGCCTGCAGGCTCTCCTGGCAGGTGCAAAGGTCAAAGGTCACAGTGTTCTACTCCAGGGCCAACCCCTCAGGCCACCACAATGTCATCCCTGAGAAAGGGTGGGTTGGTTCAAGGGAAGGACACTGATAAACAGCCCCTAGGAGAAAACAGCAGTCCACAGGACAATGGTTGCTTCGGGCCAGCTAGTGCCCTCACCTGCTTCCTTCTCTTCTGGGGAGAGGTCCTGTTCCTCCCACCCTACCATAGTGGACCTTACTAGGCTTGAGACCTAGGTTGGATCCAGAGATGTAATTCTGGGGCAGCTGTTGGATCCAGTGGTAGGCAACAGAGGTGGTGCATGCTCTGAGGTTGTGAGTCGAGGGTGGATGTGAACACAGCATGCCTGTGAGCCCCTGGTGCACAATCCCATGGAGAAGGCAGGAGGCAAACAGGGCAAAGTGGTGGAGACTCAGCAGTCTCCATGGTGTCATTTCCCTGTCTGTATCTAGCTGCCTGAGAAACTAGTGACCCCTAACTTTCCAGGTGCAAAGCCAGTCAATTCTCTTTTTTGCTGAATTCACTTGAATTCAATTTCCATTGTTCATTTTTTTAAAAACGGTGACTAACACTAGGGAAGCAAATTTAAAAAGAAATGATTGCTGTCCTCTGGGACTTTGCAGCCTCACAGGGGGATGCTGAACCTTACAGAGGCCTGTATCGCAAGGTAGCCTCTTAGCTATATTTACTCACTAAGTGAGTGTCACAGAGCCCCAAGGCCTGTGGCAGTATGTAAGGATCAAACTTTGGAGCCAGATACCCTTCCTTCCATTCCCAGCTTTGGGGCTAGCTGTGTCACTTCAGGAGGGTTACTCAGGCTCTCTGGGCCTCAGGTGCCTAATCTGATGTGGAAAATGATGATGGATGCTAAGAATTGGGAAGGTTCAGTGAGGTCAGGCAGGGAAGGCCCAGCTCTGCCTCTCAGGGAGATGAAATTTGCCCCAGGTCAGGTTCTCACCTAACATTGGTTGGCTATTTATTCATTTTTGAGTGTATGCAAATGTTCATGTGTATTTGTGTGTGTGTGTATGTGTGTGTATGTGTGTGTCTGTGTGTGCACGCACATGGAGGCCAGACACAATCTACCTCGATTTTGGTTTTGTTTTTTTTTTAATTTGTTTTTGAGACAGAGTCTCTCACTGGGTTCTGGGGCATACCAAATAAAACAGACTGGCTGACTAGGGAGCCCTAGGAATCCACTTATCTCTATCTTCCCAGGACTGGGATGACAGGTGTGTACCTCCATGCTTGACTTTTTATGTGGGTACATGGCAAGCTTGTATGCCAAGTACTTTACCAACTGAGCCATCTCCCTAGCCATTCATTCATTCATGCACTCATTCATTCATTGACTGAGACAGGATCTCCTAAAGAGCACAGGCTGGCCTTGAACTCAGGTCTTCCTGCCTCTGCCTCTCAAATGTGGGAATGATGGCTCTTTGGTCTGTTATACTAGAGTAATTTAGAGTAGCTTGGAATGCAAAGGGCAGTAAGGATTAAAAATAAGTCACTTCTTCCTTTCTAAGAGATCATTTGTCCCTCAGAGACAAGGGACAGAAGGATTTCTCTCTGAGGACAATGGGGAGGACTTTTGGGGAGGAGGGCTTCAGGAGAGCAAGCGGGAAGGAGGTGTGGTGCATACCAAGTACCACCCAGACCCCTTGGCCAGGGCAGGAGACTGCCTCAACCATTGCCAAAGGCCACAGCTCTACTTACTCACTAGGCTGGTGAGTGTCAACAGAAGGCCATTGCCCCTCCTGGGGACAGTCTATGTTAACATGGGACATGGGCATGAAGACTCGGTTTTCACTCAAATCAGGATATTCCCAGTGGACACCCCGGCTTTTCTTTTGTACTTTCTAACTGTTAGGGTTGTCACAAGACCACCCATGAACTACCTCTGTCCTTTGTCCAGGCCTGCCTGCCCCATTATATAGGTCCTAAGAGGCTCCTAGTCATCCTCCCTCAGAGATTACCTTAGTGAACCCAAACTCAGGGCGGATGGATGAGGCAAGCACAGAGGTGGAGGGAGGCACTCAGACCCAGGAGGGGCTGAGAGAGCTGCTCTGTCTTTGCGATGGTAGGGAGGGGCAGGAGTAGGCTGGGCAGGAACAGAGGAAAGGGGCTGCTTCCTGAGAGGACTGGGGAGCAGAGATGCAGCTGTTGTTTTCAGGAGATAAACTGGAAGGAGGTGACACAACACAGGGCAAGAAAGAGCAGGAAGCAGGGCTGACAGCCAGAGCCTGTTAACAGGCCCCTGGAGGGAGGAGACGACCTCACCGGCAGTTGTAACCTCGGTTGGTCTGGAGCTTCCCTAGATGGTGAGGGGCTGACATAGGCGTGAGTAGACTAAGAGAGGAACTGCCTATAAGAGACAACAATGGGGAAGGAGAGAGGAACAGGAGCCCAGATAGGGTCTGCTCTGGTGCTAAGCTGGCTGCCTGCTGCAGGCATGGTGCAATATGTGCTTTCTTTGGCTCATGTGTTTTTGGGTTTTTTTTTCTGTTTTTTTATTTTATTTTATGTGTATGAGTACTTTGTCTGCAAGTATTG
Source organism: Nannospalax galili (assembly GCF_000622305.1). Taxonomy (NCBI): domain Eukaryota; kingdom Metazoa; phylum Chordata; class Mammalia; order Rodentia; family Spalacidae; genus Nannospalax; species Nannospalax galili. Next base: position 554,954 of record NW_008329714.1, read on the forward strand.
TAAGTGTATCTGTGTCATACAATGCCTGCCAGAGGCTAGAAGAGAGTGTCAGATTCCTAGGAACTGGAATTGCAGACTGTTGTTAGCTACTATGTGGGTACTGGGAACTGAACCTGGGTCCTCTGCAAGAGTATCCAGTGCTCTTAACTGCTGAGCCATCTCCCCAGATCTGGTTCATATGTTTTAATACATGAAATTAGCCAACATTTAAGAATCTGAAGCGCTCACATAAAATCATAGGTTTGGGGGAAGTCAGAGGACCTGGTCTGGGCCCTGTTCCAGCTTCCCATCCACTTTGCTTTGTGTCTGTACTAAGCTACCTCAGAGCTCAAGAGCAGCTCTGCCCACTGTGCCTGCAGAAGTCTTGGGCCCAAAGCCTGACTCCCAAATCCTCCCATTCTCCATTTTTTAGGTCTTAGCTATAGCCTCCTGGGGCAGAGTCCCGGTGAGCACACAGATTTATTGGGTACAAAATGCCACCACACCCCTCTACAAGCACAGACTGCAAAGAGGCCCCTGCTAGGGACTGGGGAGGGGACTCACGCAGCCCATGGAAGATGCCCGGCTCCGGTGTGGTGACTTCAGAGACAGGGACATTGGGCGACAGCACTAGCCCTGGTACCTGCAGGGTGGTTTAGGGAGAAACAGAGGGAAGAAGAGAGATTTCAGCAATACCCACACAACTGGCCATTTCCTAGATTTGGTGCCCACCTGTGCCCAGGAAATCTGTAGATCCCTGCCTTTCTGAGATGAGGTTTATGGGTGGCTGAAGCCTGGGACCTGGCCCTGCCTGCAGCTCTTACTGACAGCTGAGGGGTGCTGTTCCACCAGGGTATTCAGACTTTCTCAAACACAGAAGGGCTCATAATGCCTAGGGAGTGAGAGGGTTGGAGGAGGGAAGAAAGGAATGTAGGATGGGAGGGGGAGGAAGAAAAGGAGTAAAGGGGAAAAGGAAGGAGACAGGAAAGAATGGAGACAAAGGGTCATGGAGGGAGGCCACGGCCACACTGAGAAAGTGGTCTGTATGTCTGCTGCCTGCCTCCCTTACAACTTTCCAAGACCCATCCTGTCTCCTAGGGTTTCTGCCCCATCTTCTTCTCCTACCTCTCTGTCCCTGTATTGGCAAGACCCTCCTCTGAGACCCTGGGGCCTCGGTTTTCATCTCTGGTCCTTGGCATGGGCTCACCCTAGGCTTGAAGGTCTTTCTTTTCCGCTGGAGTCATGCACTCGGGTTCTAGCCTTGACACTCACAGGGTACCCTTGATGAGCCACTTAATTGTGTCCTCCACAGGAAGACAAACAGTCCCTACTCAAGGGTTATACTGGGTGAGTGTGGGTTATAACATGCCATCAGGCAACACAGCTGTGCTTATTGTGGGTTTTTTAAATGGTACTGAGAGTGAAATATGACATATAGAATAAACAAGGAAGTAGAAAATGAGGACTGTCAAGACAGCAGCCCCTGAGGTCTAAAGGATGTCCTTCTTAATTCTCTCCTCTCTGTCCTGAGTTAGGGGCTCTCACCCTACCACCTGGGAGGATAAGGGAGACCCTGACTCAAACAACAGCAAGAACAAAAGGGACTCCATTTAGGGGAGCTCCCCAGCCCACATAGCCCTACCTGGTCCTCTGTGCCCATGCCAGCCTGTGTGAAGGGCCTCTCCTCCTGGTCCTCACTGTCAGCTGTGCTGGGCCTCCTCAGTGCCTCCTCGGGCTGCAGTCCACACAGACTCTCTATGTCCATGTCGAACGTTTCATCCAAGCAGAATATGGCCTCCAGGATGTCCTCGTCAGTGGTGAACAGTATGGTGTCTCCAAAGTGCTCAGGGGCTGGGCACAGCACCAAGACAGAAGGCTGAGCTGGCCTTAGGCCCCAGTGGGCCTGCCTTTAGAACCTGTCCCAGTCTCTATACTAGAAGACCCCAAGCAGCTGACAGTCGCTGATATGAGCCAGTGGTTTAATTCTACATTTCAGAAACTTACTCTATCAAGTTGACAGCCACAAGATCTACTGGTGAGACCTCATGGAATGAGAATCCTTACCATCTCTCACCAAACAAGTATCATATACTTGGTGTGGGTGGGATCCTGGGTGCCAAACCAGATCCCTGAGCCTGTTTTTGTTTTTCATTTTTGCAGCACTGGGGATGGACCACAGGGTCTCACACATGCTACATAAGAGTTCAACAACTAAGCTACAGTCATAGACTCCCCTTGCCTTTAATTTTTGAGATGGTCTTGCTAAGATGCCCAGGCTATCCTTGGATTCATTCTATAGCCCAGGCTGGCCCCAAACTCATGACCCTCCTGCCTCAGCCTTCTATGTAGCCAGGATTTCAGGCTTACCAGGCCCAACTTATTTAAGTTAGGGTCTTACTAGCCCAGGAGGATTTCAAATAGTATGAGAGAGCTAAGTCTCAAGGATGACTTTATCATTCATCCATACAAGTTCCCATTTCCTGCCTCAGCCTCTCCTGTGCTGGGGATCATGGGTGTGTATGGCCTAGCCTGGCTTCCTGCTGACCCTTTTATGTAACACCTTACCTGGCAGATGTGGGTGTTTTGCTCCCAACATGGGGAGCTGGGCTCTAGTGACTGGCTGCTCCTGGGCTCCCAAAGCCCTACCCCTTTGCCTTAAGGTAAGAAAGACCCTGTGACTCATGACTTGGAACTCCATGGAGTTGGGCTGAGGCTAGACTTCCCTTGGAACTGTATTCTCACACCCCTCAACTGCCTAGACTTGCAGAAAAAGCCCCTTCTCAGGTTCAGGATCCAGGACCCTAGACAGGCACTTAGTGGAGAGTGGCAGGAGACCAGCCCTGGCATGCTCACACTGGAAGAAGTGAGAGAAGACCAGTCCTATGAAGAAGAAGCCCTATCTATCCTGGGCTAGCTCTTGGGTTTTCCCCCCATGCCTCAGAGAGTAGCAAACAAAGGCTTCTAGAACATTTTCCACAGGTATACTATACCTCCCATCAGGGTTCCTGATGCCTTGGCAATTTCACCTTCAAAGATACACTGTGTGTCCAACAGCATGGTGATGTCCTTTACACCACGGAAGGAGTGTATCCGAGACTTATTGTAATTCCAAATTCTGATCAGGGCGACTTGGCAAGGATGTGTAAATTCGATGGAGATGGAATGGGCCATGCCTGGTGTGAAGGGGGCCAGCCACACGTGCATATCATCCTGGGTCCTGTTTACCCCATCAATAAGGTTGGAGACCACACGGGGGTCTTTCCCATAAGCTGGTAAAATATTGATGTCAGGGGGATCTGCTGTAATGCTGGAAATCTTCACTGGCTCCCCAGTGGAACTGAAGATCTCTATGCCGTTAAGGCCGACATAGTGCCTGTCCCCCCATGTGGACTTGATGTCAATGACCAAGTGCTGTCCATAAGGCAGGACAGGGATTTTAAAGTCGCTGTCATCATCTGCCTCCATGGAGGTGCTTCCCTGTCCTTTCGAGGGCTCCTCCCTCCAGGGGGCTGGTGAGTCCTCGAACCAGCCGCCCCTTTGCTGCTTCAAGAACTCATCCAAGATGTCTCTCTGAGGCTCTAGGGTGGAGATGCGGCCCCGGTGGGAGCGGTTGAAAGCACTGAGGGAGTCCCATGATTCATGCAACGTGTGTTCTTGCTCATTGCCCCACTGCAGCCAGGACAGCATCCTGGTGGCCTGAGTGTCTTCTGGAAGAGAGGACACAGGAGGAGAGGCACCCAGTTAGCATCACACCCTTGGAAGCTGCTTCACGCAATCACTCTGGGCTGCCTGAGAGGCCTTTCTAACATCTGTGGGTCATGGCAGGGATGAGACCAGCCTGTAACTGCGGGGCAGTCAGGGAGGAGCATGGCCTCCTGTCCTACACGACCTTCAATGTTGGGTTTGGCAAAGATCTGTACCATTCCCCAAGTCTACAGTCTCATTTCAGAAGACAGAAGGTATTTTTAATAGACCTTGAAATTTATAAGAGTGCAGCCATCTTGCAAATCAAAAGAACTACAGTTTGCATCTTGAATAGCCCCTCAAAGGCTGGTATGTGCAGACCTGTCCTCCAGCCTGTGACACGACTGGGAGGGAGTGGAGCCTTTAGGAGGCAGGGCCTAGTGGGAAGAAGTTAGGTTGCTGGGGGTGCCCTTGAAGGAGACACTGGATCTTGGCTCCTGCTCTTCTTCTCTTCACTTTCCAGCTACCATGAGGTAAGCAACTTCTTCCACCACATGCTCCTGCCATCACATGCTGTCTTGCCACAGGCCCAAGAAGCCTCTGACAGTGTGAAAGTTGTCTGTCTCAGGTGTGGTATAGTGATAGAAAGCTGACACAAAAAGGCTATTTTGTGTTGTAAACTTGCCAGAAGTCACCTCCACTTAGAGACCCACATGGGCTAGGGCCACACTGCTGCCCCTGGGGTCCAAGTCAGCCACAGTGGGGGCTGCAGTGCACTCGGGGCTGGCCCGGTCGCATGACTCCAACAGTGCTCCCAGAGACTACTTAATGGCTGGAGAATGCTCATAAAATAATGTTAAGTGAATCTGGACATGGTGGCATGTGTCTGTAATCCCAGCACTAGGGAGGTAGAAGCAGGAAGATCACAAGTTCAAGGCTAGCCTGGGCAACCTCAGCAGGTGTATTAAAGGGTAAGGCATCTGTCCTCTCCCACATGTGGCTAAAGCCTGAATCCTGCGCACATGGAGGTCACAGACCAATCCTCTGAGGGAGGATCTGGAGGCCCTTCTCAAATCTACAAACCCAGGGTGAACACCAGGCATTGGCCCATCCAGGCAGCACACAGCCAAGGACCGTCCAAGGGTGTCTGCACAGACAGCAGCTGGCAGCACTGCCACTCTACGTTTCTTCTTTTCATGTCCGAAAGCACCTGCACTCCATTTCCTGCCTGTCTCCTAGAGGGCTTGGCACCATCAATTATCTCCTCTCTCTAGAATCTTCTACCACTGCTTCCCCCAGTGTTTCCTGTCGCTCTGCTTGCAGACATGCACAAATCTCTCCTGCCTAGAAAAGGGACGGTTTCAGATACAGAAGCATGCTCCCACCTATCCTTCTCCTCTCCTGCAGACCCTCTGCTTCCTGCTCCAATGGCCTCTCAATATCCAATAGCCTCTCCTTCTTTTGGGAACAAGTCTCTGTCTTCTGGATATGCGCCCCTGCCCCTCCTACTTTCAGGCCAACCACACTAGGTGACCACCACCAACAGCCTTCCAATGCTGACCTCAGGAGGCCATCCAGTCCACTGGCTGAGCCAGATTGATGGGAGATAGGGTGAAGTCAGGGCCCATATTTCCCCACACTGTTGGAACCCTTCCTAAAAATGATGCCAAACTGGGGGACTAGAGCCAAGAGATACAGAGAAAAACCTTATCTGAGCTCCTGGATCGAGCCATGCCTGAATGCAAAACCCTGGTGGTTTTCTGCCCTTTGAATGTCTAAGACACCTACTATTCTCAGAGCTCTCCACTGACACAGCTTTCTGCAGGTGGCAATGACTCCCCAGTCTTCTGTTAGTCTTCATTTCATGCTTGACAAATCTCTTCCATTTGATAACTCTCCCTCCCAGTGACTTAGGAGATATACTAGTCCACTAACTTGTGATCTTCTTGCCTCAGCCCCAGAGTTCCAGGAGCACTGGTGTGCCCAGCCAGTCCACCACACCCAGCCTAGGTACCCAGCCCCCAACAGCTTTTTCCTGCTCTGAAGTCTGGGAGTCTCAATTCCAACTGGCCCTCTCAGCCCCCATGGGACGCCTGGTTCCCATGCAAGCACTGCCCAATCTCAGAAGTCAAGTTCTGCCAGTGTCCTTCAGTTCTAGTGACTGCCTAGGAGGTTTGGTCATGTGTAACTCTGTCACATTGCTCCTGGGCCGTGAACCCGCAGCAGGGTTTATCACACTGTTCACACTGGCATCATCTGTTTAACACTGAGGATAAAGACAACCTTTGCTCACCATGCCCACAGGGTCCTGATGTGGCTGGGTTCCACCACTTCCCTCCCCCTCAGCCTTTCTGTTCTGAAGCACCAGCCCATCTGTCTGAGGGTACATCAGGTGTCTTCTGTAGTGAGGTGCCCTCTGCTGGGAATACTTCCTTCAGATGCCCACCTCCTTCCAGTGGCCTCTGCCACCTCAGCCTTGTTCCCTGTTGTTCCAGTGCCAAGCACAGATAGCATGAGGTACCCAGAGATCCCTAGAAAGCAGTTGGCAGTACAGGAACAGGCTTCTGATACCAGGTTCCTGCCATCAGGAACAGGATCAGGCCTGGAGGCTGAAGGACATCCCTCCTGTTTTTTGGCTCTCCTGTGCCTTCCCTGCCCCCTTCTTCCCATCTGCCGCCAACACTTCCTTCGTCCTCCCCTCTCAGGCACTGGCATGAAGGAGGCAGAAGCTCCTGCATGGGCTGTCATCACTTGGGTCCATGTGATCTGACTTCCTGAAAGGAACGATGGTTGGCTTGCAAGTGCACTGGGAGACACTAAACACCACATGTCAGGAACTTGGTCTGCCCAGAGAGCAGGGACTTGGCATTTCTTCTGAGCCTGTCTTCCAGACTCTTCTGCCTGAGTCACACACATGGGTCTAAAAGCAGAGGTGTGGACTTTCTCCTGGCCCTCTTGAGTGTGACAGCAGCTGGGCGCCCACATGTCTGTCTGTCTGCTGTGAAAAAACTCTCCCTACTGCTTGAGATCAAGGCTCATCCTGTCACTGTACAGCCCATCCCAAATCTGCTAGACAAGACGTTCCTTCTTTTTTCTCTTTCCTAGTGCTAAGGATGGAAACCAGGGCCTTGCACATCCAGGAAAGTGCTCTCCCCCCTCAGCCATGCCTCCAACCTCCGTTCCAAACCCAGAAGGGCAGCAGAAAGCTCTGGCATCCATCTGCAGTCAACACAGTCTAGAGGGACCACTGATGCCAAAAGTTTCTTGGGTGGAGTTGGATATGAAGAATGAATCTCAGAGCTCAAGTTTGTAAAACTGCCCGTGCCAATGTCATGTCTGCGTGAGCAGCTACTAACATAGGGAAAGAGCGCAAACAAGGGAAGACACAGCAGAGCTGCCTTTCTTCTATGCTTCAGATACCATGGATTGGGCAAGGTATGGACATCTGACCCAAGTGGACCAATCAGCTCCCTTGAGACCCTGGGACCTGGTTGCTGGACCTAGAGCCAGGGCCTGGTCTCTCAGAGCTGAGAGGTCTCTGACTGTCTCTGAACACACTAATGAGGAAAGGGTGGTCAGGTGGGCCTGTGGGAAGGCCATGGTAGGTGTAGCAGACTCTGGGGGCAGGGGAGAGATGAGAAGGAGAAGATGCCACCTGTCTGCTTCTGCATCAGAGTCCCCGGAGTTCTCTACCTACTCCCCTTTGCTGCTGCTCACAGTAAAGGCTCATGAGATGCTCTGGGGCCGAGGAACCCTTGAAGCCAACACTTCCAGAATGCAGATGGCATTATAATAAATTTGACTCCCACTGTCTCTCATACACAGTGGTGGGCTCACAATGGCGAAAGCAGAACTCTGCAGCCACTGTGAGTTTATCTACCCCACCAGCACCTTGAGGGGCTAGACTATCACATTTCCTAGAGGTTCTGGCTGTGGGGTTTGGCCCTAGGTGATGGATAATACACAATTTCTAAGTGAGTTTCCTTGTTAGCAAGACTGGCTTAACAAGCATTAAATCTCCAGGGCTCAGTGCATAATGTGTCACTGAGCCAAGCAAGGAAATGCCTGGCAAGAAATTAAAGTGAGACGGAGGACTCTGAACTTGGGCAGTTGGACTATTGCCCATCTCTGAGAACTCCCAGAGGCTCTGTGTCTATTTAGAGCATGGGCTGCCAGGCTCAACCATTCAGTGAGCACTGGTCGCTATGCTAATAGGCACCAAGGGAATAGTGGCTTTAGGCCTGGATGATGAAGCCAGGGTTCCAGCCCCATGCTAGCCCCCACTGGCTATGTGACCCAGGAAAGTTACTTAAACCCCACTTCTTCTGTAACATGGGGCTGTTGAAAGGGTTCAGGATCATTTAGCAAAGAGCAAGTGGATACCAGTCTAGTCCCTGCAGCTGCTTGTCCCCCTGTTCCTCCCCTACTGCGTGTCACCTGAGCCAGGCTCACACACTCAGCAGGCTTCTGTTTTTTTTCCCCCCTGGTGTAGGTATGTTTGTGTGTGTACAGGTGCACGTACACATGGGTTTTGTGCATGTGGAGACTGGAAGACAACCTTGGAAATTGTCTTCAGGAGCAGTCCACCTCCTTTGAGACAGGGTCTCTCATTGGCCTAGACCTTCCCAATTTGACTAGACTGGCTGGCCAGCAGTCCCAGAACACTTCCTGCCTCTGCCTCCCTCAGTGCTGGGATTAAGTGGGTTCTGGGGCTCGAACTCAGGGTCTTAAGCACTTTGTTGACTGAGATATCCCCTAGGCCATTTCAATGTTTTTCTGGAGACAGGGTCTTCCTATGGAGCAGAGGCTGGTCTGGGGCGTGTGATCCTCTTGCTTCACTCTCCTGATGCAGGGGTTCTACCATGCCAATCACACCCTCTGAGGCCTCCTAACCTCCTCCTGCACCTGCTCTCCTCCCTCTACCCAGTCTCGGGAGTCCAGGTGAGAGGCAGATGGCAGTACTCTGTAAAGACCCAGAGGGCAGCCAGTGCATTAGGTGGGGGAGGGCTCAGAATCTGAGAGATTTGCTCTGTATCCTATGTGACACATGAGGGACCAAGCAGATACTCGATGATACAGTAAATAGAGATGACTCACTAAGAAGGGCAAGCATGGGCTTCCCATGTGGCTACACCAGCAAGAGGCAAAATCAGAGCACAGGCAATATAGGCTAGGGGAGGAGGAGGAGCAGCTGCCACCATTGGGGCATGCCTCTTTGTCAGGCTCTGGGTCAACGCTGCCCACGTATCTTATTTGATCCTCCTTGGATTCCTATGATATGACCAGCATCTATTACAGATGAGGAAACTGAGGCTCAGTAGGGGCTTCGTGGGACAGGGTGCAAGGGGTTAAATTAGAGGTGCCAGGGTGGTCATGGCTTAGCAGGTCTGCTAGGTGGTACAGGACACATAAGCTGACATCCTGCTTACTACTGGCTTAGCACTCCCCAGGTGCCAGGCACTATTACTGCAGGAAAGTCATTTTCTTGTTTGTTCCTCACAACTTTGACAAGGGGGAGGGGTGTCAATCCCAACTTACAGATAGATACCAAGATCCAGAGAACAGAGCCGTGGTTACCAGGCTAGATCTGCATGCAGCTGGATTGATTCAGATGGTTTCAATACAAAGCACTCCACAGCACTGCTTCTCAGGGGCCAGAGTGGAATGGAAACATGCAGTGGTCCTGCTTTGAGCCCCTCACTCAGGATAGATGGGCAGTAGTCCCTCACCCTATACCCATCTTATTCACTCAAGATGGATGGATAGCATCCCCCGCTTATCTTATCTCCTTACTCATTCAGAAAGAACAGATAGCATTCCCCCACACATTATCTTCCTTACTCAGGATAGATAGGCAGCATCCTCTCATGTTACACTTTTGCTCATTCAAGATGGACAGGCAATGCCCCAACCCTGAGCCTTCATTCACTCAGGATGGACAAGCAGCATCCCCCTACCCTGTAACCCCTAACTCAGGATGGACAGGTAGCACCACCACCCTGATCCCCGTTACTTTCTCAGGATAGACACACAGCATCCCCCACCTCAGTACTTTCCCTCCCCCTTACTCACTAAGGATGGCCTTATAGATAACCCGCTTGCAAAGGCCACAGAGCTCTCATCCTGAGACCTGCCAGCAGATGCAGCTCCCCCCGACCTCCAGTACTAGGGATTAAACCCAGGGTCTTGCATATGCTGGGTAAATGTTCTGCCACCAAGCTTCAGCCCTAAACCTTATTTTTATTTTGAGACACGGTCTTGTTAAATTGACTAGGCTGGACTTGAAATCACTCTGTAGCCCAGGAAGGTCTTGAACTTGCAATTCTCCTGCCTCAGCTTCTGGAGTAGCTGGGATTACAGGCTTGAGGCATGAATCCTGGTGCTTTATTTTAAACACACAATGGTTTAAAAATAATCACCATAAGTTGCCAAAATTGCAAAGAAGTACTTTTTCTGTACTTGGGGTTCTCCTGACAAAACGAAAGGGCAGAGCTGGCACACTAGCCCTGAGTTCTAGCAAGAAGGCTATGTGGAGTGGCAGCTGTCCCTTCTAAAGGCCTCATGCCCTGCAGCTGGTCACCATCCTCACCTGTGGCCCTTCCCACACCCAGGCAAATGTTTGCTATGTTCAGCATCACCCTGGGGTTGTCCTCTAATACTAAAGGGTGAATTACCAGGGATCAGTGTCTTTATCAAAGATGGAGAATGAAGTCCAGTTTGGAAAAACCAGGTACTGCAAGAAAATGGGCCAAAGGACAGATCCTGGAGACAACAACAATCACGTCTAAAAGTTTAACAAGCAGAATGCCCTGTTAGCCCTCATTTGCTCCTTGCCTCTGGCTAAGACAGTGGATTTGTATCCCCTACTTGAGAATAGCCCCTTCTTTTGTAGATAACGAAATCGGGACCAGAAAACCAAATGGCTTCATACCAATTGGAGGCACAGAGAGTTGCAGTCAGTTGGCCTCTCCAAGCTTACCTTTGCTGGCTGGTTGGTCATCACCATCACTACCACTGACAGCATCCTTCTTTGGGCCCCTCCTCCCACTAGCAGTGCGCTCCCGGGTAGGGGGCTGGTTAAACATGTCCAAGTCATCACCACAGGCTTTGGAGGGTTCCCTCTGAGGTCTCTCCCCAGCAATCACATTCCAGCTGGTGGTCCGCCCTTGCTCACGGGGACCCTTTTCCTTGGCCTCTATCTCTCCAGGAGCATCACTGAGGACATCATCAGATGGGAGCTTGTTCTTCTGATCCAGAGGCTTCTCAGGACTAAGCCACAGGGGTTTGGGTTTCTGGTCTGCTTGCTTCCTGCCCATGCCTGTGGGAGAAGGCTGTAACCAGTGTGGAGTTTTCCCAGGGATCTCAGAGATTCTCCTGCCTGTGAGGTTTTCCAGTTGTTGGATTAAAGAGGGCTCCTTGCCCAAAGGAGGACATTTTCCAGTGGGGGAGGAAGAAGGGACACTGGGTCCATCATCCACTGAGACAGAGGCTACCGGTAGTCTTACATCATCTTGCAACTTGAACAAACTGTCCTTCCAGAAATTTGTAGAACTCATCCTTTCACCAAGGAAATCTCCTTGTGAGGAAACTGTCATATCCACTGACTGTGAGCAGCTGAGTCCAAGCTTCTTGTCTCTGTTCATGCCAGCCATTCTGGGGGCATCTCTGCTTTCTTCCCAGTCAGTGTCCAGGGCCTTCTCTGGATTCTCATTCTCAATTTTCTGTTCAACCAGGATATTGCAGTCAGCAGGGGCCTCACCACTCCCTTTATCTAACACACCATCAAAGACGAGGTTTTTGTTGACATAGAGTTTCACATTCTTGGCGCCAATGTCAAGATCCTGAAAGCACAAAATGGAAGAAAATGAAGACGTGGGGCATCAGATGGATGTGTCAAATTGTGGAAGTAGACGATGCCCCCAAAGAGGATGTAAAATGCTTAAAACATGAGCTTTCTAGAACTGGACCCAGATGTGGACTATGGTTCCTCTCCTTTCTCTGCAAAGCATTACATACTCTACAAACCGAAGGACTTTCTCAAAGAGGCAGCTTTAGTCGCTGGCTCAGTTCACATGGCCCCCTGTTGAGACACTGGTAATGGCCTACTAATTGGTCTCGCTTCTTCCTGGGTCTTGCTGTTCAACTTCACATTGCCATAGAGTTAATTTCTTACAGAACAAATATAGCCTGTCACTCCTTTGTGAACTCCTTCATGGTTTTTACTGCCTATAGTGGCATTTTTTTTTTTTTTTTTTTTTTTTTTTACAAAAAAACTTAGACAGGGTCTCCCTGTAGCCCCAGCTATCCTGGAACTCTCTAAGTAGACCAGGCTGGCCTTGAGCTCACAGAGATCCACCTGCCTCTGCTTCCCAAGTGCTGGGATTAAAGGTGTGC
>NW_008329714.1:567430-586073 GCF_000622305.1 Nannospalax galili
CTCCTTTGTGGTTTTTTCTGCCGATAATGGTTTTTTTTTTTTTTTTTTTTGTCTTTTTGACAAAAAAGCTGTAGCCCCAGCTGTCCTGGAACTCACTATGTAGACCAGGCCGGCCTTGAACTCACAGGGATCTGCCTGCCTCTGCCTCCCGAGTGCTGGGAGTAAAGGTGTGCGCCACCACACCTGGCTTATAGTGGCATTCTTTAAAGTCTGATTTCCAGCTGGGTATGGTGGTGCATGCCCATAATCCCAACACTAGATGGTCTCTGGGACATAGTGAGTTTGAGGCCAGGATGGGCTATAGAGAGAGACTCTGTCTCAAAAACACAACAAAATTTTTCTTAAGTAAATGAAATTGATGGGTGGTTCCCAGGGCTTCTGTGCAAAAGAAGGCCTGTTGTGCACATTAAATGCTGGCTCCCAGACTCCTGGAGTATCTCCTATTGAATGTGTTGAAAGCAGATCCTGAGAAAAGGACTTGACACAGGTAGGATGGAAGGAGAGTACAGAGGGGCAGTCGGGGCTCCCTCCTGCTGGGATTCTCTGAGGAACCCATGACATATACCTTGGAAATGTTCCTCCAAAGACAGAAGTTGGGACATTTGTCCACTGTTTGCTGAAGGTGACCCTGATGGCATCAATGCCCTCACATGTGCACAAGTTATATGTGTTCCCTGACAGCTCAGTAAGCAGATAAGGCACAGTAATATTACTGTGCCAGGGACCATGTAGCCCAGGCTATCCCTGAACTTGGGATCTGCTTACCCCTGTCTCCTGGGTGCTGGAATTATAGGCATGCATAGCATATCTAGCTCCCAACAGAATTCCACATCACTTTCCCCAAGCCTAGCCTCTCCCCTCTTAAACCCAGCTCTATCAGTCAGCTGCCTGAATCCTAGCAGCCTCTCTGAGCTCCTTGTTCCCCACTCACACATCCAACCTGTCCCTTGACTCTGTCCAAACAGTCACAGATCTGACCTCTTCTTCCACAGATACCGCTGCCCAATGCAGCCACCATCACCTCTTCAGGGACACTGTCACCTTCCAATTGGTCTTTCCACTCCTCCACTGCAGTGTTACCCTGCACACACATTTCCTTTCCCTTACAGCAGCAGGAGTCACTTAAAAACAATTGCTGAAGTCTCGGCCCCTGCAACCCCACCAACTCAGCTCCTGGCTCACTCACTCCCATACATTGGTATGATCACTGCTCATCCCACCTCATGACCTGCTTCTTTCCTGGGATAGCCCTTCCTTGACACTTGTAGCCTTGCCCTTCTTGCCTCAAAGACTCCCTGAGTCGGGCTCTAGAGCACCCCTCCATTCTCCTCCGCACCACTCCACAACCGCTGCTGTCATTTCCTCCTCTCTGAAATGGTCTTGCTCATCAGCATTTGCAGGGAAGGGGCATACTGTAGATAGGGCCTGGAACCACAGAGTCCATGAGTGCTGGGATTACAGGCCTGCACTTCCACATCTGGCTTGTCTTTCTGCCCACAGTGAAGCTCCAAGTTTGCAGAGGTCCTGCATGCTTGTCAAGAGCATGGCACATGGTAGGCTGTCAGCCATCAGATGAGAACTGCCAAGAGACTAGCCTGGACATTCTGCTCCCTTACTGTATCCTAAGACCAAAGAGTCAGAAAGATGGTGGCCCATGGCTTTCACCCCCAGGCCATTCTTGCTTTGCTTTGGATTCTGATCTGTTGTTGGTCAAGCATGAAGCCAAGAGACCCCAGGGCTGTACACCTGTACTTCTTACTCATGCCTCAGCCTCCCTGAAAGCTAGGTGAGTAAGCTCTAACTAAATTCCTAGGTCACTGTGTGATGGGTTTGTGGAGCAACTCAGGAGAGCCATCAAGCTTGCATCCCACCACAGGAACTCGGCTTCAATCATCCAATTGCTGGATGGCAGGCTACTATTTGCTGGCTGTCAGAAAAGTCAATGTTCAAAGCACGCTTTTACATGTTTATATGGATGTGTGCTCTGTTTAGTGGAGGCACAGAGCAAGGGCGTGCTGTGAATTAATCAGGACACAGCTAGTGCAGAAAGATGGCACGGGCAGCTTTCAATGAGCAGTTCTGCAAAATTACCACCATCGAAATATCTGGTGAGATGGAAACACTAATTTAAAGAGGTGGTAGGGTGTCAGGTGGGCTTCCCATCCAGACAGTGGTGGAGTGGGCATCCTAGCTTTCCTAATGAGATGCCTGGCCTCCAAAACTTGTCCGCCTCCCTTCTATTAGCAGTCATGAGCCCCATCCAACTGTAGCAGTCTGCTGTCCTAGCACACTCCAAGAAGTGTGTATAGGGGTGTGGCATGACTATGGCAGGGTGAGGCAGGTAAGGGAGGAATGAGCTCTGGAGAGACCCATGAGCCAGGTAAGTTGGGAGGGGGAGCCCCTGCTTGGTTTGACATGCTTGAATCTCTGGTGCTTCTGGCACATGCTGGGGTACCTGTGAGCAGACTTAGAGTGGGACCCAGTCAGAAACAAACAGCAGTCACTGCTCTGGATAATCCCAGTTCCAAAAATAAAAGCCTGTGATGTCTCACAGTCCCAGGAACAGCTCCATAAGGAGACATCAGGATCCCATGTTACAGATGAAGAAACTGATCTCATACAGATAGTGTATAGGGGGCCCTCTGGCACACCTACCTGAGGTCTGAGGGCCACCTCCCTATGTGTCTACCTAGAGCTCAGTACTGGCAGCAACCTGGCACAGACAGTCAGGACAGTCATCTATGCTGAGAGCACTCTAAGCCAACTTCCTAATTAAGTCCCCACACACCCATCTCCTGCTGGTGGCTGGCTCCCTCCTCCCTAGAGGTCCTGGGCACCTTGCAGTGGGTGTTCATGTGCACATACATACATCCAGACTCTGTTTTCCCCAAGGCCATTTCTTAGCATCTGTGGGGGGATTTATTCCAGGGCCCCTGTGGGTGCCAGCATCTCCTGATGTTGGAGTCCCATGTACAAAATGCAACATATTTACATGTAACCTAAGCACACCTTCCTACTTCCTTCAAATCTCTCTAAGTGACTTATAAAGTCTGATAAAATGTAAATGCTATGTAAATAGCTGCTATGCCACATTGTTTAGGGAATAATAAGAAAAAAAAGATGCTCCCTAGAGATTATTTTTTTTCTGAATATTTTCAGTCTGCAGCTGGTTGAATGCTGGGATGGGAAACCCACAGGTAGGGACAGCCATTACATAGATGGCTATATAGATAGTGTTATACCTCAAGGGCAGTGCTAGGAGGCTGCATGAGACCCATACCTATACCACAGAGACTTGGGGCTGGGGGGCTTGCAGGCGGGCACCCCTCAGCATCCCCTTAGCAAAGGATAAAGGATAACTTTATGGATGACTTTGAGGAACATCTCCTGCCTTAAGATCCAGCCTCCCCGCCACCGCCCCGCCCCATGTCTACTCATCTGGGCTTCAGCTGAGGCTCCTACTCCTTGGTCCCAGAATCCAGTATGGTCAGAAATTCTATCCTGCCATCTGTCTCACCTGTGGAACCTCTGTATGTGAGTGTGTGTGCACATGTACTCCTCTACTCTCCTTCTTTAAGGAAAGACAAGGTAATACCATCTGTCAATGTTCCTCAAGCCCCTTTGCAATGGATTCGCCCAAGAACAGCCTGAAGCTCCATGGCTGCATGTGGTCGCTGGGAGCCCCTCCCAGCACCATTCTCTTTTATGTTCTTCCTTTCCTGTCTTAAGAGCCAACCATGTTGGAATGGTAATGCATTTTAAAAAAATTATTTTTATTTATTATTTTCATTTTATGTGTACGAGTGTATTGCCTTACATGTATGTGAGTGCACCCGTGTCGTGCAATGCCACGGCGGTCAGAAGAGGGCTTCAGATTCCCCTGGAACTGGAGTTAAGAATGGTTCATAGCTGCCATATGAGTGCTGGGAATCGAACCCGGGTCCTCTGCAAGAGCAGTCAGTGCTCTTAACTGGTGAGCCACCTCTCCAGCCCCACATAATGTATTTTTTAAATGAGTGTTTTGCTTGCATGTATGTAAGTACACCACATGCATGCAATGCCTGCAGAGGCCAGAAGCTGGTGTCAGATTCCTTGAAACTAGTTAGTAGCTGGACGGTTGTTAGTGGCCATGTGGGTGCTGAGAACTGAACCCAAGTCCTCTGTAAGAGCAGCCAGTGCTCTTAACCACTGAGCCATTTCTCCAGGCCTGGTTAGTGGCAAAAACAGCACTGCAAGTATCATTCCAGTCTTGGCAATTGAATTAATCCATGAAAGTCACTTTTCTCCTTAGCCCAGGATGGACAACTTTTTCTTCCAATGAACCCACCCCCTACTTGGCAAGGATGAGTGGCAACGTGACTCCTAAGGCAGAACGGGCAGAGCAGAGGGATGTGGGGCTCTCAAGTCACCCCCAGAGGCAAACACCTGTGCTCCAGCACAGCTAGCCTAACCTGAAGCAAAACATCTGGACACAGCATATAGGCTAAGCCTCATCCCTGAACACCAGGGCAGGCCTGGGAAAACCAATGGCACCTTGAGTGGGCACTCAGTCACAGTGTACCTACCTCAGTCATGCCCAGCCTGCAGGCATTCACACACCAGCCCCACTACACAGAGAGTGAATCACTCTCTTTCACTATCTGCTCCCAAAGAAGGATCTAGAATAGGAAGGAAGGAGCTCTGGGCCATTTGGAGGCAATTTGAGGTCTTCCCCCTATACTGCTACATCCACACAGACTGTAGATTTACTGGGCATGGGAGTGAGACTCTGGAGAGCACGGTGTTGCTGCCCAGGGGGTGGCCTGCTAGGCCTCAAGACCAGCTGGGGCAGTCTCCTCCAGGTGGGCCCTGGCCCTCCTGAATCCGCTCCTTGATGCCAGTTGAATTGAGAGCCTTGCTCTACCTGGTGTCCTGACCCTTTCTCCTGTATACCTCTATCCCTACCAGAATGTGAGGCCTTTAGGCAGGAGTTGGGCCTAGTTCTCTTACTTGAGACCCAAGTTTGTTCCCTCTCTCAAGCACCTATGATGAGGAGCCACGGGGAGCTCTGGTTCTGTCTAGGGGAACTCACTGGTCTTTGACATGTCCCTTATGGGTATGACAAAGCAATCCACTATTACAAAGACAGTTTTCTCAGGAGAGGAGACAATGGGGCTTTGGACAGTAGAGGGAGGGCGAGTTGACCAGAAAAGAGACAAACTTTGGAAACAAACGGTAGCTGAGGTGACCACACTGGGGCAAGATAACCTGGGGGAGCCAGGCATTGGAAAAGATGCCAAGAGAGAAGCTGTGATTGGTGGGTAATCAGGCCTGGGCTAGAGTGAGCTGCAGTACAGGGCATTCAGGGAGAAAGGCATGAGAAAGCCCCTGGGTTAGAACTGAGGCTCAGATAAGTTAGTGAAGATTCCGGGGAGCTAATGAGTGACTGTCACTGCATGTGACTATACTCAGAGAAGAATTCCCCAGAAGAATTTCTACCTTCCTGGTGTCTCACTGATGGAGCAGCCTCTTGGTTCCTCCCCCCATCACTTCATAATGACACTGAGGACCTGGCCCCTGGGGCAGTTGGCCAGGCCTGTGGCCACCTCTGAGCTTTCCTGAGGACAGTGTCTTTCTACGGGGACTGCGTAAATCAAGAGTGCCTGATGTGATCAGAGGACATTGTCTGGGGGCTGAAGATGAGGCCCAAAAGGACAGTAGAGATAAATGAAAGAGGGAGATCAGTTCCTAGTGATACCATGTAAACTCCTGGTTTCTGCCATATTTAAAGTCAGCCAGTGTCCAGACTCTTTTGTCACATAAACCAGAGTTCTCTTCTGGCTTACTTCCAGTTCGGTGGTATTGGTGTTGTTTTTGAGACAGGGTCTCTATATAGCCCAGGCTAGCCTTCAACTCTCAATTCTCCTGCCTCAGAATCCCAAGTTCTGGGATTATAGGTGTGTACCATCATATCCAGCTTTGAGTCAGTTTTAATGTTCCTTTCTGTCCTTTGGTACCATGATAATCCCAGCTGCCATCATAGCGCTCTGAGGAGGGCTGTCTGTAGATTCGGCTACTGATTCAGCCAGCCATGATGGCAGATGGTGTTGGCTGAGCCCAGCAGGGCTGCATTTATGGCCTCTGGCACCAAGATCAGTGTAGCAGCAAGCAGCTTGCCCACTCCCTGTCCTGCATCTGTCCTACACAGCACAGTTAACTCCTCACCTAAAGCCTGGGGCTCAGCTGCCAACCTGAGTCTGTACCTGTCCTGCTAGGACAGCTTGACCTAGGCTAAGCCTCTGAGGTCAACATCTCAGTCCCATGCCACTGGTTAGGTCCTTGCCTACCACTACCCTGCTTTGATGCCACCAGGTCCCCTGACTCAGCTGACTAAGTGAAGACATGCCTCTGACTCCAATGTCACTGCCATGTTTGCTGTGATCAGGAGCCAAATCAAATGTAAAAGAGAGGGAGGGAGGGAGGGAGGGAGGGAGGGAGAGGGAGAGGGAGAGGGAGAGGGAGAGAGGGAGAGAGAGAGAGAGAGAGAATTTGGGCTATTTAAATAGGGAATGGGGATTAGAGCATATAATAGTTATGGTCAGGCCTCACGGGGTCGGACACTGGGATTAAAAGACACAAAGCTTGAGTGTTCGAGAGGCGCACTCAAGTATTCATGAATGAAGGGGGCCACAGCTACATCTCATTTTCAAATGCTGTGGGAGAGAGAACAGGAGCAGCTGGATAGGGTACATCTGAAGCTGCTGATGGTTCCCTGGGTCACTACTCAACTTCTCTCCACTTTGGCATCCGTTTGAAAATCTTCTAGAAGAAGGTACTGCTGCCGATACAAGCTTTATCACAGGATGAATCAAGTGTACCCAGCTATGGTCCCCTGTATCCAAGTCATGCTGTCCCTAGCTAGACCATGCCTGGCACCTCCAGTCTAGGTCCTCTCACCCTTCATCCCAACCCCCAGACAGGAGCCAGGGCGGCCTTTTAAGTCTGGTCAGACTGTCAGCTGTTCAGACCCTTCCAGTGATGGTTCTAACTCTGGTGCCAGTGTGGCAGGGGTCGGGCAGGAAGACCAGGAATTGTCTGAGCCTCTACACTTGTTTAGTGAACAACATTCATCCTGCTAAGCCTGAAGATCCCAGGAAGCCCATGGAATCCAGGAAGCCTGTGGAACGAGGAAACCGTGAAACTGAGGAAGGAAAATATCAAGTAATAGGATTATGGCCATATGGACTAAGGTCATGCAGACTGCCTCCAGGTGGGCAGGTTCTGACAGAGGCGTTTGCTCTGACTACTACTCTATTCTGCCTCTTGCCAAATAAGATCCAACCCTTCAGGGCCACACTATGTGGTTCCACCTCTGTCTGGGGTCTCCATGAGGCTCTGTCCTGAGGTGGCTTCTGTCCTGGAAGTTGCTAAGCATGGTTCTGCCTCAGGGCCTTTGTTCTCGCTATGTCCCTACCAGGAATGCTCTTCCCATGGCAGAAGTGGCTGCTGCTGCTGCTGCTGCTGCTGTTCCTCCTCCTCCTCCTCCTCCTCCTCCTCCCCCTCCCCCTCCTCCTCTTCCTCTTTCTTTCTTTCTCCTTCCCTTCCTCCTTCCTTCCTTCCCTCCCTCTCTCCTTTCTTTCTTAGATCGAAGCCAAGGTCTTCCTCCTCCTCCCCAGCACCCCCTCCTCCACTCTCCTGTTCAATGTCTTCATGACACTTAGCCCTGCCTGAAATTACATATTCACTTGTGTCCTGGTTCACAACCCTTCTGCCGAAGGGGCAGGCTATGTACACAGGGTCTTGTCGGTTTGCTTACCACAGCCTGAGCACTGGAACTCATGCAGCTCAATGTATAGTCACTACCTACTTGTGGATACTTAAATCAAAATGTAGGACAGTTCAAGTTTGAAATGCAGTTTCTCAGGCATACTGGCCACATTTCACCTCATTTGAGTCTATAGGGTGCTGTGCCAGACAGGGCAGACAGTACATTTCTATCACTACACAAGTTTCCAGTCATCAGTGCTGGCTTAGATCATATGGAACCACTAAGGAAATGCACTATATATTCATTCACTCAGAAACTACAGGGTGAGTACTGTTCTGTGTATACAACATACAGAATGTCTGTAGCCACTGCTGCCTCAGCCTGTGATGCCCAGGCTAGAGGTAGTTCATGCAAGTGGTATTGTAGGTAAGGATAGTGACAGTGTGTCTGTCAACAGCCTGTCACTGACAGTTCAAGATGGTTATAAAGGAAAACATGTGGAGCATGGAGCTCTAACAGAAGCCTATTTTTCAGACTGTGCATTTGTGTTTTCTGTTACTATACCAAAATACCTACGGTTGTATAACTTTATCAAGAAAAGGGATTTATTTAGCTTATAGTTCTGGAGGTTCCAGGGCAAGGCACTGGTATCAGCTCAGCTTAGATAGAAACCTGAAGTCTGAGAGCTTTTCAGGAGAGTATGGGAGTGAGTGGTCACATGAAGGACAGAAAGTTGAGAACTCAGAGAGCTTGTTCTCTTCTGAGAAGCACCGCAGGCGCAGGGCAGCATGAGAACAGCAGTAATCCCTTCCAAGAGTGGTGAGTTGGCCTCTTTTCTCATCACTGCGATAAAATACTTGACAGAAACAACTTATGGGAGGGAAGATTTTCGTTGGTTCATAGGTTCAGAGGGCTCAGCTCAACACTGTGAGGACAGTCTGGCAGAGCTCATTACAGCAGAGCCTGAGGCAGAGGCTCTCCACACCACAGCAAACAGAAGCTGAGTGTCTGGGACTAGGGGCTGGGCTAATCTTCAGAGTTCCAGTCCAGTGACCTACTTCTACCAGCCAGGTCTCATTTCCTATAGGGTCCCTCCAAACCCAGCTGCCCCCCGCAACTGGGAAACAGGCATCCAAACAATGACCCTATGGGTGACATTCCAGATTCAAACCATCCCAAGCAGTGCTCCACTGACCTCCCTTTCAAAGGTCTGCTACCCCCCATCACTATTCACACAGAACCAGACCCCATCTACCTTTAAACTACAGCAAACAGGCAACCATCTACTATAGAGGGGAGACCACTGCCCTCCCCAGCCCTGACTGCTGCCACCTTAAGATGAAGAAGAAAGGAAGTCCATATGACCTTATACTCTCTGCCCAGCCCTGTCCCCGACACCTAGCTGGGTAAGTCATTCTTTGTATGGAACATTAAAAGATGTGGCAGACATGGTGTCCCATCCTCCTCCTGAGCCCCAGGCAGACATTGCCAGTCAATCCCCAATGAGCCCTGATGAACCAGAGGGAAGGTTCCAGACCCTTCTTAGGACAACACTTCACACAGCCACTTCCAATAAGTTGGCCAAAGAGTCACAGACCATCTGCTTATTGTTCTAAACCTGGCTTCTTCATCTTCAAGACAGGGACACTGTCACCTCCCAAGAGCTAGTTGGGAGTCAAATAAGGTGTTCCCCTTATTCAGTTACCCAGTTTCACACACAGTCTTATGTGGGCCTGACTCCTGGGCTGTGGGCAAATGGCAGCTGTCATAGCACAGAAGGCTGCACTGCCTACTGTGTGCTGTGTAGACCGAGTGTGGCCTCCCCTCTTTACTTCTCTTCCCAAGTCCCCCTCCTTGGATGGCTCATGCTCAGAAAGCTACCTAATGAGGGGAAAGGAGACCGTAAATGCTAACCCGAGGATCTAAAAGGAAGCACATTTTCCAATCAAAACAACTCCCCTTTCTCTAGTACTTTCCTCTATTTTCAATAGGCCTTGCTTGGATTAGCTCCCCCATTTAACTTTCCTTCCTCAGATTCCCATACACAAAACACTGTATTAACAAGCCGTGTCTACCAGGCCGAGCTATAGTTCCTATAAACTCTCATTTTATCTCCTCCAAAACATACAGCAATAGCATTCTCCTGAGAATATTAAATCAAGCAACCCACACCTACATTTGTTTGAGCTTTTCTGCCCCTGGTAAGTTCTGGCAACAGATGGCTATGCACTGTGTTGCATAAGCGGTGGCCTAGCAGCACTGCAGTCCTCCTCACTCTACCCTGGGTGTCAGAACCCACGCCCCCCCCCCACCTGCCACAGGCCCCTGATGCTCCTCTGGGACTTAGAGGGCCCTGAGCCCTTTCTGTATTCTGTCTGCCCCAGAAAGGTTGAGTACATGGTAAAGATGGGCCCATCTCAGCTGAGGCACACAGCTTCCTGATGTGGTTCAACATGTAAAATATGCCTGAGATGCA
Organism: Nannospalax galili; assembly: GCF_000622305.1. NCBI lineage: Eukaryota > Metazoa > Chordata > Mammalia > Rodentia > Spalacidae > Nannospalax > Nannospalax galili. The sequence continues at coordinate 577,654 of NW_008329714.1, forward strand.
TGTTCAGTGAGAGTGCTGAGCCACAGGCCTAGGCCTGGGAAGGCCACTGTATCTTATTGCCCAGCACCTGCCAGGAAGTGCCAGCAGGCCTGGGAGCCTGAGCTGTGGGCTGGGCAGCAGCAGGGCCTCTGAGTGCTCAAGGGGCCCAGATGGCCTGGGAGGAAGGGAGCTCACAGGTCTTTGGGGCTGTCCTCGCTTATTCCAGACACTTGTTTTCCTTCAAACTTTAGGAGTTTGTTAAGAAAGAAAAGGAATTCAAAGAACAGAAACCAGAGAAAGCTTTCTGTTACCTGCTTGGGCAGTAGAACCTGTGAACAGAGCAGTGGGGATTGTGTGGGCCTTGTGTGTTTCTAGGCCCATGGTGCCTGGCAGTCAGTGAGGTCTAGGGACACATCTACTAGCAGTGGATGGAGGGTGGGTTGGGGAAAAAACTAGCAGGAAGAGCAAGGATGGAGGGTGGGAAGCAGAGAGAGGGATAGGGAAAAGAGAGAGATTGTGTTGGGGTGCTTCTGGAAGATTCTCAGCTTTGCCTCTAAACTCGCTTATCCTTGGGCCCTCACCTGGAGCTCCTGGCTATGGAATGTGAACTCATTCAACCGTCTATCACCCCCACATCTCCTTGGCATAGAGCAGTAGTGGAGACCTTGGCCCCACTGTCTTGTAGGCCACAGTGCTGTTTGGAAGGACAGGGCATATTCATGAGGCCTAGAAGTAGTTCAAGAGAACAGGGGCAGACCCCTGGAGAAAGTGTCATCTGGGTTTTCCAGGAATCTGACATAGGGATGTGGGAAAGGGCATTTGGAGCTGAGTGAGATGGGAGGGGTGGGTGGGGACCAGGGTTGTGACCATAGGGCTGACAGCAACACAGCAGCTGGCACTCAGGAGGCTGGCATGAGCAAGGGGGAGGTACTGCTGGGGGACTCAGGGCCTGGCACAGGGGCATTAGGCTCAGATGTCAAACCAAAGGCTTAACCTTGCTCCTCTGAAGGATCAGAAGACTGTGACAGAACCTCCCTGGGAATCCCTGGAGACAGACTGGAGGGCTGAGGCAGGAGGATCAAGAGATTAAGGTCAGATTTGGCTATAACTAAGTTCCAGGCAATCCTGAGCTACATAAAGCAACCTTATTTCAAAAAGTAAACAAACAAGCAAAACAAATCACCTTCCTGTCAGTGTCCCAAGCTCACTGGAACTGTGAGAAGTCCCAGAAACACAGGCTGGAGCTCTTCCACATCAACCATTCACTGAAGCTGTCTTCCCTCTCTGGCCACAATTTATAGTCCCCACCATACCCTAGTGTCTCTCTAGCAAAATGGAGGCTGGAAATCAGCTCCTGCCCATCACCTTACCTGTGTTACTGTCCTTCATGCAAGACATGAGGGCCAGGCACAGCCACTTTTCTCCCTGCGTTGACTGAGGAGGGAAACAGGGAAGAATGACAGTACCCCTGCTCTTCCTCATTTACTTTGTCCCTGTGGGGTCCCATGCACCTTGGTGTGAGACCCCCGATGCCCTGCTTCATCTTGCTCAGACCTCAGCACACTCCAAGATATGTCTATATCTCCTTGTCTATCAGCGTCCCAGCACAGTGGCTTTAGGGCACAGTCTGAGTCTTTCACATTGGTACCCTCAGAATGTATCATGAGGCTGACGGCCCCTGCTGTGTCCACGTGGTGCAAAGAACTAAATGCAAATCAATTCATGAAGGACAGTCTAGAGAAGGAAGGACAAGGGCAGGGGGAGGTAAAGAAGAAGGATGGACTCAAAGCAGACAGGCCCAGCAGCCACAGGAGGACCCTGGCTATGTATAGTGTGCTCAACACTGCAGGAGGGCTGGTGTACTCAGGGCTGGCCAGATGCACAGACCACTGTTCCATCTGCTGAACCAGAGTCTGGTTTCTAGCAAGCTCTCCAGACTGGTCACTGCAGATCAAAGCTCTGGAAGCAATGGTTAAATGATGTGCCTGGGATCTGAATATACGAGTTCACATTCTCAGTCTAACACTGACTGGCTGTGTAATCTAGGGAGAGTGCCTGCTACTTACCTCATCTTCTATCCAGTAATTCCGAACTTTGATCTTGGCCAGACCGAAGTCTTGAGGCTGTCTCATGTTGCGGATAACAAAATAGAGCTGGAGTGGTGGGTGGAAGGGGCAAATCCACACAGGGGGGTCTTTCTTGTTCTGAAAGGCCAGCAAGAAGAGGGCAGATGTTAGGGATATTTCTGCCTGTCTCCAGGACAAAAGAACAGTGACTCTGACTAATGAAAACTAGCAGAGGGCCAAGGGCCAGGAGGGGCCACCTTATCTTCATGGTGAGGGCTGGCTTCTGCTTTCTCCACTGTACTTTACAGTGCAGCCAGCCCTGTCCCCTGCACAAGCTGCCAGCCAGATGGAACTCAAAATGCAGTGGCTTTATTTTAATCAGCCTAATGGGCTTTGAGGAGGGCACTGGGGGTGGGAAGGGACGCCAGGAGGGGCTGAAAAGTCTCTCTGCTGGCACTGTTTATTAACCTGGCAAGCAGATCCTCTGATTTTCTGTCAAAACCTGTAGAATTTTTCAAATTTGAGAACAGGGGAGAAAGAAAGAAATGGCTGAGCCCTTTGCTGGGACAGGCCATGGTGCAGGGCTAGAGCCAGGGGATTTGTTCAGCTCCTTTCAGGGTTCTGAAGCACAGGAGCTCTAGTTAGCATTTCCCAGTCAGGGTAGGAGGCAGCCAGAGTGTCACCAAAGCTGCCCTTGAGAGTGGAGCGAACCAGAGCCAGGTGCTTGTGGAAATCTGTATTCCCACCAATGCCATTTCACATGGGGGAGCTTTGGAGGTGGATGGGCAAAGCCAAATCAGGACTTTCAACTCTAGTTACCTCCTCTGTCATCTGCGGATATGTCTACGTTCTGTAGGAACAAAAACTGCAGCTGGGCCAGCGAGGTGCTCAGTGGGTAAAAAGTACTTGCTGTCAAGGGTGATGGCCTGAGTTTGATCCTGGGACACATGGTGGAAGGGGAGAACCAACAACACACACACATACACACACACACACACACACACACACACACACACACACACACACACACAATGCTATTTTACGAGTTTTTTTTTTTTTTTTTTATTTTTCTGTTGCATTACAAGTTTTTTTTTTTTTGTTTTAAGTTGCTGCTGCAGCTCCCAACTGACTACTGGCAGACTCTGCGCCTGCACATGACAAGTCTCCCACAGGACTTCCTGCTTTTCTCATCCTTGGGAAATTCAGCCAGATGAGATGTGGCCCCTCCTTCCTTGACCCTGACTGCAGCCTCAGTCTCCTCTAGTCTCCGAGACACCTGGCTCCATCTCTGTGTTCTGTCACACCAGCTTAGCTCTGTAAAGGGAGTGCTTGGATTCATTCATTCCTGAACTCCAGCACTGGGCGCTCCTTGGCCCATGATTGATCAAGTGGCTAAGTGACATCGGTCTCTCAGCATCTGTCCTTACCTCACAGCTTTACAGAAGAGACTGTAAGCTGCATCTGGTTTAAGAGGCATTCTGTTGGGTTCAGGAAATGTTAGAAAGGAAAAAATAAAAAGGACCAGTTCATTGCCAATACTAAAAAATAGGGCAGTGTAGCCCTAAGAGCAGATTTCTGGCTTCTCTACCGACTCTTAATGCTTGGCACTCAGGGTTCTATACAGCTGGGCTTAGAGCCCAGTGTACAGCCTGAAGTCAGAGTAGCCACTCAAGTGTCCTAGTCACCACCACTCCTGTCTGCCTACTGCCTCATCTCCTTCCTAAGTCTTGCCTGGCCCCACAGCCATCTAGCTTTGGGGTACTGGGGACCCCCTTACTGTAAATGAACATCACCCTGTATCTGAGACCATCTGAACAATTCTCCTCACCAGGAACGTGCCTGCCTCTGGACAGCAGGGAGGAGGGCTGGTGGCTCCAGCTGCGAGGAGAACAGAGGGGGCTTGTCTCCCGACAGTGGTGTCTTTCAGTGGGAGGAGGCAGCCTTTGTTAAGGGAGGACATGAGTTCAAGACAAGTTCTTCAAGCTGCGCTAGAACTTTCTGTGTTCCTGGCAGCTGCAAAGGGTCAAGAAACCACATCTCAAAATCTAGCTGTTAAGTCTCACCCCTTCCCTGAGCTGGGCTTGAAGATAGGCCCCGGTGGCTGCCTGACAAGAGCAAAGAGGAAAAGTTGACCTTCCACATGGTGCAGTGATGGGAACTGACTTTCCTTCATGTTTCTGTCAGTGGGAGGAATGGCAGGAGGACTAAGCAGGCACTGTGGCATTCAAAGCCAGAGTATATTAACCTGTGGATAATTGAGGGGCTCATTAGTAGCTGGGCCTTCTGATGTTTCCTGTCCACAGACAGAATCTCTGTGAAGGCCTGGGAGTAAGCCAGTGACTGGCCCAATGCATGTTGGACAGACACAGGCCAGCAGGAGCATGTACAGTGCCTGTTCCTCATCTCAGGGAAAGGAGGACAAGGATTCTGACAGTTCCCCTGCTGTCAAGGTGCTCAGTCCCCTTGAACCCAGGGGCCACTGTACTGTGACCAGAAGACCAAGGTATAGCTTGGCCTGCTTCAGGCTGCCCACTCACAGGGGAACAGTGAGGATCTGCCTCAGCTTGGAGTCTCCCAGAAACAAAGCCTGAGGCAAGGAACCCTGTGTGAGCACCTTGTTTAGACAGTGATAGAAACTGGGAAAACAAGAGCAGCTAGATGGAAGCCTCATGAAGGGTGTGTGAGCAAGCTAGTCTCTCCTGTAGGAACCTGAGGTGTAAGGTCATCAGGGAAACAGAGAGTCAGTGTAGGCAGTATTTATACCCTTCAGGCCTGTTGTGTGGTGCCTGGAAAAAGAACCCTCTGAGGGGGAAAGACGAGCGGTGGCAGTGAGAAAGCATCCAGCATGTGCAGAAGGTCTAAGTGGTGACTAAGTCCAAAACCAAAGGTGCCTTTCTGCTCCAGGATTGAACTAACACTGATCCACCTGCTATAGGTGGAGAGATGCTGGCTCCCTTGGAACTCATACCAGGTAAGCAACTAGTGCATTTCAAAGGAATAAGCTTTAAAAATACCCAACAGTTTGGAAGGATGTCAAGGGCACTCTGCTAGGGAACCAGCTACCCTTAGCATGTCTGCAGACTGTACTGTGCCAGTTCTACACAGTTTGTGTAGCTTTTTCTGTTTCTGTTTGCTGATGCTGAGGCTCAAACCCAGGGCCTCACATATACTGCAAAAGCTATCTGCCACTGAGTTGCACCTCTACCCCCTTTACAGCAAAGTCTAGAGATAAAGGGCAGAACATCAGTTTCCAGGGCCCAGGAAGGATCCTGGAGTGAGAATGCACAGCGGGAGCTGAGGGGCCTGTGAGGGACCTGGAGTGAGGAAGTAGAGTGGGAGTTGAAGGGTGCCTTGTGGTGATGTACTTCTCCTAGACCTTAATGTGTTGGTAACTTCACAAACCTCCCATCCCCCACATGGGCTCACGGGCACACACATGCATGTGGACAAGTGCATAAGGTCTGTTATTCCAGTGTCCAGACTCTGCTCTCAATGCTATATGACAGTGACAGAGTATGTTTCCTTTGGTGTGGGGCTAGGCAAGAACACATGGCCTCTCTCTGTCCTTTGTGCTTTAAGTTATAATTCATATACCATAAAATTCAGCATTTTAAAGTGTACAGTCTAGGATTTTTTCCAACATAGTCACAGGGCTACACAACCGTATCACCATCTTTCCCTACCACATTTCATTTCATCCCAACAGAAACCCTGTACCCACTAGAGTCATTTACTTCCCCTCACCTGCTCCAGCTCATATCTGCCTGTGGATCTGCTTGTTCTGGTGTTTCATAACAACAGAATCGTACTATGTGGCCTTCTGCTTCTGCCTTCACTTAGCATGATGCTTTCAAGGTTCATCAAGCATGTTATAGTCTATACTTCATTCTTTTTCATGGCTGGGCAATAGTCTACATTTTCATTATCTGTTCATCAGTCTATGTATAGTTGGGTTGTTTCCACCTTTTGGCTATTATGACCAATGCTATCATGAACACTTATAGGTTTTTGGATGAACACATTTTCTGGCTTGTGTACCCAGAATTGGAACTGCTAGGCCACAGGGTGTCTCTACCTTTCACTTTCTGAGGGGCTGCCATACTGCATCCCACTGTGGCTGGTCCCTTAACATTTATATTTCCACCAGTGATATTGAGGTGGCCATGTCTCCGTGGCCTCAGTTGCTGCTTTCCCGTTTTCTTCTTCTGTGTAGTCCTGCCCACCCCAGTGGGTATGACACGGGCTCCCACACTGGTCTTCACTTCCAGTGTCCTGAGCTCTTCCCAAACACTCACAGCTGTACAGCTTTTTTTCTGTCAAGTCTTTGCTTGGTTTTAGCAATATGGCCTCAGAGAAGCCACAGGGAGGTGCTCCTGCCTCCTGTACATTTTCTTAGTGTGTGAGGGGGACCATCAGTTGGTCATTGGATATGTCAGGATTCACTGAAGCCTTCTCATCCCAGGCTTCTCCTGTGGGCTTCTGATAATCAATTCAACTTCTTTCTTTCCTTGTGATTGGTCTGTTCAGATTTTTTATTTTGCTTTGAGTCAGCTTTGGTGATTTGTCTTTCTAGGAATTTATCCCTTTCACATAGATTATCTAATAATATATTATTATATTAATATCTTATTATCATCTAGTAATATCTAAAAATAAATAAAACATTTATTTCTATAAGGTCTATAGTGGTACCCCTTCTTTCATCTAATCTTTGCTTCCTCCTTTGTCTGGTGCCAGTTTTCAATTCTGTTTATCCTTTCTTTAACCAAGTTTGGTTCAATTGCTTTTTCTCTATTGCTATTCTATTTTTCTGTACTACTTTCAGAAGTTTTCATGGGTCTATAATTATTTACAAATAAAAAGTTTAAAGCCATGTACTTGTAGGATTTTATGTTGTAGGATATGATGTGACTCGGACAGACAAGAACTTATTAGCTAAATGGCAGAGGCTCTAGGACGATGAAAAATGACACAGTGATGGCTGGTGAGGAGTGGGGGCAGGCTCTTCCACATCGAGGGCAGGGAAGCCATGATGAGAAGCAACACCTGGGCTGCAACTTAAATGCAGAGAATCAAAGGAAGGGTGCCTGGAGAGGTGGAGTGCTTGTAGTAGGCTGAGGGAGTAGTCAGGGCTTTGGGCTGCTAGAGCAGGAAACAGGGGGCAGACTGGGGTGTGGGCCCTGTCACTCGGTCTCCCAGGACTGTGGGCCCGGTCACCTGGTCTCCTAGGGCTGTGGGGCCTGTCACTCAGTCTCCCAGGCAATAGGGAAGCAGCTGCTATTGTTGCTGCTGCTGTTTTTCTGTGAGGTTACTTCCAGGAAGGCTTACCTGAAGGGGGAAGACCCTCTCCCAGATATAAAGAGGTCTGGAAAAGGCAGCCCAGTGCCTGTCCTTACTCCTTGCTGGTGTCTAGTCTGCTGCTGTCTCCACCCCCTCACTGCATTCAGCTTCTTCAGCCTTCCAATGTGGACTGAAGACCCACAGCTCTCCAGACATCCTCCAGGCCTTCAGCACCAATCTGCAGCTGCTGAGGCATCTATCTTCATGCATTGAGCATCTACAGGGGTCTTAGCCTCTCAAGTGAGCAGCCACCGCCAGACTCCCCAGCCCCTATTGTGTAAGCCAATCTGATAAACACCTCTGTGAGAACAGCCACCGCTAGACTCCCCAGCCCCTATTGTGTAAGCCAATCTGATAAACACCTCTGTGAGACATATATATCATATATTCAGGCTATTGGTTCTGTTTCTCTAGAGTCCTGACTAATATAGAGAATGAAGTGGCTGGAGAAAGAACAAAAGAAAGGAATAAAAAATGAGGCTATTTCATAGGCCTTGGAACTGGGAGGTACAGTAGAGGTCTGTTGCCAGGCCCTAGTGGGAGGCACAGGACCTGGGGGTGTGCTACGAAACAGCTGAGAGAGTGGCCTAGTCATGCCACACTCTCAGGACATGAAACTGTGAACCACCAAGTTTTTAATTTTTTATTTGCAAATAATATCAACTCAGAAAATCTCTAATTTCAAAGGCTGTAAGCAGCAGACGTGAACCGCACAGCAGGCAGAGACACCATTTAGTAAGCAAAGGAATCCTGGAGCAGACATGCAGGGGTAGACAGGTAAGATTAGGCAGCCACAGGGCCATGTACAGATGTAGAGGCATCACAACACTATGGGACAAGGACAGGAGTGAGCAGGAAGGGAAGGGCCAGGGACAGAGGGGTTAGGCACAGAGGGAAGGGCCAGGAACAGAGGGGGTGGGCACAGAGGGAAGGGCCAGGAACAGAGGGGGTGGGCACGGAGGGAAGGGCCAGGGACAGAGGGGGTGGGCACGGAGGGAAGGGCCAGGGACAGAGGGGGGGGGCACGGAGGGAAGG
>NW_008329714.1:586247-608604 GCF_000622305.1 Nannospalax galili
GTGGGTATGGAGGGAAGGGCCAGGGACAGAGGGGGTGGGCACGGAGGGAAGGGCCAGGGACAGAGGGGGTGGGCACAGAGGGAAGGGCCAGGGACACAGGGATGGACATAGAAAAGAGGTTTTGTCTTTTATTCTGTTTTTGTTACTTCTTTTCTTCATGTGTGGGGTATATGTACATTTTCATCTGTGTGTGTGCATATATGTATGTATGTATGTATGTATGTATGTATGTATACATGCATATATAGAGGCCAGAGGTGGACAAGTGTTTTCCTCAGTTGCTATCTACCTTATATTTGGAGACAGAGTGTTACTGAACCTGGAGCTCACTGATTCAGCTATTTAGCTAGGCTGACTAGCCAGTGAACTCCAGGGATCCGCCTATCTCTGCTCCCCCACCCCAAAACCTCACCTAGCACTAGGGTCACAGATATGCACTGGTGTGCTCAGCTTTTTTTTTTAAACACGCGCACTGGGGGATCTGACTCAGGTTCTTAATGCTTGCACAGCCAGCACTTTACCAAATGAGTCGTCTCTCCAGCCTCTGTTTTGGTATTTTAAGATTGGGTCTCACTATGTAACCCAGGTTGGCTTCCAATGAATGGCCCTCCTGCCTCTGAATGCTGGGACAGATGTGTGCCTCCATCACTCCTGACCCAGGAAGTGGGTTTTGCATGGAGCCTGGCCCTTCCAAATCTGCCAGTGTGCCCCCAATTCCCTCCATGGAAGCATCTTCTCCTTCAAACCCATTCTTCTTCAAAGTACTTATGCTCAGCTGTCAGTGGGGCCCCACCAGCCACCACTGTGTTGTCAAGGAAGGTCCCTCAGCCCTCTGAGGCCTGCTTTTCCCATTGGTGAAATGAGGACTGTCAGATCAAGGTTCACTGTCAGAGCAAGGTGGGGGTCAAGTGAGATAGAACAGGCTGAAACCGGTACACTGGATGCAGGTGAGATAGCATGTCCTGGTTGCCCTAGGCCTGGCAAACAGATACGGAGAGGATCAGAGGGTCCAGTCCCCACATAGGAGGATCCAGAGATTCAGCAGCCCAGGGGGACACAGCTGCCTTGTGCCCCAACTTCAGTCCCCACCCCCAAAGAAAACCAAACCCATGAAACCATGACTAGATCCTCTCTGTCATCTGCTAGTTAAAGCCCAGTAGCCAGGAGAGGCAGAGCCATCATCAGAACTGATCCCTACTGAATCCAGTGATGCTTTCTGTCACCTGTCCTGTGCCCTGTTCTAGAAAACAGACTTCCAATGTGCCTATGCTGTCTGCATGAGGAGTCCAGGCAAGGTGGCAAGAGTTGGTCTGAATCTCTGAACCCCAGCAGCAAGCTGCAGCCCACAAACTAGAGTCTAGAGGCCAGGCAGAGATGTAGTGAGACAAAGCATCCAGGGGCTAGGCCACTGAGCTGCTGCCCTGGAATGTCACGTTCCCCTGCGCAGCCTGGTGCCCAGCCTGGAGCTCAGCTATCTATTCTATCCTGCCTTCTTTAAGTACAAGTCCTGGATTTGGGGGAAGGGTCACTGCTGACTTGCATCTTGGTGGATCTAGCATCCAGGTGCCATGCCATGTTGGTCCATAACTTTCTTCTCTGAGGACCAGTTAGTGTCAGCAGTGTGACAGAGGAACAAACTAACCAGACAGCCACCCCTTGCTGTGTCAGCACAATAAATGTTTATGAACTAGGAGGATGGATATCTCTTTTTCTCCATCTCCCCTTCTCCTTCATACTCTTGTGTGACAGAATCCCATGACCACAAGTCACAACCCATAACACAGATCTGCCATGAGCTCTGCTGCCATGAGTTGCCCATTCCACCCAAAGGCGAGTCAAGTGCCCAAGTGAGGCAGTGTAATTTTCCCACAGGATCTCAAGTTCAAAAGTCCTTCCAGCAGAATCTAGACCTGCTCATGCTGCCTCCAAAGACCAGACCCTTGGTGCCCAGGATGCCACACAGGACCCCATGATGTCCACTTCAGCCTCAGGACAGTACACCAGCTACAGAGAGGACTTCAAACCAACCTTCCCTCCCTTTCTGCCTTCTTCCCTGGTAGCTCCAGCAATGGAAACTACCAGTTGTTTAAGACTTCAAACTCTTCCCTTCTTCCTTCTGTCTCTCTATTCCTTTCTTCCTCCCTTCTTACTTTCCTCCCTCCCTCCCTCCTTTCCTTCCTGTTAGAGCTGGGGATGGAACCCGGGGCCTTAAGCATGCTAGACAAGCAATATTTGACCAGTAAGCTGTAACCTAGCATTTGGTTTTTTGAGACAAGGTCTTACTATGTAGCCCAAAATTACCTCAAACTCGAGATCCTCCTACTTCAAGCCTCCTGAGTGCTAGGTCTACGAGTGCCCACAACTACACCTGGCTGAAACAAATCTCCTTTTAAAAAAACTATGCTAACATGAGCTAGACTTTCCATTGCTGGCAATCTAAGGGTTTTCAACAGACTATCACTCTCCCATTTAGCAGGGGGCAGAAAAGTAAACTCTCAGAAACGGCAGATAAGTTACTTAAGACCACACAGGCAAGACCAGGAGTCGGGAATTTCAAAGACTCCCCCTTTCCTGTTATCTAGTCTTTGAAGGGGCACAATAAGACTGCTTTCTTAGTGGTGTTCACCGGGGAAAGCAGCAATTGCTGGTGTTCTGGAGCCTTGGGAAGAGCTAGACATGGCACTAAGCTCCTCCTGCTGACATCTGATCCTTCCTGCATTACATCAGGTAACTACCGTTATGTTCCCATGGCACATACCAGGAAACCAAAGTCAAGGTTAGGCCAGTAGTCTGTGGGTGGGAGGTTGTGAGTAGCCAACTTTGAAACCAGTTCTATCTGCTTCTCCAGCCTGTGGCTGTAGGTGTCACTAGGATCTTATGTACTTTGAGCCATTCCTGCCCCAGCACAAGGACTGAATATGTGGCAGCTATTTGCATTTTTCAGGACTTTAAAAGCAATATTAATTTTCAGTGGACTGTATAATCCAGGCTTAAGCAGGGCTTTAAAAGGGATGGAAGAGCACCTGTCACTCTGCCCTGTCTGCTGCTCTGCTCCTAGTTTCTCAGCCCCCCGCCCCCCCGAGGCAGTCAGAAATAATGCCAAACACAGCACAGGAAGGCCAAGAGGCTGTCTGGCCTCCTCAGTGCAACATGAAGCGGGCATGGTGGCATGCAACTGTAACTCCAGTACTAGGGAAACAGAGGGAATAGGGTGGTGGTTCAAGGTTACCTTAGGCTTGGTAGTGGGTTCGAGGCCAGACAGGGATAAACTGTAAAAGCCAAAAGAGTGACAAGAGAAAATACCAGTGCTTAAGAAAGAATAACCTCTATTAGTCATCTAAAATAAAAACAGTCACTGTTTGTTAGATGTGGCCTGTGGCCTCAGGAAGCAGTAGCCTGAGGAGGTATGGGCACAGTGCTTAGGCCAGGCTACAGGTCAAAGACTTGGTTCTACCTCCTCCCTCTACATAACCTTGGTCATGTGCATACTCATCTCCAAGTCTTAGTTTCTTCCTCTGCAAAATGAAGGCACTGGCCCTAATTACCCCTGGTGTCCCACGTTTAGTGGGAACAGTGATGAATAGCAAGGTGGATCATAGCAGGTGGTCTGGCTTCCCTAAGAAAACTGGCACAGAGCAGAGGTGTGGGGAAGACCTCAGGGAGAGACACTTGGGAGCCTCAGTGGGTACCACTCCTCATTCTGCCAGTCAGAGAGTGACTGGGGTAGACAACAGCTGGGGGAACCTGGAACCACACCCTTGTCTGGGATAAAGGACATGCACCAAATTACACAGCAGAGAGCTGAGCCTAGGCACCTTCTACTTACCACTAAGTCCCTGTTGATGAGGTAGCCCAGCTCTCCTGGTGACTCTGTGTTCCGGATGTCCACATCATGAGGTGAAACATAAAGCATTGTGTTGTTCAGGTCAAAGAACTGGACTTCTGTGAGACCAACCCATGATGCATTGCCCCAGTTCGACAGGATTTCCATGGTTACATAGATGGCATCTTTGATCTCATCTGTTCTTGTTCTCCACTTGTTCTTAAGAGAAAATACGACAGGGTGAAGATGCAGCAGGTCTGAGCAGTGTCATCACTCTACTACCCAGGGCCACCAGCCAACGTTCAGCCTCACAGTGCTCTGGTCCCCACCTGTCATCTGTAGAGAGTAGCAGCTCCTGCCACCTGTGGTTATTAGGACACTCACACAGACTCCTATTTGTAATAAATAGGAACTGAATGGAGAAATGGCTCAGTGAGTAAAGGCTATGAAGCCTGATGACCTGAGTTTGAGCCCTAGAACCCATGGTGGAAAGGGAAAACTGACTCCTGCAAGCTGTCCTCTGGCCTCCACACAGTGCCATGACATGTACTTGCCCACTCTCACACACACACATATCATACGCCTTAATAATAATAAGTAAAACATAAAAATTTAAAAATAAGGGACTGGAGAGATGGCTAAGTGGTTAAGAGCACTGGGCTACTCTTGCAGAGGATCTGGGTTTGGTTCCTGGCACCCACATGGTAGTTAATAACCTCCCCAACTCTAGTTCTAGGTGATTCAATGTCCTCTTCTGGCCTCCAAGAGCAGTGCATATACATGGTGCACTTACATGCAGACAAAACATTCACACACTTTAGAAGCATTTTAAAAGACCAGATTCTTCCTGAGCAGAGTGTGCTCCCCTCCCCCAAGACAAAATTTTATGTCCCAGGAGTACACTGTGATATCCAAAGTGGGTAAGTTGCCTTGGGTCCCTCCAAACTAACCCCAAGTGTCCCAGGACATGACTGCTTGGAGACAGGGCCTTTAAGAGATGATTAAATCAAAATAAGGCCACTGGGGAGGGCCCTCTTCTAATCTGACTGGAGGCCTTATAAGAAGGCCTAAGGAGGCAAATTTAGAGCCACAGGCAGACACAGGAAAAGAACCATGTGAGCAATGTAAGGAAGCAGCCACCTGCAAGGCAATGAGTAGCGCTCAGAAATCAGTCTGGGTATGACCTTGAACTTTGCATCTCTGCAACGATGAGAAAAACCAGTCTGCTGTTAGAACTATCAACATGTACACTGAGCTCAATACCTGCAGCATGTACCAAAGTCATGCCCCCTCACCCCCGCCTTGGCCAGTCACTTGATATCCCTTAGTCTGGAAGGGGACAGGGGAGCAAGGTGCCACCATGTGGAAGTCCCAGTCTTGAGGTTAAGCAAGCTCCCAATGCCCAAAAATGCCTTGTGTGTACTGGGTCAGAGTTGGCTTCCTTCCCCAGCTCTCCTTCCTTGATTTTAATGCCTGCTTTCTTCCCCGGCTGTCTGGCTTGGGAGCGTGCGTGAATGCCATCAATAAACAGCAACTCTGCACCTTGGCTTCCTGGAGGCCCTCAGGGCCTGACTGCAGTGCTGGCCGCCACGGATCAGCCACTCATGAAATGGTGCATTCCCTGCGTGCATGTGCCCTCTGTTAATTAGTGCTGGTATCTGCAACGGTTCTGTGAGCAAGGAGCCGAGCAAATGAACAGCAACTGTTCCCCACTTATTTTTTTAATTAATAGCCAGTGAGACATGCTAGTGCTCCCAGTGTGGGTTTGGATGAGCTGACTGCCACACAGTAGGAATGAGGAGACAGGGGTAAGGACAGGTCAACTCAGAATTCCCAGAAGGAATGCAGCACCAGTGTCAATTAATTGGACTGTCAGGACCCATGGCTCCCTTGTCCTCTAGTGTGCCAGTCCTGACCAGGTCCTTGACTGTCCTGATCTGAGTCCCAGGCATGCAGGACTGGCCTGGCTGACTCTGGAGTTGGCAGGACCGAGCCTGAGCTGGGTGGAGCATTCTGAGGCCAGGTGAACAGTGCTGTTCATTTTGTTTGCTGGTGGTAGGGAGGAGGGCCAGATGGGAGGAAAGCTTCCTGAAGAAGGCTGGGTACCTTCTGTTCAGTGCAATCTCAAACACACAATTCCTGAACAGAAATGCTAAACGCAGAAGCCAGTGTATGGACTGAGGAAGTGAAACCATGTGTCAGCATCCCAGCTGGACAGCTCTTCCTATGTTCTGAGTGGCCTGACTCAAGACCATCTCTGCCAGGCTGAGGGAACACTTGTTGGGAAGGCACTGGTCCCTGGCACACACTTCTCACCGACACCACCTGAGCTTCCTCTAGCTATGAGACCAACCACTTACCCTTCCTCAGCCATCATAGTACAGGAGACTAACCCTTTCCTAGCAGTATGTGCTATCCCCTGGGCCAACAGGAAGGTGTTTGCTGAGCAGCTCAGGGCAGTGCAGGCATGCCAGTGTCAGCCTTGTATGGGAAGTATATTCTTTTCTCCTTCAGTGTGGGACAGGGGCGACTGCTGTAGCTGTTAGGAACTCAGGAGAAAGCATTGGGATGGAGCCCAAGGGTACACCTGTCTCCACCGAGACCAATCGGAAAGACTTGGCTGACAGCTGGATCCCTACTGGGCCCCACCCTTGGGATTTTCATGACCAGAACCCACAATTTCTTTCTCTTTATTGTATAAGTCAGTTTGCCCCAGATTTTCTGTCTGCTATAAAGAAACTCAATCAATCTGGGTACTTTTGAATGTGACCCAAGTCACACCATACTATGATTCTTCCAAGCTAAGGAAGCAGCTTATTCCATGCTGGGCAGAGGCAGGGAGCAAAGCTGTGATTTTCTTGAAGATGAACTTTCAACTGATGCTTATGGGCTCCTCCTGCCCTGTGCCAGGCTCTGAGTGGTGCACCCTCACAGACCTTTCTTTCATGGGGCTTGGAGGATCTGCTCTACGTAACTACTACAGACACCCGAGGGGCTCGTGCAAAGTCATAGGGCCCCTAAATGACAGCATAAGTATCAAAGCAGAAACCCCAGTCAAGCTATCCCAGGACTGCTGCTGCTACTGTGTGTGCTGTCCATGTGGCTCTGGAAGAACTTCATTATGAACTCCTCATTGGCCAATAATCACAGTGGTGACCACTGCCCATTACCACATGAGCTTTAGGTAAAGGAAGATCTGCTGGGACACAAGCTTTTTGGCACATGTTATCCTGCAACTTTAAAGCCAGTTTCCTTTTGTGGTTTATATCACAGCTCCAGTCACATGCTCACATGGCCACTGCAATACCTTTGAATACTAGTATTTGCAACTAACTTTAGATAATTCAATTTAAAATTTTTATTTATTTATTGTATGGATGTGTGGGTGAGCATGTGTAGGTCAGAGGACAATTCAACTTTCAGGAGTCAGTTCTTTCCACTGTGTGAATTCTGGGATCATACTCTACTCAGATCATCAGACTTGAGAGCAAATGCCTTTCCTTGCTGAGCCACCTTGCCAGTCCTAACTTCATATATTTTATATTTTCTCTCCCTCCTTTCTTTTCATTAAAAAAAAAAATGTTTTTTTTTTTTTTTGGTTTGTTGACACAGGGTCTCGTGATACAGTCCAGGTTGGCCTTAAACTCACAAGCTTGGCCCCCTTGCCAGTCCTAACTTCATTTTTTTTTTTTTTTCCCCCCCCCCTTTTTTTTTATTAAAAAAAAAAATGTTTTTTTTTTTTTTTGGTTTGTTGACACAGGGTCTCGTGATACAGTCCAGGTTGGCCTTAAACTCACAATCCTGCCTCAGCCTCTTAGGTGCTGGGGTTATAGGCATACATGGATATCTTGTATTTCTGTGTCTATGCCTGTCTTCTGTGTGGCTGCCCTTGCTGACGGGACACTAATGCATGACTAACTCTGAAGCTGTTTCCCTATTCTCCCTCTTCTTTCCTTCCTTTCCAACAATTCTGTAACACGCATCTTTGTCCAACAGCTTTATATTTCTGTCCAGAGATTTCCTTAGGCTGAGGGTGGATTGCTGGGCTAGGAGACATGTGTGTTTCTATGGCTCTTCCTGAGGCTAGCCCCTCTGCTGCCCAAGAGGACTTCGTCCATGCAGACAGCCACCAGGCAGCCAGATATGCACCCATGTGCCTATGACCTAGACATTGTGGGAGGTGCTGTCAAAATAACCTGTTGACACACGTCAAAGGAGATATTATAGTTGTTCTGACTTGTATTCCTTTTGTTTGTTTTGTTTTACTTTGAGACAGTCTCACTACGTAGCTCAGGTTGGCCTCCAGCTTGCGTTCCTCCTTGCCTCAGCCTCCCAGTTATAGGCATGCCCCTCCACACATGCCAAGGTCAATTTTCACTCTTAACTATGGGCAATGCTGGATATCTTCCTATGGGCTTATAGGCTATTTATGCTTTCTCTTGCCACTCTTCTGGCCTTTCTTCTTTTGCTTCATCATGTGTATGTCTGTTCTGGGAAAGATGAGACCAAAGATGGGCAGAAAGCTGCTAAGATGACCAACTAGAAGCGACTGCCAAGGAGCCCTTCCTTCAACTTTCAGGGTGACACTGGTGCACAGGGCTGTTCCCATGAGTGTAGTCTCTCACCTCTGGGTCTAGCACTGGTTTCTCTGCTGGTGCGGCCACCCCACTGAGATGGGCAGAGTCGCTTTCTATGGTCTGTAGGACTTCCAGAAGCTTCTGCTGTTGTCTGAAATAGGATTTTGTTTTGGCAGAGGCAATGACAAATGACACACCAAAAAGAACATCCCCACAAAAGGGCCAGCACCTTTAGATCCCACCAGAAGTGGCTGCACCCTGAGGCAGCTCAAAGGCCACACAGGCAGTTCTGTTTCTACCTCTGTAAACAGCTGAACAATTAGTAACAAGGCAGCTTGGATAAGGCAGCTGATCTCCCTAGCTGACAGAGAAGTTTCTCAGAGTCAGAGGGAAAGGGTCAGCCACACAAAGGGCATGAGTCACACCCAGCCCACAGGCTGTTGCTGTATGGCCTGCAGCTAAGAGTGACTTTTATGTGTTGTAAACATTGTTCAAGCTAACAACAAACAACAAAAACCCCAACTGCTAAGCCTGCAGGATTTCCCAGAAGGTCCTTTACAGAAAATACTGACCTAAGGCACAGAGGCCCACCCATTCCCCCTGTTCCCTTGCTGTGGAAGACAAGCACCCCAGACCCAGCAAGGGTGCTTCTTAGTACCCCAAATGTGTGGCTTCAAATTGAGCACTCCCAGAACTCGTTATTCCAGAGGATCTTGGTGATAAAGAAGGCAGTGCTTGGTGATGAGTGCTGCCTTCTGCAGAGCTGCCAGATGCAAACCAGACTCCCAGCCAGGAACCTGGAACTCTGATTTATGGCCACAATAGAGCAGAGCGTGCCCCTGCCCCCAACATGGGTCTGCAGATGTGCAAGAATGGAGAGCTATGCCTTGAGCCATTTAGTCTTCTGACACACTATGAACAGGAGCTCCTTTGGGGATGAACTGAGACTTAGAGGGCACATGGCTTGGCTAGCACACCCCATTCTGTGCTGTGGAATAGCCTCACCCCTTTTCTGGCCTGATGCAGCTTCAGGTTAGGGCCACTTAGTAGTCAGCAATGCAGACTACACTGCAGTCCCCTCCTGCCCCTCAGCCAAGTAGTCTGTGACATGCATATTCCTGCATGATGACCCTGGAGTGTGCCTGTATGCCAAGTCCTGGTGATACTGCAGGCTCCAACTGGATCTTTCTGAGGACCACTTTTCCCTGAAGACTAGAGGGGAATCTATTTTGCTAGCACAACTTGATAATTCCAGGGTTGGATGCTACATGTTAAGGGACACAATGCTGCACTTGAACATACTTTTTAACAGAGAAAAGGAGTTTCAAAGGATGATGCTTTGATCACCCTTTTGCTAAGTCAGTTTGGGAATAAGTTCAGCCCCAAGTTGTGCAAGGTGCATCAGTAGAAGCCTTGAGGTGGTTCTAGCTTGCTCAGGTGGAGACCAAAATGAATAAGCTAAGAGCCACTTGCAGGATTCTCTGTGTTTTCAGGGTTCTGGAGGTGTTACAGAGCACCCTTACCAGCTGCATGTCTTCCATACCAAGGGGAAAGAGTGGGTCTGTATGCCTGAGGCCATCAGCATTGTGCCTTGGGGCTGGAAGCAGTGAGGGTAATGTGAGTCTAAAGTTGCAGTTAACATGCTCTGGAATAACAAGTGCAGGATGCTTAGTCTTGACTGTCAGCTTGACTGGATTGAGAACTGCGTAGGAGCTGGGTGAGGCACATCTCCAGACCTGTCTGGGAGGTGTTTCCAGACAGAATAGAGATCATCAGGACTCTTATATAGTGACTGGTTTCAGCTACTGAGGGATTCCTGATATGAACACAACACTGGGAGGTGGTGAAAAGTGGGAGGCATGGCCTTTGTAGGAAGTAGGTTACTGGAGGTGTGTCCTTGGCCTCTTCCTGTAATTCTCTGTGCTTCCTGGTTGCTATGATGGGAGCTGTTCTGCTCTGCCATGCCCACCCACCAAGATGGACTGACAACTCTGAAACCATAAGCCATATTAAATCCTTCCTCCCTAAGCTGTATCATTTGTTAGGTCAGAACCCTCGGTGATCTAGCTGCCTGGAGGTATGCCTCACGCAGCCCCTCGGTGCTTCTCAATCCAGTCAAGCTGACAGCCACAACTAAGTGTCTCATGTTTGTTGTTCAAGATATGTTAGTCACAGCTAAGCAAAAGTACTAACACAACAGGAAAGCCTTGTTTATGAGACTCTCATGGCCACACTGCAGTGAGTTTTCTGGGTTCTGTGCCTGTCTCAGTGAGTACCTGCTTCCCAAAGGGCCCATTCTGTCCATGGCTTGGCTGACGGCTTTGGCTGCCCCTGCTGCCCCAGATAGCTCAGGGGTGGTGGTCAACGGAGCGACAGCAAACAGCTGAGGGCAGAAAAGTCTATTAGACAGATGTCCAAGGGAACCCTCCGGCCTGACACCCACAGGGTTCTGGTCAAAGGCACATGTTTTCAAGGCTTCCAGTCCCACCAGGCACAGGGGTGTGAGGGCGACAGCATCATCCTGGAGCTGGGCAGCTTAGAACCCCTCATGCATTCTCAGTTCATTCAGATCTGGGAGGTTCTGGGAAATGATCCTTCTATGAACTACTGAATACTTCTCTCATCTAACCATTCTCCATCTCAACTCAGTCAGGTTCAGTTCTCTCCAAAGAAACCAGACCCCACAGAGGACACAGGACAGCACAGAGACCCGTGCTTGGTTCTCCAGCCTTTCCCTCTTTCTCATCTATCATCTGAACTGGAAATGGGATCTGACGCCTGTCTGTAGATGACTGTAGTCACTGAAAGCTGGAGGGGTCAAGGGTTAGGCTATACAAGAACTCTGGATCCCAGGCCTGTCAGAATACTGTCTGGCTTCTGCCTAAGATAATGGCTACCTACTCGGACAAAGGGGATGGGAGCAGGAAGAACTCACTTAGGGGCTCTAGTGTTCTATAACCCCTCCTGCATTTCAGGGCCCTCCCTCTGCCCAGGCACACTGAGCTTCTCCTTGGTCCTTAGTATAGCTAACTCACTGCCACCTTGGAGCTTTTCCTTCCTCACAGATACTGTCCCCTGCTATAGGTAACAGTATACAGGACTCAGCTCAAACCTGACATGCCTTCCAGGCAGCCTTCTGGAACACTTGTCAAAGCAGTCACACCCCACTTCCAGGTGTGTCCGAATGCCTCTATTGGCTCTGCTGGCTGTGGCCTGTAAGCTCCCTGTAGCCATGGCATATCCGTTTGGGCCATCTCTATATTTGGAGCACCAGGGAGACCCTGGATGCAATGGAGACATTCCCAGGTGCTTTATGAATTCACATCCTTGTGAGATATGCCTGACTGACCTGAACAGATACAAGTATGACTTATGTATTCCTAGCACAAAGATCTGTTTTAGTGTTGTCCCAAAGGGTAAGAAAAACAGGAGGAAGTCAGTCATCAGGTCTGGCTGAGCTCTGGCTTGAACTCGAAAGGCTGGCCAAGCTACCTGTGAATGGGCAGAAGAGTGGCACCTGGGTTGCAGAGAGGTGCTGCTGGGACGGTGGAAAGGGAAGCAGCTGGAGACCCCTGGGCCAGTGAGGGATGGAGGGGCCTGTGTGCATGCCCAGCCTGCTTTGGCTGTCTTGTACTAACCTCAGAGCCGTCCTCCTTGTCCTTCAGCAGACTGGGCTGTGGTTTTGCTGGTGGTCCTTCCACATCCTGCAAAGATGACATTATATAACATAAGAAGGGACGAAGTCATCACTGTGTACTTTTCCTGTACAAGGAGCACAGAGAGGCAGGGCCCTTTTCCACATCTCAAAGGCTGTGAAAAGAGCAGCACTCTGGAGGATATACCTCACATTCTGTTCAACAACCCTAAGAACTAACTCTAGACAGGGAGCACAGGGCAGTGTGGACAGGGTTGCAGGCTGGCAGCCAGGCTGACTTTGCAAAGACATGACCCCAGCTGGCCACACCTCTAAGCCAGGCAGAGGACACAGACCTGTCTATTGTGAGGTTTCCATGAACCTCAAGTGGGACAGGCTAAGGAGAAGGTTATTGGCAGTGGAGCCAGAGACTGCCACATGCTAAGGAGCATGAAAGGCCTTAGCTTCCCCCAAGCCCCTGTTCTATCCCACTTCTGACCTTCCAGTTTGTTACTAGAGGCCTGGGAGGTTGCATGAATGAAAAAGGCGGAACAGGGGACATCAGGGAACCCGTGGGGCTTGTGCTCTGGGGACAAGCTCCAGGAGAGCTGTGCTCTGCTGTCCACTCTGTCATGCTCTGGCCTGGTTGTTTGTAACCCAGGTCTGAGAGCTCCCAAGTGTGCAGGGAAATGACTCACAATGAGCTACAGCTGTCAGAAATAAATAAAAAACTGCAAGACAGTGGCTGTAGTGGGCTCTGCAAGGATAGAGAGTAGCTGTCTGTGAACAGGTGAAATGTAGAGTCTACACTCAGGGAAAGCCACATGCCTGTCCCCATCTGCTGCTGCTCAGACCTTGCTTGTATGCCTCCGTCCCCTACTCTGCCCCCTTCTCCTCCATCCTCTTTTCCCCTACTTCTGTCCTCTTCTCCCCCTCCTCAGCCTCCCTCTCCTGCCTCTTCCATCCTCCTCTCCCCTCCTAGCCCTCCTCTCCCCTGCCTGTCCCCCTCCACAGCCCTCTCCTCCTCCTCCTCTATCCTCTCCCCCTACCCAATCCTTCCATTCTTCTCTCCCCCTTCTCCATCCTCCTCCCCTGCCCTAGCCCCCTTCTCACCCTCCTCAACCCTCCCTTCTTCTCCCCACCCTCCTTGCCTCATTCTCCATCCTCCTTTCTCCCTTCTAGCCCTCCTCTCTCCTACCTGCTCCCCTCCTCAGTCTTCCTCTCCCCCACCTCTATTCTGCTCTCCTCCTCCTCCATCCTCTTCTCTATCAGTGCTCAGTGCTCGCACCTGCCGTGGGCTGGCAGGAGTTTCCGCCTTTTGGCTGAGGAATACTCGTTGAAGGGCTGCATTCTCCACTTGGATGGCTTTCAGTACAGCAGAGGCGTCTTCCTCCGGGTCCTGGGCTGCGCATGCTTTGCGAGTTGCTGACAGGGGTCTCTCTCGCCTGCTGCCCGGTCCTGGAGAAAGGAAACAGGAGATGGTCTTCAGCCTGTGTTCTCAGAAGACAGCTCAGAATCCTTTAGGCCCTACTGAGGAACAGTCTATAAAACAACTGGCCAACACCTCCAAAAATGTCAAAGTTGTGCGGGACAAGGGAAGCCTGGAGAACAGGTCCAGATGAGAGGAGTCTAGGCACACACCATAAATGACTGTAGTGGATGTTAAGGTTCAGATTGCCCCGCCCCCTCACCAACAGGTCCTCATAAGCCCCTGAGAAAAGGGAACTGAGTTGATAAGCACCCTGGTCTTTGAAATCAAGAGAAGCAGACTTTTCTCCACTGTTTGGCCAACACAGCAGGCTTCCCCTTTGATCTCTAAAGAGGGCAGGTTTTAACAGCCCCATTCTCCCGCTCCCCCTCCCCCCCAATACATTTTCCTGCCTTCTGCAGGAAGCAGAAGCCTCCCCCCTTTAAAAGACCCCAGCTCATGACCCAGGCAGACGTTTTCCCTGCCCGGAAGGGAATCTGTCCCATGTTTTCCTTTGCTAATAAACTCTATTCTGATGGAGTTTTATCTGTGTCCTGGTGCTTTCTCCGGATCAACCAGATTCATCCATAGGTTACTTTACCTATCAGTGGATACCTTGGTACTGGGTTCAGTTGGGGGAAATTGCTATTAAAAAAATATTGTAGAGGTTGGGTAGATGGGTCAGTGGACAAAGTGCTTATAAATGTAAAAGCTGTGCAAAGTTGTGTGCATCTAGTGCTGGGTGAAGATAGAAGGGTCCTGAGGCTTGCTGGCCAGCCAGGCTAGTCGAAATGACAAATTCCAGGTTCAGTGAGAGACTGTCTCAAAAAATAAGGTAGAGAAGCCCGGTGTGGTTGCGCATGCCTTTAATCCCAGCACTCGAGAGGCTGAGGCAGGTGGATCTCTGTGAGTTCAAGGCCAGTCTGGTCTCCATAGCAAATCCAGGCCAGCTGGGGCTACAGGGAGACCCTGTCTCAAAAAGACTAAAACCAAAAAAATAAAAAAATAGAAAAAATAAAAAAAAATAAGGTGGAGAAGCCATTGAGGAAGACATCCAGCATCAGCCTCTGACCTGCACATGAACCTGCAGGAGCAAGCATACCTCCACAAACACATGTATAAACACGTGTATACACACACACACACACACACACACACAAAATAGAAAAACCCACGTTATTGTAGCAAGTAGAGAATCTGAACATAGCTTGTGGCTTAGAAGGCAGTGTTATATAATACATATTATAATTATATATCATAATATTATATATTATATACCCTAAACTTCATGTGTGGAATATGGAACTGTGTTGTCAATGCCCTTCTTGGGAAATGCATACTGTGATATTCCAGTGCAATGGGGAAATGATATCTACAATTTACTTACAAATACTTTTAAAAATACGCACAGAGAGACAAAGCCATCCCTCAACATACATGCAGGATTGATTCCATACTGCTGAAGACACTGAGATCCCAGGATGCTCAAGTCCCTAGTTTAGAAGGGGCAGTGTTTGCATATAACCCATATACATCCTCTACATACTGTAAGTCAAAGGGAGATAAGGCCATGGAACCAGTTCCCAACCTGAGACACCGATCAGCCATGTACATGTGACCTGGTGCAAGCTTGCTGAGAATGCCCTTCTGCCTGCCTGCCCTTGGCAAACACTGGCTGGTGCTGATTAGCTTCTTGCCCTAGTCCTCGACTCTCTGCTGTTTAGAATCCTTTATCTAAAATGTCCGCAAGGATAGCAGAATGGCTATCCTTGGCTAGCCATGGATAGAAGAATTCATATTGTTCATATTGGTAAAATATCCACATTGACCAAAGCAATCTTCAGGTTCAATGTTATCCCCATCACAAAAAAAAAAAAAAAAAAAAAAAACCCTCGAAATTCAGAGCTCAGTCAGTAATGTGTTTGCCTTGTAAGCACAAGGAACCAAGTTCAATCCACAGAATTCATGTCAAAAAAGCTAGGCAGAGTAACACCAAGACCATAAACCCAGAACTGGGGATGTGGCGACTGGCAGACCCCTGGCTTTCTCTAGCCAGCCAGTGTACCCTACTTGGTGAATCCCAAGCCAGTGAGAGACCGTGTCTCAAAAAATGTGGACAATGCCTGAGGAATGACATGATAATCCAGGTTATCCTGTGGCATCCACATGCATGCACATACACATGTGTACACATATATACACACATGAATATACATAAAGCTGATTTAAAACTGGACATAAACCAGGTGTTGTAGTGCTCAGCTCTAGATCGGCCTACCTGGAAGGCTGAAGGTGGAGACTGCTTGAGCCTAGGAAGTCCAGGCCAGGCCAGACAACTTAGTGAGACCCTATCTCAAGCAAGCAAGCAAGCAAGCAAGCAAACAAAACATGAGGAAAGATCCAAATACACATAAAAGAATACAGACAAGTGGCCAAAAAGTATATGCAAAAATGCTCAACCACACTAAACAGCAAGGTGTTGTAAAAAGCACACTGAGCTACAGGCTCCAGTTAGAATGGCTATGATTATATATGAGTGTGTATATACATTCAAACTCACCTACACACCCATGTTTAAGAAAGCCAAGACATGAGCATCTATGACAGATCAATGAATTCTTTTCACATGGCATATAAACACAGTGGAGTACTATTCTGCAGTAAAAAGGTTGGAATTCTGTCATGGGAACATGGACAGAACTGGAGGATGCTAAGTTAAGTGATATAAACCAGGAACTGCAAGAAATACCATGTTCTCACTCATTGGCAGAAACTAAACCACACACAGCAGTAGAAAGCTGGGTGAAGGTTGGCAAGGGAACAGGAAATGAGGACGTAGAAGAGATACAAGGAAGCTGGATAACAAAGACGAAGATACAGTGAGATGGGGGAAGTGGCTCTAGTGTTCAGCACAGTAAGGGCCTTTAGTCCACAGCAAATTTACCAGACATTTCCAGAGTTGGAGGAGTTTGAGGGTGATGTCTGTCTGAGGAGATGGAAACGTTCCTCTCCTGAGTTGACTCCCACTGCATTCCATTCAGGGCAGCTTGTCATATTGTACCCCATAAAGAAGCACAAATAGTACATGGAGATTATAGCCACACCCCCCAATGGCCCTGGCAGCTTGTGTTCCCAAGGCCAGAAGCTCCTCTGGGCTGGCTCCCAGGACAGCCAGTGTGTGATACCAGCCTTGACTGTGGATAGGACTGCACTGAGAAGAACCTAGAAGGGTGAAGCCACCTCCGAATGTGCCAGGGTGTTTCCAGAGGAGGCAGGTCACAAACCATCAATAGAATCAAAAATTTGTTTCCATTTTTTTCTTTATCTTGTGTTGCGGGCACACTGTGGCGATCAAAGGACAACTTGGTTCTCACCTTCCTCAATGTGAACCAAACTCAGGTTGTTAAGCTTGGTATCAAGCACTGCTATCAAATGAATTATCCCACCAGCCCCAGATTCACAATTTGAGTAGACTCTTGGGAAGTGCCCTGTTGGAAGGTGGAGAAGGAGGTCACTATTATGTGCCTTTGAAAGATGAGCTTCATTCATGGTCCCTTCATTTTGTTTTGTTTGTCTTGACATAAGGTCTCACTATATAGCCCAGACTGGCCTAGAACTTATCACATTTATCAGCCTTCCAGAGGATTATGGGTATATGTCACTGTGCCTGGCTTCTGGGTTTTTCCTGCTTCTTTCTGCTTCCTGGCCACCATGAGGTAAGCAGCTCTGCTCCACTACTCCACTTCTCTGCCATGGTGTCCTACCTTACCACAGGCCTGTGCAATGAAGCCAGGTGACCATGGTCTGCAATGTCTGAAACGGTGAGTCATAAGCCTTTCTTCCTTTCACCTGTTCTTTGTAGATACTTGGCACAGCAATGAAAAATCTGGCTAACACAATCTGGCATGATGGAGACGATGGCTCTCATGGAATGCTAAAGCCAAGGTAGGGGGGTGCCCACTTCTTCTAGAGAGCCAGAGACAGCATGACTGCAAATGCCTGAGAATCGTCCAACACCAGCCAGCATTTCCCACATGGAACTGTGTTCCTCGTGGAGACAAATGCCTTGACTTTTTTTGTCAAGCAAAGCTAGAGCCTGGAATTTCTGTGGAATCCTTAATGTTACAGGAATCTGGGTGGTTACAAAGGGTGGTGAGGACCACACTTGGTGTACAAAGGCTTATGTCCCTAAAATAGCTGTGAGAGCAGGAAACAGGAGGGAGGAAACACAAAGTGGTAGTGTTGGGCTTCTCTGGGCTGGAGACCCTAACACACAAATTCACCTTTGCCTGGGGTGGCTGAGGTAGGAATGGGTTCCCAGTATGGTGAATGGCATAGAGTGGCAAGACCCCTGACGTGCACCACATTGTGGGCTTCTCTGGTTGAGGGAGATGCTGCTCTGGGTATAGGGCAATGGCAGTGGGTGGAGTGGGTATCCCTAGCCCTCATTGACCTCAGAGTCATGAGGCAGTCACAGGGGAAAGGGCTAGATGTGATGGGCACCACTCAAGATATACAGTAGGGAAGATGACATCTGAGAGGAGACCAGAGGCAGCAATCCAAGACGGGAGGCTGCTCCACCCAACTTGCAGCAGGTGCTAAGGCTCTGAGGTAGGCAGAGGTAGCATGCTAAACAGTGACCAGGGGGGTGTGAGGGAGAGAATGGTCGGTATGAGGCTGGGAAGCTGTGGCTGGGTTCTTGTGGGACCCCAAGGTCAGTAGGCCCTAAAGCCCTCAGCTCCGCTTTAAGGCCACACCCATTTGCTTACTGTTGTATCTTTGCATCTGGCATTCTAACTTTTGCCAAATGAATGGGTGGGTCTCAAACCTTGTGAATCTCAGTGTTTGTGGACAACACTAAAGCATATGATCTCCTCTGAAAAGGCTGAGTTCCCCTGAAGACCCTCCAAACAGTCCTATACATAAACAGTGAGGGTCATGGTACAGAGCTCAACAAACACACCAGGAAATACTGGCTTGGCAGGAGGCTGGCCAGGACAGACAGACTCTGAAACTCACAAGGTCCTTTACTACTTCACCTATACAATACTCAAAAATTAGTCCCAGAGGAACTACCTGGTGACCCTTAGGTTTTGACTGCCAGTCCATGGACATGGGCCTTTCCTCTGGGACTCAGAGATCTGGGGTTGAGCTGGAACAGCATCAGCCCAGAGACAGCTAGGAAGGCCAGGGCTTGGCCTCCAGGACAAGAGGCACAGTGGCCCTGACCACCTAATGTGGAACTTGAGTCTTCTGGGAAGTCATCCTCTGGGGTGTTTTCTCCTAGTAGAAACCAGTTTTGTCCGCATGAGAGTTTTGGCCCCCAAGCATTGTCCTGTGAGAGAGGGATGCTCCTCCATGGTATGACTTGTGATCAAGCCATCAAAATCCCTTTGAGGCAGATTATACTAAGAAGATACATTTAGAATTGAATCACCATTCCCCAAGAGCAGGTCGGCTCTGCAGCTCCAGTTGCCGTGCTGTCCCCGCTGCCTTCCCAGAAGAGCCGGAGTCCCCCAGTCACACTGCCCACTCCAGCTTCCTGTGCTGTGCACTTCCACTGTGCACATGCACACCCTAACCACCTTTTAACTCTTTTTGATGCTCTCATCTCTCACTTGCACCAACGCTGGTCTGAATGCCCCATGATGGTGGATTTATTCTCATCTTGGATGAAGAGAATAGCAGATTTATTCACACAGTAAATCTGAGCACTGGCAAAAGCCAAACTGCACACTTTAATTTATCCCAACTGTTCTTTGCAGATGGAGAACCATCCCTCTTCCAGTAACTCCACTCCCTCTTCACTTCCTTGTGCTTGGCTTTCTTCTCTTTTTCTGAGATACAAAAGGCACATCAATTAAGGAGACTGACCATGAATTCAACACATGTCACAAAGAAGCTGCAGGGCCACAGGCTGTGGGTCGCTCCCCAACAAGGTGACCTCTCTAGCCAGCTGTGCCTCAAAGTACTCACATTCACAGCCACAGCAAAACTGCCCCTGACTACATGCCAGAGGCCTTGAGGATTACCCAGGAGCCCAATGCAATGGCAAATATGAAATGTGAGACAAGCAAGGTCCATTGTAGTGATCACAAGCTCACAGCCCACAAAAGAAACCTGCCTTCAGTTATATACTGTGGAACTTCAACTATTTCTTTTAAAGAACTGAAAACACTTTTTGTTATTTGTTTTTGTTTTTTCTGTGACCAAATACTTTATGGAAATGAAGGAGGAAGGACTTCAGAGAGTTAGTTTGTTCTCCTTGGCTCTGCTGATTCTGGGCCCCCAGGGAGCAGAACATGATGGTGTCTGGGAGGCAGGCAAGACATAGAGAGGAAGGGGCTGGGTGGGGTAAGATGCCTGTCAAAGGTAGGCTTCTGATGACCTGCTTCCTCTACCTGGGCCCTACCTCTAGTTTTTAGCACCTCCCAAAACAGCACTACAGGTTGCAGACCTCTCTTTCAACAAATGTGCCTGAGGAGACATTTCCTATTCAGACCATTACAGGTGATAAGCCTTTAGAAAAGGAGGTGAAGGAAAGTGAGCTTCCTGGCATTTCTTGAAAGGCCCTATAATTAGGTAGCCTTTATAATTAGGTAGCCTTGAACTGGCAGCCCAATGTGGCAATGAGAGGCTGGAGCTAGGAGGTGGTGCCCCCTATGGACAGGGCAGAAGTGCTCCAGCCTCCATAGAGTATCCTCACTGTTGTTGAATACCCGACTGGTGTGGAAACTGTGCTATGCCGTATAGCAAAAGGATCAGGAAAATGGCTGTGGGAGATGACGACAAACTGCAGGTGGGAAGTGGGAAGGGGCATGTTGGGGCAATGATCTGCACTCAAGTCCCCTGTGTACTGCAAGAGGTTCATGTCACTAGACCTCCTGCTGCCCATGCCAGAGAAAAGAGGAACAAGCCACGGCTCCTCCCACCTTATCCTCTCATCACACCACAATGGGATATTGCAATATTTCACATCAAAAGATGGAATGCAAGCACCCAGGAAGTTGAGGCAGAAGAATCATGAGTTCAAGGCCTATATGGACTATATAGTGAGACCCTGTTGAGACCATAAGAGTGAGAGAGACCATTCCTCTAGCTGGCCTTTTGCTCTGGCAACAGGACACTGCAATCATGATCAATTAGTCTACTAACACAATGGAGCCTGTCCTCCTCAGCTGCCCCAAGACCACTGGGAGCAGAAATGAGTTATCCCAGCTGAGGCCCTTGGGCCAGACTAGCCAGTCAGCCACGTGGATAAGGCCATCCTCAGTCATCTACCTGGTCACCGCAGGCTCACTACAGAACTGTGTACCCAAAAACTTACATGTCATAATAACAAGACTGCAATTTGTTGTAGATGGACTACATGTCATAATAACAAGACTACTATGTTGTAGATGGACTGCCAGGCAGAAATAATCGCTGGCTGGCATGCCTGGCTTGTCAAGGTGTGTTCTCCTCTTGAGTTCGTTTAGGGTCCTCTCTGTGGCAGGTGCTGTTCATAGCCCTGTATATTAGTTACTTTTCTTATTGCTGTGACAAAAGACCTAAGAAAAGTAACTTAAGGAAGAGAGGGTTTATCTTGGCTCACAGTTTGAGGATGTAGTCATTATGACAGGGAAGGCATGGCAGCAGGAGCATGCGACAGCTGGTCAGCATGAGTCCATTGTCAGGAAACAGAGAGGGAGGAATGCTGGGGCTCAGCTCATTTTCTTTGTTTTATTCAGTCTGGGACCCTAGCCATGGAGTGGTGCTGCCCACATTCAAGGTGGGTCTCCCTTTTTCAGTTTAACCTTCCTGGAAGCATCCTTACAGACATGCCTAGAGGTAACTCTCAATCCAGTTAGGCTGACAATGAAGGTGAATCATCATGCCCTAACACCACTCATCCTCCAGGTGCTATCTCTTGCTGAACCCTGGATGCAAGATTTTTGAGGAATGCAACCAAGTCCCCAGCCTAAAATGACATCTATTTCCTCTTGGGTATCACAGCCTTCTGGGCCACACCCAGCACAGGAGTTTGAGGTGCAGAGCTCTGTAGCAAGCCTTTGGTAGCCAGGTAAATGTCTGCTCCATGTACTCTTGGGACAGGTGAAGAGGACAAACACCTCTTTAAGAACATTCATGTTGGAAATTGCTTTAAGAGTCAATACCAAGAACAGCTGGTTGATCTGAGTTTTATCAGATAGATCTAGTGACATGCATTTTCTCATGTGGCTGTCAACTTGATTAGATTAAGAAGTTCCAGGTATGGGAGATGGCTCAGTGGTTAACAAAACTTACTGCTCCTTTCAGATGAACAGGGTTCAGGTCCCAACACCCACACGGCAGCTATCATCTGTAACTGCATTTCCAGCAGATCTGACACCCTCTTCTAGCCTTCATGGGCACCAGGCATGCATGTGGTTGTACTTACATAAATGTAGGCAAAACACACATATACATAAAATAAAAAGAAATAAAATCTTAAGAAAAGAACTGCTTAGACATGAAGTCCCAGCCCTAGCTGAGGAGCTATTGGCATTTGACAGCTGCTGGGAAAGGGAAAGTCAGTTTTCTTTAAGAGTGTGACCCCTGGTAGATTGACCACGATCCAGGGAATGGCCCCCACGCAAGTATTTGGGGAACACAAATTTAATTTAATGGACTTAAAGAGGTCATGAAGTTGGGGAGTAAGGATGTGAGAGTGGATCCAAGAGGAAATGGGGGGGGGTTGAATATGGTCAAAATACATTGTATGAAATTCTCCAAGAATAAATTTTTTTAAAGAGAGAGAGAGAGAGAGAGAGAGAGAGAGAGAGAGAGAGACAGAGAGAGAGAGAGAATGAGGGGGCACGCTCGCTAAAAAACAG
>NW_008329714.1:608671-644577 GCF_000622305.1 Nannospalax galili
AGAGAGAGAGAGAGAGAGAGATCTGCCTAGGAGATCATAAGTGGAACACATCTCTAGGTGTCTACGAGACGTTTCCAGAGAAGTTTAGATGCCAAGGGCTATGACCCAACGAATAGATTATCTCTTGATGGATCATAATTTGGGGCATCATTGGTAGGAGGCAGGATCTGGTTAGAGGAAGTAGGTCTCTAGGGACATGTCGCTCGGGGCTATATCTTATACTGACTTCTTCCTCTATGCTTGTTTTTCCTACTTCCTGTGCCCCATAAAGAAGTTTTTCCTTACAGGCACTCGCCGTCATGATGCTCTGCCTCACAACAGACCCCATAACACAGAGTCAAGTGACTGCAACTCTGAGTCAAGATAAATCCTTCCTCTCTTAAGTTGTCTCTGGCAGCTTATTTGGTCATGGCAATGAGAAAGTAAGCAAGACAGAGTGCGCACCTGTCCACCGTGGCGTCAGAAAACAGTCATAGCTGTGGGTACTTCAGCAAAATGGCCTGTGTGGCTGACTTTGATGTGACAGAAGCAGCTGTTACTTCTATCATCCTGGGACAGGGACCTGTCGTGGCACCTGTGGTGTCCAGGGACGCATCCTTTTTGTTCTTCTCACCTGGGTGGATCTCATCTGTGTTTTCCTGACTATGGAGGCTTCAGACTGATCAAGGGAACACACGTTCTTAGAGTTTCACTGGGACCAGCAGGGAAAGAGCATGCTCTTCCCTTCAGGCTTGCAAAGCAGGAAAAAAGGAGCCTGAGCCCCTGGCACTGCCTCTGCACCACCAGTGAATGCTGCTGACCATGCCCTAGCTGTGGTTCCCACAGTGCATTTCCTGGAATGGAAGTACTAAAGGCAGTGAGAACTCTTAGGGGTTGATGTGCTCAGGCTCTGCCCTAGACCTACTGAGTCAGGAAGTGCGGGACTGATGCTCAACCATTCTGAGGCAAGTTGAAGTTTGAGAACCACTAGGTGAGAGAAAAACATAGCTAAGTGAGGAGAGAATGGCTTTCTGGTGACACCACTCCAGCGCCAGGATTGCACAGGTCTGAGGTCCTATCCAAAGTCCCAAGTCTTTTAGGTCTGTGAGTCACTCAGCTTCATTTCCTTTGTTACCTAAGGCAGGCTGGTTTTCTTTTCTTTTTTGAGACAGGGTCTCACATAGTCTAGTCTAAGTCAGTATGTAGCCAACCTTAAACCCCTGATCCTCTACTTCCCAAGTGCTGGGATTACAGACACACAGCACCACAGCAGCCAATTTGGATTTTCATCACTTGCTATTGATGAACGCTGACTAGAACATTCTAAGTCTGGACTTTGACATATGATGCTTCTGCTGCAGTGTTTGGACAGGAACACTAACTATAGGGCTGTCAGGATCCTCTAATTCACTCACACTAAGGGTGTTACTGTGGCTGGCAGCTTATCTGGGGAAAGTGTTTCCAATATATCAATTCCCTAGGCCACTCTGACAACAGAGATGGTAAACTTTTTGTATTAAAGACGAATGTTCGCTCACCTTCTGAAAGACAACAGGTCTCTGTGAGGAGATTCCATTAGTTTTAGAAAGCTTGTAGATAGATACTAGAACAACATGGGCTGGGAGCGAGAGGCAGGGACCATGACCGTGATCGAGGGGAATGGGGCTACATGGAGTTGTGTCATATGCACATCAAATTGACACAAGGTCAACTGTATGGACTCAGTCAAAGAAAAGGGGGTGGGAGGAAAAAGATTTTGAGAGTACAGGCAATGGGGTACCCTAGAAGGGCAGCCTTTCCCTGAAGCACTGCTAGAACATCTGCTCCAAAGATTACAGAAGTTGGTTTGAAAAAAAGGAATCTGTTTGAGGGCACGGAAGTGAACAGAACTGTAAAGTATCATGGGGTCAAGGGCAGGCAGGAGAAGGAGACCTGGAGAAGTGAACCCAATATCTTGGTGTTCACTTCCCCCAGGTGTTCATGATGCTGAGAAGAGTGGCCATAGCCTAGGAAGCTGAGCACAGCTTGTGACAGACTCAAGGATGACAATCTGAGAGTAACACTGACCTAGAAATAGGCCTGAGTGAAGGGTATGGAAAGATTAGCAGTACAGGCAACTCAAAATTACTAGTGACCATACACAACCACAACGTCTAATAGGGTTTAAAACCCAGAGGGAATTGAAATGCAGAGCAGTAGCTTTTAAACTGGGAGGGGGAACAGAGTTAGAGCTGTGAGGTCTTTTCACTGAATGGGAAGTGGTAAACGTGCTAATTTAAAGTAGATGCTAATAAGTCAAGAATACATTTTGTAATCTTTGATAATGACTAAAAGAATAATAAAAGACTGTATAACTAACAAGCTAATAGGGAGGAGAAAGAGGACTAATACAAGGTAATCAGTTCACAAAGGAGGGGACAAAGATGGAGATGAAATAGGTGGAACAGATAAAAAACAAACAGCAAGATTGTAGGTTTAAATTAAAACATATTTGCAATTATATTAAATGTAAATGGACTAAGTGTTGCTATTAAAACATACAGATTGTTGGAGGATAAAAATAAAAACCAATTGCATTCTGCTTACAAGAGACAAACCTTAATATAGAGATTCGGGAAGTTAGAAAGTGAAAGGATGGAAACAAGATGCACTCAATAGACACTGGCTACAAGAAAGCCGAGTAGTTCAGAGTCCGAAAAGACAAAGCACACAGTAAACAGGTAAAACACAACAAGGAAAGGCTCATTCTGCAAGGAAACCACTAACGTCTACTTTTTAATGCATCCAACTCATAGCTACCACCCAAATGCAATTAGCATATATGAACAGTCCACCCTCAGATTCTGCAGGGGCTGGGGTGCAGGCCCACTGCCCTCTCAGAGTGTTTTTGGCTCCTTGTGCTCTTAGCGGTGTGAACACTTCACTCCCTCCATCCACTGCTGCAGTTTGAAATACATTTTCCCTATGACCCACACCTTTAACAAAGTCAAGAGTTTCACCCTGGCTCAGCCAGGGCACCATGATTCCCCTTCCTGGGAAGAAACGGAGATGTCTCTGGATCAACGACAAGACACTGTATCTGCATGGAGCTGTCTGTGCAAAGCCATCTCTGCTGGCCTACATTGGCCAGTGGGTTTCTGAGGGCACCTAGCAGGAACACCTCAGTGATAAGGCCACTTTCCCCTGGGTCACCAAGACATCACATTTGGCTGGCAGAGGAGTCAAGTGTGCTAAACAGCCTATGATAACAACCACCTTCAATACTGACAACCTGTTCCAAGTAAGGACTCCAGGACTTCCAGCAGTATCCTCTTTAAGAACATCAGCAGCATGAGCTGCATCGGTTGCTCTCCCAGGAACTGCAGGTGACGGTTTCCAGCAGGGTCAGCCACATGCGTTTTCCTATACACTTGTGCATTTCTATGTGGAGCCAGGAATGTGTCCCCCAGGCCCATCCACCCTGGCTCCTCATTTCCCGTTCTTGTTTTCCCTTTACCCTCATCAACTCATTGCACCATGGATGCACTTTTGAGAGGAATATTATAAATAAATTAATTATGCTCTATCAAAATCAGAGCTGAATTGAACTGCATCTCTTAAACAGATGTTAAATGAACTGGGGATGTAGCTCAGTGGCATAGCACTTGTCTAATGTGTGGAAGACCTTTGGTTCAATCACCAACATCAAGAAACTAAGAGAAGCTACTGAGTTCTAGCCCCAGTGCCAGGAGTGTCTTCATTTGGAAAGGGGTCTTTGTAGATGATTCAGCTAAGATCAGGTCACTAGTGTGGCTCTCAGTCCAATACGACTGCTGTCTACAGAACTAGTAAGTCTGGGCACAGAAATACATGCATGGGAAAGTACTATGATCACAAGCCATTCTGACACAAGCCAAAGAGCTATGGAAGCTGGAAGGGTTCCCTGTACCTGTGGAAGATGGTCTGTCAACACCCTGAACTTGCCCTTCAGCCCCAAGAACTATGGATTGCTTTGTTCAGGGAGCCCTGGAAACTAATCCAATGTGCACAATGATTTCAGTTCATATACGGTTTATATTTTCAAAGTACTAACAGTAAATATTAAGAGCAATATACATCTATCAGGACTGGGTGGGGGTCAAGGTAAAGCTTAGCATGCATGAGGTCTTGATCTCTGTGATAGTAGTCAACTTGTCACAATCTAGAGTCACCAGGAAAGAAAGTCTAAATGACAGATTGTCTAGGTTACATTGGCCTGTGGACACATCTGTGGGGTGTTGGGGGCCTCTGTTATGTGAAGTAGAAGTCTCTTCATATCCGGATAGCTCATGAGCTTGGAGTTATGTGCTGAGACTCCTTTCATAGCAGGGTGCTTTCCTGGCATTTTTCCTGACTCTCCTTTTGAAGTGCCCGCCACAAATGCCATAACATAAACATGGCCTCTGGCTCTAGGAATACCATGCTTTCCTGTGTGATTTTTCAGGTAGTCAGCAGTCTGGCAGCATGGCAGAAACCCACTTCCATATGCAAATAGAATGTCTCACAAAGTATCTATCAGCCAAAGCTTTTACCACTACCCCCATGGTATAAATATCCCAGTCTTCTCTCAGTAATAGAGAGCTGGATCACAGAGAGTTGGATCATAGAGAGCTGGATCACAGAGAGCTGTATCAGAGAGCTGCTGGATCACTAAAAGCTAAACACTTAATAAAAGCTGTAACATGGACTAAGCAGAGTCCCGTGTCTTACTACCAGCGATCCAGCCTCTCCGGAGGCAGCATTCCTCCGTCACCGACTCACGGAACCTTAGCTTTAGGCACCCTAGTACTTTCCCGCATGGTCCAGTGGCCAGTGGACCCCGAACACGGAGAAGCCCGCAGACCCGTGCCCGCCGCGACTCTCCAGGTGTGCCCGCGCACACCATGCCAGGGTGCCCAGCGTGCCCCATATCTGGCGTCCAACGTGAGAGCCTCTGATGACGTGGAGGCGGGGCACGCTGGGAACGCCCACGTGACCAGAGAGGTAGACGCCTGTGGCCAGGACCACCGTGACTCTCCAGGTGTGCCCGCGCACACCATGCCGGAGGCCCAGCGCGCGCCATAGTCTCCAATGTCTCCAAAACACTGAGGAGTAAAGTTGAGAGGGGTCTGCTGAGAAAGGTCAAAAATACGCACCATAGTGGGGGATTGTCTTGATTGCCTTAACTGATGTGGGAAGACCAGTCCATGGTGGGTAACACTATCCCTGGTTTGGTCTTGGACTGTTTAAAAATAGAGAAACTGAGCTGAGCACAAGAACAGGTGTGCATTCATCCTTCAGCTCGACTGTGGATGTGCAGCTGCTCCTGCCTTGATTTCCCTGAAGTGATGACTGTAAGCCAGATAAAACCTCTGCTTCATAAGTTGCTTATAAAGAGGTATTTTATTACTGCAACAGAAATGAAATAGAACAGGCTCCAACTCCAAAACTGGAAGAAAAATCATAATACTATAATAAGCACTAGAAAAAAATGTAGTAAGTAACTCAAACTTGGGTTTTAGGCATGCTACTGTTTGGGACTAGGCTGACTGGATATGCCATGCAAAGAGTAACTTCATTAGTACGTGAGGGGCTGCATGGGGTCAGGAAGAGTAGAGACTGCAGTCCAGGTTCTCAGGTGCAGGCTTTGCTGGCTGTGTGGCCCTGGACAGATTCTTTGAGTCTCTGTGTCTCAGTTTCCTTGGTATGGTGCTGTTGGAAATTGCAGTAGCTACTTCTTGAGTTGTTTGGATGACTACATGCAAGCTTGCATCTGCAATGCTGATACAGCTTGAGGGCTCTTCATTTTATTACTTGCATATGGAAAAAGCCACCACAGCACATCCACTAAAGAGGAAGTCCTAGCAGCTCAGTAGGATGGCTAGGAAGACAGCCCAGCCACTGCTGCAGGGCCCCCATCCTACACAATGGACCATACTCTAGGTTTCACTTTAAATTAAAAAAAAAAGATTTTGGTG
This sequence comes from Nannospalax galili, assembly GCF_000622305.1. Taxonomy (NCBI): domain Eukaryota; kingdom Metazoa; phylum Chordata; class Mammalia; order Rodentia; family Spalacidae; genus Nannospalax; species Nannospalax galili. The sequence goes on from NW_008329714.1 coordinate 614,626, forward strand.
CTGAGGAGGGAACTCAGGTAAGAACAGTGAGGCCTGTTGAGATGCCACATGGAAATACCACCATGTCCTCCATCTGCTTCTGGGACTGAGCTAGCCCTTCACCTAGTCCCATCACTCTCTTCCACTTCTCTCTGACAGAAGCTGGCAGAGCCAGAGTCACCAGCACTTCCTGCTGTCCTATGTGCACTATTGTGTTAAGCCCTCTAGATCACTTCAGTATGGGGACACCCCTGTGACCCCCATCAGCTGCTGGGATCTTGACTTGCTGACTCTGACTCACCTCCTCTCCATAAGCACCTGGTACTAGCAGCCCTGCTGGGCTCTGTCCCCTCTCGATGCAGGTCAGAGGCTGCAATGCCTGACAGGCTGAGACCCACATCCATATGCAGACCCCAGCTCTGGCCTGACTTCATGAGTGTCTGCTGCTAGTGACATGGACTCAGAACAAGCCCCATCCACATGACAAGCCAGGAACCCATGCAGCTGCTGAACCCCAGTTCTTCTACCATCCTTCCAGACTTCCACCTCCAAGCTCTGTTTCTTTGGGCCTCCATCCTCAGACAGGCATTTATTATGGGGAGAGGCAGATTGCTAGCATACCTGGATCCAGCTATGCCTGAAGGTCACCCTGCCTTTGGACTTCTCAGTTTTCCAGACTCATCTATTCTTTTCACATAGTTGCTACAGAAAACGAACTGTCTTGGGGCTGGCGAGATGGCTCAGAGTTAAGAACACTGGCTGTTCTTGCAGAAGACCTGGGTTTGAACCCAGCCCCCATATGGCAGCTAACAACTGTCCATAACTCCAGTTCCAGGGGATCCAACAGCCTCTTCTGTCCTCCACAGGCATCGCACAACATGGGTGTACTTACCTACATGCAGGCAATACACACATACACATAAAAAAATAATAAAAAATAAATAAAAATAAAATTAAAAAAGAAAATGAACTGCCTTGTGGGGGTTTTAAAATTGTGTGTGTGGTTATGTATGTGTGTACATGCATTGTGTGTATGTGTGGTATGTATGTGGTGTGTGTATGCATGTGAGAATGTGTGTGGTATAAATGTGTGTGTGCTTGTGAATGTGGGTATATGCATATATGTGTGGTATGTGTATGTGTGTGTGTGTGTGCATGTAGGTGTGTGAGTATGGTGTGTATGTGTATATGGTGTGTGTATGGTTTGTGTGTGTATGTGTATATACTATGCATTTGTGTATGGTGTGTGTGTGGTATATAATATGCATTTGTGTATGGTATGTGTGTGGTGTGTATGTATGTATATGTGGTTTATGCATGTGTTATGTATATATATATGTGGTGTATATATGTATCTGTGTGTGCATCTGTATGTGCACATGGATGTGTGTGGAGGACAGAGATTGATGTCAGGTATCTTCCTCTGTCTCTCGCCACCTTATTTTTTGAGACAGGATCTCTCACTGAACCTGAACTGACTTGGCTAGGCTGCTGGCCAGCAAGCCTCAGGAATGCTCCTTTGTGTGCCTCCTCCATGCTGAGATTACAGGTGTATACTGCCATGCTCAACTTTTTACATGGTGCTGGGGATCTGAACTCAGGTCCTTATGCTTGTACATTAAACATGTTACCCACAGAGCCATCACCCAGCCTCATGTCTGATAAATGCAAAGTCTTTTCCTACTGTTTGATTTGGGTGGTGTGAACCAGAAAAGGCCCAAGTGCTTGCCTTGAGCAGGCTTTCACCAGACCTTGGACCTACCAGCAGATTGAACTAGCCAACCTTATAACCACACAAGCAAATTCCTCCTCATAACCTCTTTCTCTATATAAAAGAAATAGCCCTTTGTTTAGTTTCTTGAAGAACTCTGATCAACACTTTGGCAAGGTCAGGTCAGCCTTCCAAGAAAGGTAAGGAAAAAGCAAGGACTTTCATCATGGCACAGACTGGGAGTACCCACCCCAGCCCAGGCCTCCTGCCCCGCTCAGGGTGCCCCCAACTCTTACTAGACGAGCAGGCCCTCTCTTGGTCTGGGCACACGGCAGGAGGCTGTGGATTCAGGTTCCCCTCCAGTTTGCTGGGAAGGAAGACTTCAGCGTCGTCCTTCCGCTTAGCAGACAGAACCCTCTCCCTCTTATTACCTGTGGGGAAGCAAAGGCTTCTGTGAGCCCTGAGCATAGGCAGAGCAGGGTGATCTTATCAGACATTTGTTTACTATTTGTTCACATGTTCATTCAACCAATATTTACTGAACTCCTCTGTGCCAAGGCACCTTGCTAGTCTGGGATTATGAGAACAATGCAGACAGAGCTGATAAACAAATGAAACACTCTGGAACAGACATGGGTTTTTAGTATTTAACATGTCCAGATATGACAAATCCTTACCAAAAGCATGCGCACCCACAGAGAGAAAGTGACTGTGGTGATGAAATTGCTGGGGAAGTTAAGGAGATTGCCAAATCAATGAAGCACTAGCTTTAATTGGTGGCGTGGTGTAATGGTTCCAGCAAGGTCCTCTTGGAGCTTGAAGGGGCACTTGCGTCCTCCAAGGGCTCACTGTCTAGCTCGAGAAAAGGAGAGCTGAATGGATGAGAAAACAGGGTACAGACAGAAGTCATGGAGTGTGTGGCCCAGAGGACGAGGGTATGGGGGTGGTGACAAAGAGAGTCTGTGTGGACAACTAGGCTGTTACTAGGCGCACAAAGGTGGGGACATCCTGGATACAGAACACCATGTGCAAAAGGTTCATGATGGCTTGGGGACTACCCTGGCCAGAGGGGCAAACTGTTGCCAAGGTTTCTAGGAGGACCCTCAGCACTGGTGGCACATGAGCAACTTCCAATGCCAGGTGGAAAAGGCCTTTTGTGTGTGTGGGGGGGGTGTAGTGGGGCTCCAATGCCAGGTGGCAAAGTCCTTTTGTGTGTGGGGGGGGTGTGGTGGGGCTCCAATGCCAAGTGGCAAAGGCCTTTTGTGTGTGTGTGTGTGTGTGTGTGTGTGTGTGTGGTATAGTGGGGCTCCAGGGCAGGTGAGAAACAAAGACGTCAAAGGTAGGAATCATGTTTGTACTTAGGAACTTCCTGGCCTAGGAAGCAAGCAAACCCAGGAGGTGACTATCTAAGTGTATGGTGTTCATTAACACACTCCTCTTTTACTGGGCTCTGGCTACAGTGGCTCTTTTCCAGTGCCCTTTGGAGCCCTTACAGCTGGAAGGCTGGGCCCATGGTTGGGTCCACCTCAACATTCCTGCCCTAGCTCTAGCACTACCTCCTCTGGGAAGGCTTCCCTGTCTACTCCAGCTCTAGTGGCCCTCCATCCCCACCAGCATCCTGCTATAACTGACAGAAGTCATTGCAAGCAGGTATACTCCATCATCTGTGTCCCCTTCCAATTGTGTCCCTCTGCTTTCTAGGGTTTCTCTGAAAATACTCTACTTGCCCAGTATCCTTCATGTTCCCTCAGATCCACCTTGGAAGCACCATCCATGCACATGAGTGGGTGGGCAGAACCCTTAGTCCTATTAACTGGCCCTGGCCCATCAGCCCCATAGTGATAGTTGTGAGATGGCATGTGACCTGTGGTGGGCTTCCTAATGCAGTTTTGAGAGCCTGGGACTCTGAGGAAAGAAAAAGTCACTTTCTAGTGGGGCTATATGGCCAATGTCTCCTATGAAGGCAACTGTGCCTCTGAACACTGGAGAGCTGCCTGAAGACAGAACTGGACCCTAGGGAAGTGGGAAGAAGAGGAAGGAAGGCGAGAGGAGAATTGGAAAAGAGGGAGGAAGGAAGGGAGGGCAATGAATTCTGCTCTAACTCTGGCTTTTCAGTTATGTAAGCCATTAACTAGTCCCTTTCACATTAGACAATTGGCATGTGGACTCTGCTAAACTTCTCACAATGCACTAGAGACTATTCCCATGAGGAAGTCCATGGTCTCTGAAGCCTTTGGGGAGCCTTCCCCTCTGCAGTCTGCAGGGCTCAGCTTGAGTTACCCCTGGCCTGTGAGGTGGTCTGGTCTACTCAGAGCTGAATCCCAAGAGCTGCTGAAGTTTAAGTTCTACAACTAAATGCATAGACACCCAAGGCTGAGAGAAGCCAGTGAGGCAGAGCTCACTTCTGGAAGTTGGGTTAAACTCCATCACTACAATTGCGTCTGTGGTCCGGAGACGCTGGCTTTCCAGCTCCTGTTCCTCAGGGGTATCCTTCTGCACTGTGTCCCAGCTGGAAAGAAGAAGCTCATCTCTGGGATGGCCTCGCAGCATGAGGTCCTCGGGCTCTGAGAGGACATCTTCCTCAATTGAGTCGTACTCCTCACTGGAGCCGCCCTTCTTCTTCTGGAGGTCTCCGACTAGTTCCAGGCTTTTTCTCAGCTCCTGTAGAAAGCCAAGAAGAGACACAAACAGGAAGACAGAATACTTTGTGACAAGCTTTGTGAAAATAGACCATGGGAAACAAAGAACAAGCCCTACCAAGCCAGCATCCAGTAAGAGCTTCTCAGCCTGGGGCTGGAGTTACTTTGAAGATGAGAAAATGAAGGTCGGGGGGGAAAATGAATGACAAACTGAGTTACAGTACTAAATGTGATGTCTGTAACCCTGAATGCCAGTAAAACCGAGTCTGGGTGCATGTGTGTGTACACGAACAAGTTTGGGTGTGTCACCCCTCAGATTCTCCAATTCCATGGGCTGTGAGGGGGCCCAAGAATTGTGCTTCTACAAAGGCAACCCAGATGTGCAATTCTGGGAGCACTTTGAATATGAAACCCCAAAGGCCTCCATATAGCCCTGAGACTCCAAATGAAAATATATTCAGCAGTGCCCTGGGGGCTTCACAGGACCCCAAGCCCACTTTCACAGGGTCATACCCCCCACCTGCACAGCCCAGCATGTGAGCAGCACAAAGATGTCAGGATATCAGCATTAACTCTGGCTGCCTGGTAAGCCCCATGTCTCTTATCTCCCTGGGATGGCAGGCCAGGCATTAAGATCTAACTATCAGATAATTTTCCATGATTCTTTTGTCTCCACAGGACAATAGGCTATGTATTATGATCTCTATGTAGAATAATCAAATACCTATCACCAAATTAGGACATTTCTGAAATGGATATTTAACCTGTCAAAGTATACCAATCAACCATCCTATCCAGTTAGTACATTTGGTCAGCATAGTGTTTCTACCCCTAAAGTCCCCATAGCAATCCAACAGAGTTATGAGAAAATGAAAAGCAATCAAAGAAGGCTTGATGAATGGCCAGTCAAACCAAAGTTGTGACAGGCTAAAGATGCCAACATCTTACTCCTTGGTACCTGTGAGCCAGAAAGGGTTCAGAAGAAAGTGAGGCAGTTTTTGATCATCAAAAGGGCTGGGGAGATGATGCAGAGGGTAAACTACCTGCTATGAAAGCATGAGGGCCAGGAAATGAGGGACATGTAGCTGGTGGGGACGGGCCTGTCATGTAGCATAAGACTCAGAGGTGACTATGTCCTAGACAGAGTTCCATAGGAAGCACAACTTGTCCTCTTGGAACTGGCATTTGGCTGAAGTAATAAGTTGAAGGCATGGTCTGGGTTCCTCTTGCTGCTGAGTAAAGTGTAAGAGGCAGGAGACAGACCTGGGGAGAGAACTGCCAGAGGAGAGGAATCAGAAGATCACTAGGGAATTTTTCCCCAACCAGATTATAGAAACTGATAAAACTAGGAGACTGACTGTCAGGAAGGTATGTCCTGGGCAGAAAACCAAGGGAATTCCTGTGGTTTGTGGATTCCTTGGGCCATCTTGGCAAAGGTAGGCTTATGTAGGAAATATTGGGGAAGAAAAGGGGGGCCTAGTGGAGTGAATCCTACAGACAAGCAGAGTAGCCCCATGTGATCTGAGATTGTTCTTCTACCAGAAACACTTCAGCTAGAACTGAATGAGAGAATGAAAGGCCCAAAGAAAAAAGGCTGTCAAGAGTCCCTGCAGTCTATCGGCAGGAATGAGGCCTGAGAAAGACACACGCAAATGTGTTCTTCTAGGGAAAGCAAGGCTGCAGATAGTACCACAGATGAAGGTGGAGCCTGGAACCTGTGAATTACTTCAAGCCTTGAAGCCAATGAAGTTCACCCAGCTGGGCTTTGACATCGCTTGGTTTGTGAATTCCTTTCTTTCTCTTACCACTCAAGTCTATTCCAGTGCCTTAGAAATGGGAATGTCTATCTTTGTCATCCACAGATTCACGTCTGTACTGGGGCAGATCTCTTGTTTTCTGGTCTCACAGGTCCTCAAGATGGAGAGGAGTTCTTCCCACCATGAACCATACCATGAGATTCACTGCCTACTTTACACAATGAGGTTTGGGAGTTGGTGCTGAAGAGACTCAGATGCTGCTATGCACATGAGTTGACACCTTAATGGGGTGAGACTTTGAGAAATCTTATGATGGGATGAACGCATTTTTGCAGGCAGGATGGATGTGAATCTGGGGAACAAGAAGGTGGATAAAAGACGGAATAAAAGGCCCCAAAGATGCTCCCATCCTAATCCCTGGCACCTGAAAGCATGTGCCTTTCTGTGGCCAACAGCTGTCTAGATTAGCCAGGTGGGCCTGATGCATCTGAGTAGCTCTAAGAGGGAAGCAGGAAGAGCAGAGATGCCAGAAGAGCAGAAGCAGATGCCAGGGAGGAGGGAAGGAGGATGGGGCCAAGGAAAGCAGGTGCCTCTAGAATCTGGGCTTTCCCTGGAGCCGGCAAAAGGAATGCAGGCCTGCTGGCAGCTTGATTTCAGTCCCCACGGAAGCGAGTTTGGATTTCTGACCTCCAGCACTGTCAGTCACTATGTTGATGGGAACACTGTAGCAGCAGCAGCAGCAGCAGCAACAGGAAACCAGTATAAATACCTTTTTATCCCACCATCATTTTCCACCTCTTTTTCCTACCATCTCACCCTGTACCAGCATCAGGAAAACTACCAAGCAACTGGACTGCTGTCTGGAGCATAGAGAGCTTGCTAAACACTTGCTGAATGAGTCAATTATGCGAGGTCTAGGTGGTGATAAGCAGGGACATGGCACACCTCTACCTTAGAGGAGGTGGCATCAGTGACAGGACCCTTAGCAAGTTACTTTACTCCTCTGAGCCACATTGACCTTCATCAAATGGTTTACCTTGCCCCTGTCATACCACATTGTGTAATAAAGCAGGGTCTGAACCAGGAATGTTTTCCATAACAAGAGGCCATTTGGTAATGACTAGAGACATTTTAATCACAGCATGGGGAGGGAGTGCTACTGATTTAGTAAGTGGAAACTGGGATGGGGCTACACTTTCTAGAGGGTACCGGACAACCTTTATAACACAGTATGATCTGGTCACAGTGTCAACTGTGGTGAGGCTGAGAAGCCCTGTATTAGAGCAAGCATGAACTCACCAGGGTGTTCAAAGGATAACACCAGGTCTTCTAATTGACCATGCTGAGATAGTCCTTGCAGCCCTTGTGGGAGCCACACAAGTCCTAGTTCATGTCATCAAAGTCTGCCTGTGGTAGGCAGTCAGAGGCCAACAGATTCCCCCCCCCCCCCCTCCCGGAGGAACTATGAGCTCCTGGGTGGTCAGCAGCTTCAGTTTCAGCCAAATCTTTTACAGCAGAATCATGCTGTGTTACACTTCAGGTCCTTTGCTCATTTGATCTTCATAATAACCCCGCCAGATAAGAAGAGTAAAGCCCTATATAACCTGAGCTTGGTTAAAACAGGTAGCCTCTTCAACCGGCCCCCATTCTCAAATGGTGTTGGCTTAAGTTCTCTGGGGTAAAGTGAACCTCTCCTTGTTCACCCCAGCATTCTGACCCAGTCAGTCACTTATAAGATAAAAAGATGGGTACCAGCTGGGAGAGAGAGAGAGTCCTGACTATCCTTAAAATCCCACTCTGGCTCAGAACAGTCCCAGCCAATGGTCAAGGCAGAGAGCAACCCCCATTCATAGCCACAGGAAGGACTGTTGGGATCTGTAGACCCAAGGCTGATGAGCAAGATTCCTCTGATTACCTCTCTACCGTTACAGGGCCATACCTCCACATTCACAGGCCCTCAACCCCATGTTCACAGGGCCATAACCCCACCTTCACAGGACCCCCAACCCCACCTTCACAGGACTACAACCCTACTTTCACAGGGCTGCAACCCCATATTTACCTGACTACATTTTGGGGTTCCTTAAAGTCTAGAGCCTCTCAGATGGTGCAGTTTCTCAGAGATTAAGTGGCAGAGGTGGGCCTCCTCCTCTCAGCCACTCATCCTTGCTCCTTCTAGATTACCCATGCGTCAGGCTGACTCTCCTGCATTTTCCCTGACCCACCAGTGGAGAGGATGGCAGTGCAGCTCCCTGTCCTTAACATGCACAACTGCCCATGCTTGCTGGAATGCTGTGCTAATGGCCAGTTACAGTAGGAACCAGGAGACAAGACCTCTGCCTTCACTGGAGGGGCGAGCCAGAAATAAAGGAAACCAAACAGCAGTTCCCGCCTCTCCGTGTTAATTCATTGTTTATTAAGCTGATGGATCATTTAGGAAATAATATTTCTCATGACAAAGAAAAATGAAGTTCAGTACTTCCTCCTGTTTCAACTTTTCTTTTTCTTCCAAAAGTCAATGCAAATGTAAGACCTTCACATATATATGAAGCATAGATTCAGCATGGCTGATCCTTTCTTCACAAAGGAAGAATCCATTTGCTCACAGGAGGTGAGTGGTCTAAAGAACCCAGGCCCTGGTGATGCTCACGTGATCTGAAACCATCTGTTCCAAGGGCAAAGGGGAGCTGAGCTAAGAAGCAATACTCCCTCAAGAGAAGGCCGTCAAAACCTTTCCATCTGTGAGGAGCAAGACCTTAAGTTGGTGGCTTTGAAAGCTAACCTGCCTGTACTTCAAAGCAGTGCCCTGCTGTGGGATCTGCCAGGGGCTTTGAAGTTGTCACCCAGAATTTTCTCTGGAAAAACTTACTTTATAGCTTTGCTTTTAAACCCCGTTACATTCAATTTTAGCATTCAGTGTTTCAAATGCTAAATTCAGGCACTCTCCACAGAAATCTCCACATGGAGGCCAGGCTGCAGATACCACAGGAGCTGAGCTGATGGGGTTGTACACAAAGTGGTTTCTTCATGAAGAGCTAGGAGGAAGGAAGGGCCTCTTGGGTGCTAAAGACGGAAGGGTACTAGAGAAACCACTGCTAAAATGTAGCCAGGGTTTGGCAATCAGTGGATTCAGGGTCCATCCAACAAGCCTTCCCTCTCTGCTGGCTAGGAAAAGAGAAAAATGGGGTGACCACGAGGTGCCAAGGTTTTGCAGAGATAGTGACAAATCCACGTGATCAGAAATAGTAGCTGCTACTGTACATTGGACATCAACTAACCTCTCTATGTATTCATTTCAGTCTTCTGATACCCCAAGGAGGTGAGTGGCATCTTATTGGCTCAGTGGCCTTGAAGGACAAGCCTGAGGTAACACAGCTGGTAATGGCAGAGTCAGTGTTTAGATGAATGAATGGCTGACTCCAAGGTCCGGGCTCTTAACCACACTGATTCCCTGCCAGGTACCAATGAAGAGGCACTAGGGGAACAGAAGTCATGTGCTGTGTGATTACTGTCATTGACCAGCAGAGAACTGGTGATATCTGCCTAGAAGGGTTTTGCCACTAAATGTATATGTTATGGTCTGAATATGAAATACTGACCACAGGCTTGTATTTTGAGCCCTTGGTCCCCAGGTGATGATGCTACATGGGGAGGTGGTAGAAGCTTTGGAGGGGGACTTTTCAGGTTCTAGCTTAGGCCTGGCTTTAGCACTCTCTGCTTCCTGTTCTGCTTCCAAGTGTACAGCCTTTACTGCATGTTCCCACTGCCATAAATGGAGCCACTCCACTTTGACAGACTGAAACTTCTGAAACCATGAACCAAAATAAATGTCTCCTTTGTCATTTATGCTGAATGTCTGGTCACTGTGAGGAGTAGAGCATCTAGTACAGTGTGTGTTAAGCATTAGAGGATGGAGCCTCATACCCTGGACTAGACTTAGAAAGGGGAACCACCAGGTCTGAGTTCATCCATATCACCTACCTGGGCCAGAAAGGCTTTTTATTCTGTTCTGGTTATTTGGCTGATTTATTATTTTTAGTCATTCATTTATTTAAGAAACACTTTGTTGGGCTGACAAGATAGCTCGGTGGTAAGAGAACTTGCCGCCAAATCTGACAACCTGAGTTCTATCCTTGGAATCCACATGATGGAGAGAACCAACTCATGCAAGTTGTCTTCTGACCACCACATATCCACACCCACAAACAAACAAACATATAAAACATTTTAACTAAAAGAATTTTTTGTTAGAAATATCACCTCCCACAAGCAGGCATGGCTGCTAAAGGCAAGGGACAGAGCGATAGGTAGGATAGGTGAAGCTACTGTTCTCACAGGATTTGTAATGGGCAACAAGGATAGTTATTCCATACGAGACTCCAAGTATAACCCAAACCTAAGCTTGTCAGTCCCCTTCTCCCAAAGCCCAGTGGCTCCTAGAACAAAAGCTGCTTATAACAACACATGGCTTATGCTCTAATCTTAGGGCACACTGTATGCGTGTGTATTTGTTAACTTGTTTAAGTGCTAGGGGTAGAACCCAGGGACTTGCACATGTAGGTCAGTGCTGTACCACAGCTACAGCCCCAGCACTTAGTTTTATGAGTCAGGATCTCACTAAGTTGCCCAGGCTAGCTTTGAACTTGTAATACAGCCCAACCTGACCAAGAACTTATGATCCTCCTGCTCCGTTTCCTGACCACTGGGATTACAGGAGTATTCCACCATGCCCAGGTATACTCTATATTTTTTAAAATCACATTCTCCTACACTAATCTCCACAGAACTATTGTTAAGAAAATTTGAATTATTCATGTGACTCAAATATTATACAAGGGTTGTGGAAATGGCTCATGGATAAAGCATTTATCATGCAAATATATGGACTGGAGTTCTGAAGTTCTAACCCCCAAAACTTACATAACAGCATAGGGGCTGCCTATAATCCTAGGACTGTAGAGGCAGAGACAGTGGATCCCTAGGGCAAGGTGGCTACTTAGACTAGCCAAAATCAGTAAGCTCCAGTTTCAATGACAGACTCTGCCTCTACACTAAGAAAAGTGGAGTGAGATCAAGGAAAACACCTGATGCCAACTTTGGGCCTACATACACCTGTGCATGCATACATGCGAACATGCATACATGTATGCACAAACACCATGCATATCCAGGCAAACCCCCAAAATATACAATCTTTTTAGTTTTCTGATGCCCTTTGCTGTCCCTGGATTTTATTAATATACTTTCAAAGATTGATGACTTGCCCTTCTGTTCAGTCTGTAGGTCCAGCACAACAGGAAAACCAACCTGTCTTAGGAGGCATGGTGACAGAGGAAAAAGACCAGCAGCTCAGAACACACACAGTATGGGGGCTGCTAGACCTGACCCCAGCCAGGAGCCCCTGGACAGACCTCCCAGACTCACTTGTCCCAGTGTTCATGCCTGAACCTGCCAAGAGCAGGGGCTAGCTGAAGGACCAGGAGAGAGGGTGGGGCTGGAGAGAAACCAAACAAGACTGCTGTGGCGGATGAGGAATGGCAGGGAGCTTCTGAAAGACACAGACCATATTCAAGGAGAGATGAAAGCTAGAGAACTACAGAGCAAAATGTGGGGTGCAAACTTTCAACAGAAGGGTGGTATGTGAGTCTGTGTAGGTCTGTGTGTTCATATGCAAGTATATACACATAGCTGAATCAGAGCCAGGATCAAGTGAGAGGAAGCCCTGGACCATGCCCGGGGGGCTGCATTTAGGGGTATGGGCATGGGGGCAGGAAGCAGAGCACTAGGAGGACAGCTTCACAAGGTAGAGAGGCTAAGGTCCCCAGCTTCCAGAGCACCCACAATCCCCAGCATCAGCAGGCACCAAACAGTACAGGCAGAGGCAGTGGGATAACCAAGAAGGAACAAACATTTGGAGGAAATCAGTCTTTTGAAAGATAGGCACCAAACTTAATTAATTTAACTTTAAAAAAGAAAGAATACCCAATGAAAGAGAATTTAATAGGATAAATAGAAGATGACTTTAGAATACTGGAAACTAACATCCCTAGAGAGACATGTGGGGTACTTCATCCATGAAAAAGAAACAGCTAGCAATCTTAAAACTTCTAATTTTATTATTAACATTTCTGGAAAGATAAATTAAGCAGTGGAGAGCACCAAAGGGTGACTAATAAGTATGCCAGAAAATAATGCCAAGTGAGTTTTATAAGAATACAGTACAAAAAAGACAAAGAGAAAAGCACGAAGGAAAAATTAAGAGACAGAAGGAGAGGTCTGGACCAGTGTGTGCCAGTGGAGGCTCCAGAGAAGCCTTCAGACTCAGCAGGCACACCTGCTCCTTAATGGGACAGAGATACCCATACTGATGTGTTCATACAGATGAAAGGTATGCTCCATGAAAAATCATCCTGAAGCAACCATACACAACATGCCAAGGACCTAAATAGATAAAAGGAAACCAGAGAAATATAAGGCATAATGAGCAAGTTCATGGGACTCAACCGGATAAAACAGACAAAAAGTGGAGACGTATGGCAGGAATTTGCTAAAGAGCATTTCCGGGGAGGCTTATTAAAGACGCAAGTCCTGGGCTGGGGCTATAGCTCAGCAGTGGAGTGCCTGCCTACCAAGTGTGAGGCCCTGGGTTCCACCCCCTGCGCCCCAAACAAACAAATGCATTCAAGTACTTCAACTCCCTTCAGATTCTATTCTGCATCTCTAGGTATGATATGACATTTTTTAAATTAGTTTTTAAATTATGTATATATGTGTGCGTGCGTGTGTGTGTGTGTGTGTGTGTGTGTGTGTGTGTGTGTGTGTATACCTGCATGTAGAGGCCAGAGGTGGTCAATTCTTGGTATCTTCCTCAATCACTCCCTAACTTATTTTCTGAGACAGGGTCACTCACTGAACCTGGAGTTCACCAATTCAGGTAGGCTGGCTGCCCAGTGTACCCCACAGATCATCCTGTTTCTGCCTCTGAAGTGCTCGGGTTACAGATGTATGCCAGTGAATCCAACTTTCTGAATACTGGGGATACAAATTCAGGTCCTCATGTATGCAGCAAGCATTCTATTAACTGAGCCATTTCCTTAGCCTAGATTTCACATTTAAAAAATTTTAATTTTAATTTTATGTATATGATGATTTGCCTGAATGCATGCAAGTGCATCTCTGTTGTGCAGTACCCAACAAGGCCAGAAAGAGCGTCAAATCCTCTGGAACTATAGATAGTTGTTAGCAACCATGTGGTACTGTGAACCAAACCCAGGTCCTCTGCAAGAGCAACCAGTGCTCCTAACCTCTGAGCCATCTCTCCAGCACCCCAGTTTCACATTTTTAATAAGCAGGCTTGGGTGATTCTACATTGGGTGGTCTAAGACCATACTTTAAAGACTCACCAAGTTAAATAACATTATTAACAATTTGAGTTAATATATATATATTGAGAATGGTTATTCTTTTGAAATATCAGAGCATTCATAAAAATCAACTGGTAGGTCAGAAACCAAATCTTAGTAACTTTTGAAAAAAAAAAAAACAAACCCAGAAATCAAACAGGGCATTCTTTATTATAATGCAACCAAATATGCAACTAACATGAAAGGGCACCAAAAAGGAAAATTAGAAAAGCAAATATATTTATTTAGATTGTTTGGAAGGACTTTAAAAGAAAGAGGAAAAATTCTCCTGAAGTTACAGTTTATTAGAAAATGATGACAGCACTAGTGTCAATTGTGTGGGATGAAGACAGAACCCTATGCAGAGGAAACCCAACAGCCTTTCCATTCACAGAGTAGAAAACAAGACTGAGGATAAAATGAACAATTAGCTTAAGTGGCGAGGTTAATGGGAGTATGGTGGGGAACCTGAATAATCAAATAAACCAAAAAGTTTAGGGAAGGAACAGGTAAAAGCCAAAATGGCCTGAAAGAGAAATAAGTGGAGGAACCGACATGACTGGAGCCGGAATGGCTGGACAGAGGGAGCCTTCACATTTTATCCACTTTACTTCTAAACTGTTTGAATCTTTTTTAATGAGAAAGCACTTAGCATTAGCTGTTACATACAATGATAGAAAATAATGGGGAAACACCTAAGAAATTCTAAGTAGGTTCTAAGTGGGAGACATAAGCTAGGTCCTTTATACTAATACTGATCCTGAGCTCATTCTTCATTTTCAGTAAGACTGGAAAAGCTGCTTTAGTAGACCACATTCCATCTGGAAGCTTCATCTGCATAAGCATCTATGGGGTGTCCGGGGGCCATGTGGCCTGGTTAGTGTGAGCTCAGCATCACTGCACTGGCATCATTCCTGCCCAACACTACATCAGCTCTGCTCCTGCTGACCTCCTACTGCCTGCCCCATCCACCCAGGGTGTGCCTAATGCCATCAGTCAGGCTGTGCTTGGGTCTGCTGTCCTTCTGTCTCAGCTGTCCAGTTGAGGATCCTCGGCTGCCCCCAATGGTTCTGAGTAGCAGAGAGGCCAACTGAAGTGCCCCTGGGAAGGAGAAAGTGTACTTCCTCCTATCTGCAGAAAACTGATCAAGAATCAGTTTAAATCAGAAGTCACAGAGTGGTGTTCTAAGGGAGAAATCTGATCAGCAGGTATGTTTTGTTCTGAGCAGAGGAAATTGTGAATTAATCACCAACATAAAATATATGGAAGAAATCAAACAAATCCCTCCTCAGATACCTGGTTTCTGTTAAAACTAGAACACCTGACCCCACAGGGCTTGGCTGTGACTGTCCCTGGCAGTGCCCACCACTCCTTCCATGCCTTGGCTCTGAGGCCCCGTGCTGTGGCTTGCCTCCTGTGTGTGCATCATTCATGTGATTTAAAATACATTTTAAAATTAGGACATGTATCCCAAATCTAGAATTTCCCTCACTCCTTTTCCCCACTGACCCTTCTATCTTAAGTGGCACAAAAATTCTTTGTCAGGTTTAAAAAAAATGTTATGTTGAGCATGGTGGTGCACATCTTTAATCTCAGCACTTGGGAGGCAGAGACAGGTAGATCTCTGTGAGATGGAGGCCAGTATGGTCTGTATAATGAGTTCCAGGCCAGCTGGGGCTACAAGGAGACCCTGTCTCAAAACGAATGTTATATTTATTCATCCATGTGTGTGTGTGTGTGTGTTCACAAATATATTCCATGACACACATGTGGAGGTGAAAGGATGACCTGTGGGAGTCAATTCTCTTACTCTACCATGTGGGTCCAAACTCAGGTCACTAGAACCAGTGGCAAGCACCCTTACCCACTGAGACATTTTGCTGCCCCCTCTTTATCATCTTGTGTGTCCTTATAGTTTGGAGAATATTGTCACCATAATTACACTGTGGTGGTGTGATGTGGCAGTGTGCCTCATGAACACCTGTGCCATGCCCTCCTTTCCCATCATTGATTCAATTATTCAATTCCCTTGCTTAACTAAGATTTATTTGCACACTAACTCTATACCAAGCACTTTTCTAATGTTTGGCAACACAAGGAGCAACAAGACAGAGCTTGGATTTGATAACAGGAAGTATGCTTCCAGCTGTCTGTGTCAACCTCCTCAGTGACCTATAGGAAGACTCCTTGGAGGGGCCAGCCCTGTGAAGGGCATGTCTCCTCTGTTGCTATGGAGTTTGCAATATTGGGGAAGTTCTATAAACACAACCTAGGTGCCTCAAGTTCAGAGCTGGCAGTAAGAGGAAAGATTTAACCTACCCCTTCCTATTGGAAGGGCAAACCAGGCTCCACAGGAGGGTGAGGGTAACTTAGCCAAGGCACTCCACAAGGTTTACAGCAGGGCCAGCTGCTCTCTCCGGCTGTTCTCCACTAAGAGAAACAGAGGCCACACTTGAGTTACCATGACACCCAACAGGGAGTGGGGACTGGGGCAAGATCCATATGTATGCATAGAATATGTTTTCTAATTCAGAAAAAAACAGCAGCAGTGTTGATGACTACAGCAGGATGGGTGGGCCAGCTAAGGCACTCAGTGAGCCTAAAGCTGCCCTGCCTACCTGTGACCAAACCTGCCCCGCCCATCCCTGTGGGTCATATTTCACCTTGAATTTTGGCACTTGTTTTTCACATCTTAACTAGAGAGGAGGCCTTTCCTACCCCTACCCACCTCTATCTTCTTGGCATTGTTCCTCCACTCTTCTAGTCTGAGTCATATTTTTTAATGTGAACAAAGTACACAAAACCAAATATGCCTGTCATCCCAGCACTTGGAGGCTGAGCCAGCAGGATCTTAAGTTCAAGGCCAGCCTGGGTTACATAGTGAAAACCTATTTCAAAAAAATCAAACAACAACAACAAAAGAGAAACCAAATACAAAGGCTGTTCATTCATTGTCACTGTGTAATAATGTCTGAAGATAATCACAAGACAAAATTAAAATTCTATTTCTTAAAAATCCACCTCTTCAGTAAAAAAACAATTTTATGTCAAAATAATTATTTTGGTGCAAGAGGTCAAACACGGGCCATCTATGCACTAAGCATGTGCAAGACACATCCCCATCTCTAGCTACATGCAAATCACTTTCTGACCTTGTGAAAGCTATGTATCCTTCTCCAGCACTGCTGAAACTCCTACTTATGTGCTGACAGCTAGTTTTCATTGAGAATAATGTTCGGTCCTACAGAGAGCCGCCAGAGTCATCTCTCCACTCCCTTCCTCTTCCAAGGAGTTCCTGTTTTGCCCTTTGCTCACTGGCTTCTGAAAGCCCATGTGAATGTACTCAAGGTTAGCAGATCCTTTTCCTACAAGACAGCTTGCTAGCCTGCCTGTGTCAACCCAAATTCAGATCCACACCTCATGGAATCTTCTTATCCAGTGAGGGTTTTGTCTTTAAAACCTGTGGAGGCCAGAGTGTGAGGAGACACACGTCATCCTGGTACTCTGGAGGCTAATGCAGGAGGATTGAAAGTTTGAGACTAGCCTGGGCTGCACAGCCACATCCTGTCCTAATGAACAAGTAAATTAAACTTTCTTGAAATCTATAAGAAAGACCTTGGCATAAAAGTTCAATCTTTTGAACATGTGCCTCACGCCTTGGCTTCTTTTAAGAGTTGACAATTTGGGGCCAGCAAGATGGCTCAGCAGGTATGTTATGAAAAAATTATTTGAACAGCTAAGAGGCCAAGTATTTACCCAGGAGAGAATAGGAAAGCTCATTTATTCCTTACTCATGCATGAGGGTTCCAGAAGCAACAAAGGCCCTTTTAGATTTTCTGGGACCCTTAGGCATGAGTAAGAAATAAATGAGCTTTCCAACCTTCTCCTGGGTGAATGCTTAGTTTCTTAGCTGTTTAAAGAATTTTTCCACAACATTTTGGAGGCCCCAGTGAGATGTGAGATGTGGTTCTTCACAGTGTGAGCTCAAGCATACAGGCCCTTTGTGCTACTGGAGTAGAGCTCTGGCTTAGACTAGGGAGAGGGACCTGAAGCTCTTAAGGGGAGGCATGCCACCTTATGGTATTCTGGGTCCCTGAGAAGTCAATCAATACTTCCCTTTCCCTGGACAACTAGACTCCCAGTCAGACTCAAAAGGAAGGGCAGATTAGCACATCAGAAAAGAAAAGGAGACTGGTCACAGAAAAGGTAAGGCACTGACTGGGACCCAGTCCTACCCAAGGGATAGGAACAGATCCCTTCTTAGTAGGGAGAGCAACTGGAAGCAGCTCCAGGAAGTGTGAATCAGTTACAGGGATGTCCCTCTAGGAGAATTCAGAGCAGAGCAAAGTTGCCCTCAGCTCCAGGATGTACAGAACAGGGGAACAGTTATAGTGATCTCTCAAAGGGAAGAGGGAATGTAGAGTTAACCTCTGTGTGTGTGTGTGTGTGTGTGTGTGTGTGTGTGTGTGTGTGTGTGTTGGGAGCGGGGTGTGCACGTGGGGGTACTTGAGATAAAGGAAGTGTGAATCAGTTACAGGGATGTCCCTCTAGGAGAATTCAGAGCAGAGCAAAGTTGCCCTCAGCTCCAGGATGTACAGAACAGGGGAACAGTTATAGTGATCTCTCAAAGGGAAGAGGGAATGTAGAGTTAACCTCTGTGTGTGTGTGTGTGTGTGTGTGTGTGTGTGTGTGTGTGTGTTTGTCTGAATGATATGATTTACTGATTTATAGCTGGACATCCTTAAGATCTCTTTAAGGTCTAGGGTCCTGATTTGTCTGGAAGGCTCTTTAGTCAACGACGGCTGCTTCAGGAAGGCTACAGGGTGGTGGCTCAGGTCCAGAGGGCCCATGCAGACTGCCACTGGGAAGGATGAAAACTTCCTGCAGCCAAACCACCTGGCTGCTGCAGAGCTGCTGAGGGTGGTGGGGCAGACTGAGGAGTCATGCTGAGGGGTGAAGCTCCAGGCAATCACTGGAGGCAGGAGCTCATGTGCCTCTGGGGGATGCTGGTGCTTGCTGGGAAGGAAAAGACAGAAATGGGCCTCCACTGGATCCTAGAGCCTACCAACCACCTGGCCACTCCAAGTATAGCTAGGAAGGACCTCAGGTTTGGAACTGATAGAAACAGACACTTCTATCAGGCAGTCCTGCTAGATCATGGGTGCACCCTGCCTTTTACTTTATTGAGGTTAAAGGGTTAGAAATTATCAAAGGGTAACTAACACAGGTAAAGTTATTATACTAGCATATGCATGTAATTTGGATTCAATGATCTAGTAAGATGATGCGACACAGTGCTATCTCCTATGCCAGATTATTGCATTCTGCATGAGTTTAGCTGTGTCTACTTGCAAGAGCAGCACAACTGGGCTTGTTGACTAGAAAAGTTCCTTCATAAAAGGAAGAACAAACGGGGTCATTGGACCCTTACCTGAGTATCCAGCTACTTCTCTCAGTCAGTTATATGCAATTATGTCCTAATAGCATGAGGCCTCATGGCCTTTGGGATGAACTATAGCATGAAACCTAGGGAAGGCTACAGAGAAGGGGCTCCACCCATGAGACTATGACAAAAAATCATCATCATTCATGCTGGGATCGACTGTTTGGGGGTTCATCTGCATTCTTGTCAATAATCCCTCACCCATGCTTGAAACATTAGTTTAACACTAGACCCTCATGAGAAAAGGAGTAACCTAGTAAGAAATCCGATGCCCTCTTCTGACCTCCAGGGGCTTTGCACAACATGGGTTCACTTACATACATGCGGACAATACACTCATACACATCAAATAAAAATAATATATAAAAGGCTGGCATGGTGGCACACAGCCTTTAGTCCCTCTGGAGGCAGAGGCAGGCAGATCTCGGTGAGTTTGAGGCTAGCCTGGTCTACACAGTAAATTCCAGGCCAGCTGGGGCTACAAGGAGGCCATGTCTCAAAAATATCAAACAAATAAACTTTTTAAAAGTATTTTAATAAAAACTATGTATACAAATTAAAATAACTGAATGTTTCCAGAATGGGAAAAGTTGGAAAGTTTTTTGCAAATTGTTATGATGGCCTAAGTAAGTAAGTTTCTCAAGCATGTAAAAAATAAAATTTAAAAATATCTAAAAAAAAAATTTGTTTTTAAATGATACCTAAATGACCTTAAAATTTCTAAGGTCACACTTTTGTCAAACTTTGGCTTAAATTAAATGAAACTATTCATCTAATCTTGTTAATAATTATAAAAACTGGTTTAAAAGAACAGATATATATCAAATCAAGGTTTATTTAAAATGTTTGGTTTTAGGAGGGCTGGAGAGATGACTTAGGGGTTAAGAGTACTGACTGCTCTTGCAGAGGACCCAAATTTGATTCCCAGCACCCACATGGCAGATAACAACTGTTGGTAACTCCAGTTTCCAGGGGATCTGATGCCCTCTTCTGACCTCCAAAGGCATTGCATGACATGGGTGTACTTACATACATGCTGGTTTTTGCTCAAGCTTTGTCTTATAATAGTTAAAATACTAGAATGATAGAGCTAAGCTTTTGGGAGCTTAATGAGCATACTTAGAAGGCTATACTAATATAGTCAGAGGGAAAATTTAGTCAATTTAGGCTAACTGCATGATTTTAAGTACCCAACAGAAAGGTATAATCAGAAATTAAATGATTGACATATTTCTTTAACAGTCTAATGGATTATACCTCCCAGACATTGGGATTAAGTATAAATCACTAAACAATACCCATTTAAAAGATCTAAAATTAGGCTTACTAAAATATCTGTCGGCCATTGTGTGTACTTACTCTGGCTGGGTGGAGCCATATCCCACCAGGTCTAAGAGGCCAAAAATATAACAAAACTTTGGGTTTTTTCTTTCCCCTAAGATTTCACTCCAGTTTGAGATGTCCACTCTGGTAGGGTCAAACAATGGGTTTGCTTCTATAGCTAAAATTCTAGAAAGACTAACACAAGGTACCCCTCAAGTCCACTTGGAAGGGCTCCTACCCTGTGTTTCTAACCATTCCCACAGTCTTAAAAAATCATGCTTTGGAGACAAGATTCTACCAGAGCACTATAGCTCTGCTCTGAACAGCCCCGGAAGCTGGTCAGTCTATGCATGGTAGAAGCTTGAGGACTCTTCAGCCATGCTCCAGTCACAAACCTGGATGCCAACTGGTATATGTCCGCCACTCAGAAGCTTGAGGAACTCAACAAAGGACACTGGGAGTTATGGTCAAAAATTGCCTTAGAAATGCTTTGTAATAGGTGTAATGGACCTGTTTGGAGAGG
The DNA here is from genome assembly GCF_000622305.1 of Nannospalax galili. Classification (NCBI taxonomy): domain Eukaryota; kingdom Metazoa; phylum Chordata; class Mammalia; order Rodentia; family Spalacidae; genus Nannospalax; species Nannospalax galili. The sequence goes on from NW_008329714.1 coordinate 635,404, forward strand.
TCTTCAGAGCTACAAAAGCAACTAAATTCCTTAACAGATATGGTTCTACAAAATGAAAGAGGCCTTGAACTATATTCTACTACAAAATATGGATGGCTTCTTGTTAGCCAGTCCCTCCCAAGAGGACTGTTAGAAAGGCACCAGAGCCCTGCTGACTCTGCTCTCAGATGCAGGATATAAGGTGTCATGGAAAAGGCCCAAATTTGCAGACAAGAGGTAAAGTACCTTGGATTCATCATCTCTGAGGATAGCAGGCTATCTGCTCAATACTAAGACCAAGAAAGAGGTCCAGGAGTTCCTTGGGGCAGCTGGGTTCTGTAGGATTTGGATACCAGGCTACTCAAAAATTGTAAAGCCACTATATGAAGTTCCAGCTGGCTCTGGAAAGGACCCACTAAACTGGGGGCTAGAGCAAGAGGAGGCCTTCAAAGAGGTAAAGAGACTTCTGACAAGTGCCTCAGCACTAGGTCTACCCAGTGTGACCTGGGACTTCAATCTCTTCATGTTTGAGAAAAACCAGACAGCACTGGGAGTCCTCGCGGATAGGCCCTGGCCATTGCATACCTGTCTAAGTGGTTGGACTTCCCAACTGCAGTTGGCTGTCATATCTCCAGGGCCTAGCTGCTTCAGTGGTCTAAGTCAGGGAAACTGACAAACTCACCTTGGGACAAACATTAAATGTAAAAGTTCCCCATGCTGTCACCACCCTGATAAACAATCAAGGACATAAATGGCTGAGGAATGCCAGACTGACTACTAAGGGTTGCCTTGTGAAAATCCACACATTCGCGTCAAGACTGTGAGAGTATTCAACCCATTGACTTTCTTACCTACAGAGATGGGCCCCCTGACCATGACTGAAGAAATAATGGATGAAGTTTTATTCAAGTTGAACTTATCTGAGGTTCCCCTTCAAAATCCAGAACTGGAACTATTCATTAATGGAAACACTATTCACTATGCCCATGAGGGGCAATATAAAGGGTATTCAACAACCACCACTGACAAGGTCATCAAGATTAAAGCCTTACTACAAGGATGGTCAGCACAGAAAGGTGAATTATGGGCACTAATCCAGGCATTGAGACAGGTGGAGGGCAGGTGGGTCAATATCTATACTGACTTAAAGTATGCCTTTGCTACCGTACACATTCATGGGGCCATATACAAGGAGAGAGGACTCTTAACAGCAGGAAGAAAGGAAATCAAAAGTAAAGAAGAAATCCTCCAATTAATAGAAGCAGTTTAGAAGTCATTACAAGTCAAAGTGATTCACTGCAAAGGGCATCAAAAAAAAAACAAAAACAAAAAAAAAAACAAAAAAAAAAAACCCCAAGGCCGGGCATGGTGGCGCATGTTTTAATCCCAGCACTTGGGAGGCAGATCTCTGTGAGTTCAAGGCCAGCCTGGTCTATATAGAGAGTTCCAGGACAGCTGGGGGGGGGTGTCTCCCTGTCTCAAAAAAATAAACAAAAAACAAAACAAGAAAATGGTCCCATCAGTAGGGTAAACCTGCTGAATGAGCTGGCAACTGGGGAGGCTGCCAACCTTCTGGGTGCAACAACGACCCCTGATTCTCTTAGCACCAGAGTTGCCACCATCTCCAAAGTATACCACAAAAGAGGACCAATGTGCCAAAAGTGAATAGGAAATCAAAGGTCTGGAAGGCTGGTGGGAATTCCCAACTCTTTGTTCCTGTGAAAGTAGTAATCCAATTGGCAAGACAGCATCATGAGCTAACCCACCCAAGAAAGATAGCCATGGAAAGTCTGCTAAGATGGTGTGTTACTTTATACCAAAGCTTCCCACTTTATATGCCAGACCAATGCAAGATTTGTAACATGTACACAGAACAATGCTGACCAGAGGGAAAAAGAGAAACAAAAGCAAACGTAGGGGTAGAGACCATTGGGACAATGCCCTTTAAAGATCTGGAACTAGGGGCTGGAGAGATGGCTCAGTGGTTAAGAACACTGGTTGTTCTTGCAGAAGACCCAGGTTTGAATCCCAGGACCCACATGGCAGCTAACAACTGTCTGTAACTCCAGTCCCAGGGGATCCAACAGCCTCTTCTGACCTCCATGGACATTGTATGACATGAGTGCACTTACTTACATGCAGGCAATACATGCACACACATAAAATAAAAATAATAAATAAAATGAAAACAATAAAGATCTGGAAATATATCACACAGAAGTCAAACCATTCCATGGGTACCAATACCTGTGAGTTTGGGTCTGCATATACTCAGGATGAACTGAAGACATTTCCAACTCACAACAAGTGGGTATGAGAAACAGTAAAGGCTCTGTTTCTTAAAAAATCATTCCAGGGTATGGGCTATCACTCTCAGTAGGATCAGACAATGGACTTGCCTTTGTTTCTGAGACTGTCCAAATTTTATCCAGAACTCAGGAAAAATTGAATGCATGAACTGGATCCTAAACCAGGTATCCTGAATTGACTTACTATAACCAACTCTGTTTCAAGCAAGGTGTGTCCCAAAATATTCAGACTACTCTTTGAGATCACGTATGGAAGACCGCCCCCAACAATAGGAAAGGGGACTCTTCAATAGATAGGAGGTCTAGAAATCCCCAAATTCCTGGTCTTGGAAGAGACCCTACGCCGCCGTATCAAGAGAAGGGGATTAGACTTGCTAACTGCAGAAAGAGGTTGGGGGGATTCTGCTTGTTCCTGCAAGAAGAGTGCTGTTTCTGTTAATCAGTCTGGAATGCGGTAAAGCTACAAATGGTCCTGACATCCTAGCCTACATATTTTGCTTCATAACGTAGATGCTGAAGACTGAAATTGACCATTAAGAGTTGATGCTTTATGTAATAAATAAATAAGCATCAAAAGGGAAGACGATAAGGAAAAGTTATATTCTTATAACTAACTGTATTATATAATGTTCTTGGAAGCTTAGGCCATATGACATCTCCTTTGCTTTACTTACTAGGTAGATACCTTGAAATGTGACCCTGAGATACTCAGAGATGTTCTGTTGCTCTCTGGTGTTCTCACTTACCCTGAAATGTTTTTGTTACTCTATAGTCTTGAAGCTCTATGATGCTTTCCACTCCCTATGCCTAAGTGTTGATAAAGATGTAAAACTAGGAGAATAGAAAGTTCACCAAATGGTTTAATGAGGTACCTGGTCCAATTAGTCCAAGAAAAGTGTAGATCAAACATGTCAGATATCTAAATTTCTGGTTTTTGCAAACTGTAATGACCATTTGGCCGGTCCTAGCTCAATTAGTCTGGCCTAGCTAAAGATCAAAAGATGGCACATGTCCTGATCCATGCCTGGGATATCTACTTTGTAAGCTCTGTTTGCCAAGTGAACTCAGGAAGGAATTTTCCTAGAATAACATGGCCCATCATGAAAAGAAGCATAAGGCCAGGTGCTAACCATAAAATGATAACATAAAATTGCTTATTTAATCCGCATTTATACTTCAGTTGAGGGTCCCAGAAAATCTGAAAAAGCCTTTGTTGCTTTTGGGACCTTATCCATGAGTAAAGAATAAAGGAGCTTTCCAACTCTCTCCTGGGTGAATGTTTGGTCTCTCAGTCATTCAAAGAAGAATTTTTCCACAACAGGTAAAGCCTCTTGCTGTGCAAGCCTGACTGACCTTGTTGGATCCCCCAGAATGTTCATGGTGACAAGAACTGACTCTTAAGAGTTGTCCTCTGATCTCCACAAGTGTGAATGCACGTGCCCACTTTCTACACACACACACACACACACACACACACACACACACACACACACACACTAATAATAATAATAAATAAAAATAAAAGTCTATTAATAAACAAACAAAAGAGTTGGGCCAGCAGGATGGCTCAGCAGGTAAAGGCACTTGCTGAGGAGCCTGATGACCTGAGTTCAATCTCCAGCACCCACATCTGGAAGGACAGCTGACTCCTGTAAGTTGTCTGAGTGCCACACATGTACTGTGGCACATGTGTGCCACAAACATGGTATGCACACTAAGTTAATTAATAAAAATAGTTCCTGTACCTAAGTCATGAAGTATCTCAAAGACATGTCTTCCTTTTGAGGTAGCCTTATGCTTCCTTTTATGGTTTTGGGACTCAGTCCCCCAAATACCAGGAATCCTTGTGCTATGTCTTACGTGCAAATTCTGTTAACTTAAAAATTAAGTCCCCGGCTGGGCGTGGTGGCGCACACCTTTAATCCCAGCACTCAGGAGGCAGAGGCAGGCAGATCTCTGAGAATTCAAGGCCAGCCTGGTCTACATAGTGAGTTCCAGGACAGCTGGGGCTACAGGGAGACCCTGTCCCAAAAAGAAAAAAAAAAAAAAAAAGCCCCAAATATGAATTTTAAGCCACTACCACTGCAGCCTCCAGGCATGCCTAGTTCTCTTGTTCCCTTAAAAACCTGTGGTTCCTGAACACTGATGCATGTTATAATCACATGGGGGTCATGGGAGGGGCACTCGATAAAAGGGAATAATGGCTGAGTCCAAATCATGGATCAGAACATATCCCAGCAGCAGGCCAGGATGGTGCATGCATGGTCTTGCTGTTGCTGACTATAAATTCTGCATCTCATTAGAGAAGAATTGAGCACTTCCTTCAGTGCAGCCTCCTGCAGAACAACAGCAGGACACAACAGGGAAATGAGGGTAGGGGCCACCGTGCTGTCTAACCCATCTTTTTCCTCACTCTCCATATTCCTTCACTAAGACTTGTTCTAACAAAGCAGCACATCTCTTTAATGTGCTGGCATGTGTGTGTGTGTGTGTGTGTGTGTGTGTGTGTGTGTGTGTGTCCCGTGTCCATGTGTATTCTTGCCACAGTGTCGTGTGGGGAACAGAAGAACAGAACACAACTTCAGCATTGGTCCTCACCCCCTACCTTGTTAGAAACAGGGTCTTTTTGCTGTTCACTGCTGTGTGCAGGATAGTTGCCAAGCTTCTGCGGAGTAGTCTCCCCCTCCATCTCCCCAAGGAGCACCAGGATTATAGACATGTGCTCTCCGTGACCAGCTTTGCATTTTTTTCTGGGGATTCTAACCCAGGTCCTCAAGCTTGAGTAGCAAGTGCTTTATCCACTGAGCCCTAGCTTTTTTTTTTTTTTAAATGTAAAACCCACAGACAATTCATCAAACTGGTATAATGGGCACCCAGATATCTCTCGCCTACATTCACCAACTGTTAGCATGCTGCCACCCACATTATGCAGTCTTCATTCTGACCCATTTGTGACACCTGACCCTCTGTCCCCGATACTATGCATGTGTTCCCTAAGAATAAGAATGTTTTCTAACAAGACAACATTAAAAATACCAAACTCAGGAAATTTAACATTGATGAAATATTATGACATATATAACATAGTACATTTTTAAATGTTAACTCCCCAAATTTAGCAATTACTATGTTTTCCTTAAATTTAGCAATCCCTCTGAGGCTCCTGTATTCAACTGTGGTATGATTTTATTATCCTTTAATCTGGAATATTCACTACCTTTCCTTGTCTGTCATGCCACTGCCTCTAGGCCAGCTATTTGTGGACTACCCCTCCATTTGGGTTTGCCTGGTTAGTTCCTTATTTAATTTTGTTTTTGAAAAGCATTTCTCACCACTGTTGTCAGTTGTGAGCTCACCAGGGAGAGATCTGGATAAGGAGAGTTTCTCTCTACCATTGTTGAAGGCACCATGAAACAGTACTGATGGGTGGCCCACCGCATGCCTGGCTTCCAGGAGCAGTGTCAATAACAGTCACAACAAGCTGTCATACCTTCTGGAATGCAACCAGCTGGCTCAGTTCCCAGCCTGCAACCATCACCACCACAGAGTAAAAGGTTCAGGAGCTCAAGCATCCAGCACCGGCTTCTCTGAAGTCAAGAAAACACCATCTTCTCTCTGTTCTTCAGTCTCCTCAAACCCCTAGTACTCAACTCACATGGCTGGTGTGGGAAGGGATGTTCCCACCTCAGCCAGTGTGCAACTTAGTGCTCATGCAGTGTGAGCTCTTTCTAGCACCTTAAGCAATGCCAGTAGGCCAAACTTCTCCTGTGTTGTTTTAGATCTTTGATGGGTACACTAGAAGCTTGTACTTGTGTGTGTGTGTGTGTGTGTGTGTGTGTGTGTGTGTGTGTGTATGTGTTAGTATGTGTGTACATGTGTATGCATGTGCATGTGTTTTAAGGCCACAAGTTGATAATGAGTGTCTTCTTCAGTCACTCTCCCCCTTATTTCATTTTATTTATCTTTATGTTATGTTTATCAGTGTTTTGCCTACACGTAAGTACATCTGTGTCATTCAATGCCCGTGGAAGCCAGAAAAGGGTGTTGGATCCTCTTGAACTAGAGTTACAGAGAGTTGTTATCTGCCATGTGGGTGCTGGAAATTGAACCCAGGTCCTCTGGAAGAGCAGCTAGTGCTCTTAACCATTGAACCATTTCTCCAGCCCCTCTCCTTCTTATTTTTGGGACAGTCTCTCACTTAGCTTAGAGCTTACTGATTCAGATAGACTGCTTGGTAAAAAAGCATCAGGGATCTTCTTTCTCCCCAGCACTGGGTTACAAACATGTACCACCACACCAGCTTTTTCCATGGTGCTGGGGATCTGAACTAAGGTTCTCATGCCTGTGCAGCAAGGACTTTACCCACTAAGCCACACGAAGGCTTTTGTGTTAAGACAAAATCCTGCTGTTCATCTGGGTCATTTCTATAGACTTACTCAGGGGCTCAGTCACAGACATTGCAAGTCCACCTTACCATGACATCCTAGATCGCTAAGAGGATCCTTTCCTTGTCCGTGTTGTTGGGAGCCTCAGGATATCCCTATGTGTTCAGAAGGGAGAAATGAAAGTCACAGGACATGGAGCTAAAGGAAGACCTGGTATTCTAGGACAAGCACTGAGACATGGGCACAGGAGCAGTGCCTCAACATCCCTTCATATTTTCTGAGGCCTTGCTTTTCTGCTGTCCTCCCTGCTTCCTGCCTCTCCTCCACTATCTTCTGTTCCCACTTCTAAAGATAATCTGATCACACTCATTACACCTGTCAATACCACTGTAGACACAGGCACCACATGGCCAGGACACTACTCCCCAAACAGTACTATAAGCCATTGGACTGCACTCACTCACTGATTGAATTTCTGATGTGGAAAGAGCCATGCTGTACTGTGGAATTTTTAAAAACTGGGATTATGTAAGGTTGGATGGTATACTCCCATTTATGTTAAAGTAGCAATAAAAAATAAAGGAGGCAACACCTAGTGGTATAGACTATAATCCCAGCTACTTGGAAGGCTAAGGCATGAGGATTTCAAGGTCAAGGCCTGCTTGGGCTACAGAGTGAGTTCAATTTAAAAAATGAAGAGGGCTGGAAATGTAGCTCATGAGGGTTCTTGTCTAGCATGTGTAAGGCCCTAGGCTCAACCCTGTGTTCCATAAAAACTAATGAATGAAAATAAAGGAGATATACAACTTAGTGGTTGTGTATCTGAAGTTCCCAAAAGTAGAAGTGTCCAAGCAACAGACCTGTTGTGCCAGCCAGTCTGCAACTTCTAAGTCTCACTGCTGAAGGGGCTGCCACAAAGCCTGCTAGGGGTGGGGCTGGCTTCCCTGGGAACACTTGGCCAAGGACAGTCTTCAGATGTCTGCATGTACCAGTAATAAAGATACCAGGCTGTAATTACAGGATGCAAAACAGTTACCCCATTACTGGATCTACACTGTGATGGTTAATTTTAATTGTCAACTTGACACTATCTAGAATCACCTGGGAAGACAATCTCTTGTTGGCCTGTGGGCATGTCTGTGGGGGACTGTCTTGATTGCACTGATTGAACCCCCTTGACTTCCCTGCTGTTTGTCCTGGACTTGTGAGCTACAATAAGCCCTTTCTCCCCTAAATTGGTTTTGTCAGGGTATTTTATCACAACAGAAAGGAAGGGAATGCCCACACAGTGGTTAGTCCTTCCCATGGCTCTCATGGCATCAGGGCCCTGGTGACCATTAAGCTGGGAAGACTCTCTCCCTGGGAATGGGGCACAACTGGGATATTCCAGACTGCCTTTCTCCTCTTGATACAGTGGCAGATGGTGATGCATGGGACAGTGGGATTATAAAAAGATTTTAAAGGTGGCTCATCTGGTAAAGGCACTTGCTGTGCAAGCCTGACTACCTGAGTTTCATCCTGGGATCCCAGTGGAAGGAGAGAACCAACTCCCAAAAGCTGTCCTCTGACCTCCACATACATGTGCCATGACTCTCATGTGTTCATACACATATACACTAATAATAATAAGATTAAAAGTTAAAAAACACAATTTTTCTATCATTAAACTTGCTTCTTTCCTGATTCTTAAACAAGCCATTTCTCAAATGGAAAATCATCTGTCACAGCACACAGACCATGTCCCAAGGTAAGCGGACGGGAATGAGCCCAGGCAGGTACTGGGGGCTAAACCATTTTAGCAAGATCCTACCCTCTGTTTGTTAGTGTTGGGAAACTGCTCAGAACCCTGTAAAGCCCTCCCATCTGACTTAAGGAAAATTCCATCTCTACACAGTCCCCAGCCACCAATTTGACTCAAAGCTGCTTCTCCAACTTCCCTTCCTTCCATCCTCATCTTTGCCCAGGGCACTCTCTCCTGCATGCTCATGTTCTCATTCCCCTGAGGTCTCTACTTAACTACCACCTCATCTTGCCTCTCTTGAACCTCACACTCTTCTCCACTTGGTCCACAAGTCTTGTCACCTCCTACATGTTATTACATGGCTATCACCACTTTATCTTCAGCATCTGGCCACTGTGTGTGTGGACCACGGCACCCTGGAACATACCTCTGTCTACAGCAGCCAGCCTAGCCATCCCCTATAAGGAAGTGTACCATGTGTGATGGTACACAATTTATAATCCCAGAAGTTGGGAGACAGGAGGACCATGAATTCATGGCCAGTCTAGACTCTATCATGAATTCTAGGCCAGCCTGGGCTACAAAGTAGAACCTTGTCTTTAAAAAAAAAAAAAGAATGTGGGGCCGGGCGTGGTGGTGCATGCCTTTAATCCCAGCACTCAGGAGGCAGAGGCAGGTGGATTTCTGTGAGTTTGAGGCCAGTCTGGTCCCCATAGTGAATCCAGGCCAGCTGGGGCTACAGGGAGACCCTGTCTCAAAA
>NW_008329714.1:644595-646472 GCF_000622305.1 Nannospalax galili
AAAAAAAAAAAGAATGTGGACCCCAATCATCTGATTGTTTTTAAAGCAAATCCTTAATTCAGATCAGCACATGGAATCAGTTTCATCACTGTCAGCCTGTAATTCACATCTTTCCACAGCACCACCACGCAAGGCAGCCCTTGGCGGCTGACAGAACACGCCTGCAACACACCAGACTATGGGACCTAGAGCCACCAAGAAATCGAAATTCACAGGGATGTGATGGAAGGCAAAAGGCTGGCATGTTCCAACAGCAAAGGTCAGACGCAAAGCATCTGTGCAGACAGGTTTCCTTCTGCTCCAGCGTAAGCCTCACTTGCAGTGCGGGGCTGGGTATATTTAGCCCTGACTGTCTTCTCCCCTGTGCAGATGGCATCTCTCAATGCTGCTGTGGCAGGCAAGTAGCAGAGAAATAACTCAAGGGGAAATTGACTGTGAAGCCTTAAGGAGAGCTCTCTCAAGATGGGGAGAGAAAGGCTGAGAAAGAAATACAATCAGGTGCTCACAGTGGGGAACGTGAGGTGCTGACAGAGCAGCAGCCAGCTCCAGGGAGCATGTGCACTGAGGAAGGCAGAGACTGCTGATGGCAGGAGCCTGGGAGGGTCTCTGCTGCCCAGTATGCAAGGGGTTGGGAGTCTGTCATTTAACAGCAGTGGCCAGTCATGGCTCCTGGCTCAAAGGGCAGAGCACTGTGAGGCATGGTATGGGATTATACAGGGCTGGTGGTTAAGATCCAGCTAAAGAGACAGAAGCTGTCTTTTGCACAGTCTGATCCTAGGCAGAGGAGTGTTGATGGGTTCAAAAGCACATTGTGAGCCGCGGTGGTGGCACAGACTGTATCCTTAGTACTCGGGTGGCACTAGCAGGAGAATCTCTTAATTTGAGGCTCCCTGGGGTTACAGAACAAAGTTTATCTCAAAAATAAACAAACAAACAAAATAGGAGGAGGAGGAGGAGGAGGAGGAGGAGGAGGAGGAGGAAGAGGAGCAAAGAAGCCAGCCAAATGGCTCAGAGGGTCAAGGTGCCTCCTTGCACAAGCCTGGTGAACTGAGTTCAATACCCGGAACCCACATAAAGGTGAAAAGGGAGAAGAAACTCCAGAAAGTTGTCTCTGGCCTTTACACACTTACTACAGCATGCATGAACCCCCAAATCTACTTGCTATAGCATGCATGAACCCCCAAACCTGCTTACTACAGCATGCAAGAACCCCAAAACCTACTAACTATATAGCATGCATGAACCCCCAAACCTGCTTACTATATTGTGCATGAACCCTGAAACCTACTAACTATATAGCATGCATGAAGCCCCAAACCTTGCACCCCCCACACGCACACCAGAAAAAAAGTCTAAAGAAAGAAAAAGAAAGCAAACTACATGTGTACAGGTGTGTATTTTATTATTTTTATTTTTATTTATTTATTTTTAATATTTTACTTATTTTTTTTAAATTTTATGTGTATGCATGTATTGCCTGCATGTAGGTAGGTGCATCTGTGTCGTGCAATGCCCGCAGAGGACAGAAAAGGCTGTCGAATCCCCTGGAACTGGAGTTACAGACAGTTGTTAGCTGCGATGTAGGTGCTGGTGATTGCAGGTGCCCACAGAAGCCAGACATGTTGGAGCCCCCAGGACCTGGAGTTAAAGGTGGCTGTGAGTTGCCTGATGTAGTTGCAAGGAAACTGAACTCAGGTCTTCTGAGAGTGGTATGTGCTATTAACTGCTGAGTCATCTCTCCAGCTCCTGTACTAGTTTTTTCAAGTTAACATGCAAAGTAATGGGCTTCATTATGGCATTTTCTTTTTTTAATAAATTTTTAATTTTTTTAGAATTTTATGAGTATTTAATTTACATTATTTCCACCCCTCTCATCC
>NW_008329714.1:646662-750417 GCF_000622305.1 Nannospalax galili
TGGTGATTGTGTACCTGTGTTTAGGGCTGCCTGCTTGGGATTAGATAACCTATCAGGGAGCTAGTCCCTGCAGAAAACTGATATTCCCTCCCTCAGCATCCATTGATTATAACTCTTTTTTAAAAAAAATTAATTTATGTGTATAAGTGTTTGGTCTACATGTATGTAAGTGCACCCATGTCATATAATGCCTGCAGTGACCAGGAGAGGGCATTGGATCTCCTGGAACTGGAGTTAAGGATGGTTGTTAGCTGTCATGTAGGTGCTGGGAACTGAACCCAGGTCCTACACAAGAGCAGTCAGTGTTCTTAACCATCGAGCCAACTCTCTAGCCCCTGAATTATAGCTTTTCATCTAGAGGTGGGACCATGTGAAATTTCCCCCATCAACATTGGCATGTCAACTGATTTTGTCATTATGCAGGTCTTGTTAGGCCACTATACTGTGGAATAGTGAGGGATACTTTTCCTTGGAGGTAATCAACAGCTGTCTAATTGGACTTAAGGCCTGCTCAATATGAGGGAATCCATGCATGGTATCGTAGACATAGCCAAGTACACATGGTTGGAGAGGTCACAGACCCTAGAGAAGAACATACTACTGTCACTTTCCTAGACCAATGTAATTTCTTACTATATTCTAAATACATGTCCTATATTCACAGCCATATATTCCAGTGTAGCTCTTATCGCTCATTAAAGAAGCTTCTTTTTACAACACATGGAGGCTCTTACAAAATTCCACAACTAGTCAAAATACAGAGAATAAGTGACTGTGGGTGCCCAGCCCGAAGTGACACATCTACAATGCAACCTCTGTATCTAAGGCTCAAGGGAACATCACGGAAGAGGGGGCAGAAAGAATGTAAGCACCAGAGGGACAAGACATTTGCTGCTAGTTAATGCATTCTAGACATGACAGGAAAGCTGTACCCATGAAATCTCCACAGTGTAGTAGCTTATTTTTATTTTATTTCATTTTGGCCTGTAACTCGCTATGCAGACCAGTGAATCTGAAGGTTTGCCCATTGTTTCATCCCACTTTTATGGACAGGATATGGTTATTGATAGGGTCACCTTCCCTCAGGAAGACAAACATTGCTGGTTACGTCTCAGACTTTTTGCACCCATGGTATGAGGCAGAGGATCCCAGTAACTTCCTCACCCTCTCTTTTAAGCAAACAAGGAGCTTCAGACATGGAACAGAGGTCAGAGTGGGAGTTTCTTAGATAACTACAGACAGCTCTTTTCTGTCATTCACATTGCAGCAAAGCAGACAGCTATCAAAGCCACATGCGAAAGCAAGGTGCTACCACTGGCTGAGGCCATGAATCTTGAGGCAGCATCCCCAGCTGAGCAGTGCTGTCTACCAGTGGGGTAGGGTCTGCATGGAAGCTTGAGAATCGCCTGCCACAGCTCCAGAATTCTGCCTCTACATAACATGAAGATGATCTACTTTCATTTCAATTATAAGATCGATGACCTTAGATGAAATTCCAGTTCTCAGTTCCTATCCCCACACTCCAGCCGAGGCAACCACATTGTCTTCCAGTCTCAACTCATTCTCTGGTCCCCTGTTCACAGTGGCATCGTACTCCTTGAATAAGCCTTTGCCCCTGCATAGGCTGTTCCCTTTGTCTGGAATGCTTTTCCTGTTGCTTCCTACCAGGTTGTTCTTGTTCAATGTGTACAGTATTCTCTCCCTATAACATTTTGCTGTCCATCTCCCTCTTCTGATTTTGTCTATTTTGTTATTGTTTTAGACTGGGTTTCTCCACATAGCCTAGGCTAGCCTTGATCTTGGGCTCTTCCTCTCTGACTCTAAGCACTGGGATTACACAAATGTACTACTTTGTACAGCTCTCTCTTCTCTTTTCTTCAGAGAACTTACACCTCAAATGACCTTATTTCTTTCTACTTTTTTCTTTGTTGTCTGTCTCCTAGAACATAAGTCGATTACAAACATACCTCATGTGCTTTGTTGATTTCTGTGTTTCTGGTGCTGAGGACAGAGCTTGAGGCTCAGGAATGTGCTGTCTACAAACACTTGTAGGAGAGTCTGAGACATATATTATCAGAAATGAGAGCGGGGCGTGTGGCGCATGCCTTTAATCCCAGCACTCGGGAGGCAGAGGCAGGCAGATCCTCTGTGAGTTTGAGGCCAGCCTGGTCTACAGAGTGAGTTCCAGGCAGCTGGAGCTACAAGGAGACTGTCTCAAAAAGACCAAAAAAAAAAAAACCAAAAACAAAAAAAACGAGAAGGCAGTCCAAGGAAGGGGAGTACCAAGGCAGTCCAAGGAAGGCAGTCCAAGGAAGGGGAGTACCCATCACCCCTCATCATCTGCAGTGCCAACAGTCTCTGAACTGCAGCTCCCCGGCCTCTGGGTGCTTTACGGATAGACTCTGCTGCCCATCCAGGATGTTTCACAGGCCTTGGCACACATATACCTGTTCTTGGCCCCCTGTCCCTCAGACTTCCCCAGTATTTATGGCCAAGGGCAAGCTCCATTCCTTCTAGAAGGCCTTCCCAACAAAGCGCCTGGCTTTGCCTCCCAGCTCCTTCTCACCGTGAAATGATGACATGCTGACTGACCCCACCACTAGACAAGCGGCACGTACTCTTTTGTGTGCACATCAAAATGTGTAAGATGAGGGCCTATGAGACGGCTTAGCAGGCAAGGGTGCTTGCCATATATAAGCCCTAGGATCCAGGTGGAAGGAGAGAACTAACTCCCAAACTGTCCTCTGACCTCTGCATGTGCTTTGTGGTACATGCATGGGAGCATGGGCACATGCACATGTGCACACACACACACACACACACACAAATATATATGTGAATATATATAATACATACGAATACATATCAATACACATGAATATATAAACACACACACGAATATATAATATATATTAATGTGTGAGATGAGAGAAGAATGAAGTATCTAGAATAAGTAGGCACTGGAAAGAGTTCCAGTCAAGGGTTTGAGAGCACTGAGCCCTGCTGGCCTGTGGGAGCCCTGAGCTTAAGCTGAGGCCAGTCCCTACCTGTGCATGGTCCTCAGTGGAGACCTTGGACTTGCCAGTCGCATCCCCTTGTGGCTCAAACTCTTCCGAACAGTCCAAAGGAGGTTTAATGTAGAGCCGTGGGCCTGCTTCAGTTCTGATCTGCACGGATTTCTGTACACAGAAATTGAGAGTGTTGAGCTGAGGAGAAGAGAGGTGGCTCTTCTCAGGGGCAGGGAGGGCTGGCCGTGGGAATGAGATTCTGAGGGTGCTGTGGGCTGCACATGACAGCAGTCAGGATTTAGAGCTAGTTTGTGTGCTGGCCTAGAACTTGTGATTTAGACCAGGCTGGGCTCAAACTCCAAAGATCGCCTGCCTCTGCCACCCAAGTGCTGGGATTAAAGGCGTGTACTACCATGCCCGGCTTGGGGCTGGTTTTTAAAGTCAAGATCTCCTTACGTAGTCAGGCTGGCCTCAAACTAGTGATCTTCCTGTCTCAGCCTCCCTCCCAAGTGATGGGATTACAGGTGTGGGCCACAGTGCCTGGCTCAGCTACTGTGACTTGCCAGGGTCATGTCACTTGCATGACAATGTGTTTGTTTCATCTGTAAATTTGCCAAGTATGTCTAGAAAATTTTAAAAATTTTAAAGATTTTAAGTAGAGTTTCTATAGGCCCTTTTAAGCTGGCTGACTCCTGCCTTGGCAAATCCTGGCCCACACTCAGACATACTGTAGACATGTACACTAAAATACAGTGCAGGGTACTTGCCAGAATCTTTGGACTAAAGAAGCTCCCCTTGCTGGACCTTCTTTCTTCCTGCTGTTCCTTGCACCATTCTTTGGGGGAACAAATTCAATGGCTTAGTATGTGGGGCTGTGGTCTATCCTTAATGTCCACTTCCTCTTCTCCTATGCCCATGTTCCAGGTGTACCCAGCATACCTCTACTACCCCCTAGCCTCCATGCAGCTAGGAAAGACTGAGGGACCATGTGAGCATGTCTGCAAAAGCTATGGGTCACAGGGAAGGTGTATGTGTCCTGGTTTGGGCCTAGAGGTTTGGGCCTGCCTTGCCTTGCTCTGCCTCTGGAATATGAAAGCGGTAAGGAACTGCCTGCACTGCTCAGAGGATGGCAACATTTTGAGGAGGCATGGTGGAGCAGTCAGGACCCTGGTCCTCGGTGCCCTCCTGTTTCAGGTGTTGAGACAGACAGAAACCCCTTGGGCAGAGCTTGCCCTGTTAAGCACTGAAAAGTGCTCCTAAGGAGGTTACTTTGGGGACTGGTGAGATGGCTCAGTGAATAAAGGTACTTGCTGCCAAGCCTGATGATCAGAGTTTAATCCCTGGGATAAGTATCCCCCTCCCCCTCCTGCCAACAAAAGTTTTAAAAAAGACGAGTTTTCTGCATTCATTAAGCCTTTCCTGTAAGAACTCTCTAATGTTTTTTTCTTGTGGATGTGTAAGGCCATCAGAAGAGGTCAGTGAATGGGAGTGGAAGACCCCTTATGCCTGGCACCCAAGAGTAGGCAACAGTTGACAAGCAGCCCTTTCTCTAGCAAAGCACTAGGCTGCTCTTGGGTTGTTCTGGACACTTTATAGTCACCGAGAACTCTCTTGCCCCATGAGGCTGTGTTCAAGCCATGGCCATACCAGACAACCCTGCAGGGGAGGTGAAGGTCAGAAAGAGAAGCCATAGCAAACTCCAGATGACCCTGGGTGTCCTAGTTTGTTCTTCACTGCTGTGACAAAATACTCTGACCACTACCAACTTGGGGAGGAAAGGGTTTATTTAGCTTACATATCCCGGGTCACAGTTTCATCCCGGAGTCCAAGGTAGGAACTCAGGGCAGGAACCTGGAGGCAGGAGCTAGAGCACAGGCCATGGAGGAACGCTGCTTACTGGCTTGCTCCCCTGGCCCCTGCTCAGCCTGCTTTCTTATGCAACACAGGCCCACCTACCCAGGGGTGGCACCACCCACAGTGGGCTGGGCCCTCCCATATCACTCATCAAGATGCCCCTCAGACATGGCCACAGGCCAGTCCAATAGAGGCAATTCCCCAACTGAGGCTCCCTCAACCCAGGTGTGTCAAGTTGACACTAAAGCTATCCAGCACACTGGGCTAGGCTATTCACACTCAGGACAGGAGGGGGTGCATCTGCTCAGGGGCTGGCAAGATACTGTGCACATATACACAAGTTTATTTGCATGCCACAGTTAACCACACCCCCTATAGGCTATAAAACTGGCCATTCAGCTGCCATTTTGAGTAAGCCAGGAGACACTTCCTTCCTCTCCTGTGCTGTGCCTTGGTCTTTCCTGGAAGATCTTTTCTTACCTACTTGTTTTTATCCTGAGTGGAATAGGCTGAATTGTCAAAAAAGGAGACCCAGGGGCTGTGGCAGCTGCAACCAGTGGCAAAAAAAGTAGCTCAGAATTCCAGAGAGTGGGTGGGGCAGAAGCGTGGGGAGATGACCAAGGACAGTGCAGGATAGAGAGGACAGAAGGCTGAGAGTCAATGCTGTGGAAGGCAAAAGGCACTGGATGAGTCATTGCAGGCCTCAGTCTTAGGAAGAGTTCCTGGAAGCTGCAAGCCCTGAAGTTCATGGTCCTGACACCAGAGGCTTGAGAGCTAGCCATAGTAAAGACAGAATCCCAAAACAGGAGACTCAAGAGCTGTAACACCTGCTGGTGCTGGCTGCCCCCGCTGCAGCTTAGAGCTCAGGATTTCCCTAGCTGCCAAGGGCTGGGCCACTGACGACTGATCCCCAGAGCAGTGAACCTCTAACCTGAGCACCTAGAACTGGAAGTTTCTGACTACTCAGATATGGTGCCACAAATCTCTAGTTCTCAGGGCTTAGAAACACAAGTCTCTGAGTCTGAGCCCAGCCCTCAAGCCTGTAGCATTCACAGGCCCAGGACTGCCAACACTAGAAGCTACTTTTGGTTTCTACCTGAGTAGAGCAAAAGGACTCAGCTGACGACATCAGCTTTCACATTGTTCAAACCACTGTTAGCAAACCCAGACCTTTCCCAGTACACCTAGCATGCAGGGCCCCCACACTGATTCCAGTACATTCTACCACACATGTGACTGTTGTGCCGATTGGAGCCACTGTCAGTGTCCTAGCAGTCCAGCAGGCCCACCATATCAAGGCTGGCCTTCTGGAAACCTTTCCCACCTGCCCTCAGTGCATGTGTGGCTCAAGGGTAAGAATGCCAATTGGCCCTGGCCTATCAACCCCTTCACCCCTTCATGGCACCCACCTGGCTAACTGCTTCAGGGATGGGAATGGACTTAAGACAGTCAAGGAGAATAATGTGGGACTCCTGTTAGTGTTGTGAAGAGAGGCGATAACTTCTTGAGGGATGCTCAGCTAAAGACACATCTGTTGCCAGCTACTGGACCACGTGCTGCTGACACATAGGGAGTTGAGAGGCTAATGCAGTCTTCATGTGTTTGTTTAGAACTCTTGGATCCAGTCATACCTGAAGCAAGACCATTGTCACTTTCTCACTGAGGCCAATGTGAACAGGATTCATGCTACTTGTGACAGAGTCCTGATTGCACCTGTGCCCTCAGCTCCTATTTCTGCTCTTCTTCCCATTTTAACACAATCCTCCAAAATCTTCTTGGCAAATCCAAATCCTACCAGCTTTGGAGACAATGTTGTCTGCTTACCCAATAGCTGCCCATTTTTGGTTGTGCTGAGGTAGCACATTCACCTGCTGCTTCACCAGCTGCCTGCCTCCAAACGCCTGGCTCATGAGGGAGAAAAGCCACCCCAGGTGACTGTCCCCTTTGAGCACTTGTCATTTCTGTGGCTTATCCTTCAGTGGCCCCTCTGTGGGAAGGGCCTGGCTTCTAAACTCAAGCAGATTGAGGCAATTTCTAGAGCTGCTGCTTCTCTGTGTCCTTGAACAAGTCATCTAGATTCTCCATCTCGGGCCAGTCTCCATTATCTGTCAAGATGGCCCTCATGGTACACAGTCCAAGAGCCTCCGGGACAATACGGCACTGCAAATGAGTCCTTGGCATAGGTGCTCCATGAGACAAGGAGACGCACCTATTTATACAACATCCAGACTTCCCTCATGTGTGTTTTGTTTAATGTCAATTATATCATCTAGTATAAATAGTATAACTGCCCCTAACCCAAGGCAAGCTGGCTACATGGGCTCAGTAAACAGGGCCAGCCTAGGAGGGTAAGTGTGGCACCTGAATGAGTATGTACATAGGTCTCACTGTCTGGTAGCAAGCTGCAGGGTACAAATTCAAGAAGCATACTGTGTATGAAGTATACTTATGGGGCCTTCTCACCTTGCCTGGTCCTATTATTGAGACATACAAGAAGGCAGTTGAATGCACTGAATCCATTGCTCAATAAAGGGTCTCCAGGGGCAACGAGGCTCTCACTTATGTAAGGTTCGGCTTCCCCACATGCTTAAGAGCATAGAAGGAAAGGATGTTGGAGGTTTATAGCTCTCTGCAGCCTGAGTTTGAGATACATCCTGCCCCACAGACAAGTAGCTAAACTGCTCAGTTCTCAGGACAGACCCCTGCTGATCCATGCTCATACTGCCCTGGTCCATCACCCATTCACTCTAGCCTCTTGTTGCTGCATGCTGCCAGATGCCACTCCCAAGTTCTGAGTGCATTCACTCATTTCACTCTTCAAAGCAATCTCTAAAGTAAACTGAGACATTAAAGTGTGAGCGGTTTGCGAAAGCGACACAGTCTTCAGGAAGTCAGGGAGCCTAGATTTGAACTGTAGGAACATGGCTGCAGGGGTCTGGCTCTAAAGGCAGGTGGGTCAATGTTCCCCATCAAGGGCCAGGGAATAAACACTCCAGGGGCTGGAGTAAAACTCAGGGGGTGAGTATATGACCACAAAGTAATGGCCCAGCACTCCCTTCCCAAATTTTAGGCTTGGCCGACTGTGTGGTGAGGACATAATATTCAACTGTGCACTGCAGCTCAGAGGCAGCCAGGACAGTGCCCTCACACTGGCTGGGTTTCTGCAGAATTTTGCTTGCTATGGGCTGAGGCCAGATCTGGCCCAAGGACTACAGCTGGTCATCCAAGGCTAGTTCTAAACCAGGCTCTACTCCATGAGCAGGCACAGGAAGGTTCAATGTGTCCCATCCAGGCCATGATGAACTTTAAAGAGAGAGGAGGGGATTTGAAGACTTCCTGAAAGCAGTTAACCATAGACAGAGGCAGGCCTGGCTACACACTACTGCAGGAAAGGATCTTAGAGATGGTGAGATGGAAGATGGTAAGAGCTGCTCCGGGGCAGAAGGTACCACTGGGTCCTTCCTTCTAAGGACCACCTGGTCACTTCATGATGCCTGAGAATGGCTCTAGAAACAAAGGTCCCTCCTCTTGCCTTTCCTCTTTACTGCCCTGGGCTCACTTCAGGTGTGGTGTGGCTTCCTCCCAGGATTTGCTACCTAGTTCTCCTCGTGTTAGTATCAGCAGTGGGTGCTGTGGAGGGAAAACATACAGAACACACAATGCCACGGACTTCTGATTCCTGGCAGCTTTCCTGCCTCTAACTGGGATGAAGCTGAGAGAGAGAACTCTGATGTTCACCCATGACATGGCTCTCCGTAACGTCTGGGGAAAGTGTGCTCCCCCTCCTAGTAAAATCCTATGCTGGGGCCTACTAGCCAGGGAGGAGATGGTGGGACAGAGGGAGGGCTGACCAGGCCTAGGCCAGGTGAAGAAGGAGCCTGGCTCACCCAGCCATTTGGCCCTTCAGGAGCTTCTAGTCCTTTCTCTAGAAGCGAAGGACTTGGACCAGGGCTTTGCTATTTCTGAGTGCTGCTCACGGACTTTCTCTACTCCTGTCCTAAAAACCAGACAAGCCTGGACACCATCTGTCTGTCTGTTCAGTATGCAGTCCTCTGCTTTCTGGAAAAGCATCTTGGTTCTCTCTTGGGAAATTCTGCCAGCCTTGGATCATGTGGAACTGAGTTCCCCACCAGAAGCAGATAGATCACGTGACCCAAGTCATAGCTGGACACCGTCCCCCAACCCACAGCCCTCCACCACCCCCATACTGAGTGATACAGTTCCTGGGAGCAATAGCGATGCAAGATGAGGGAAACAGGATGAGGGGAGCTTCTGGAGGTACCCTATGGTCACAGGAGAAGCTCAGCTGAGAGGCAGAAACAGGCCTGCCCTGAGTCTGCGCTCCCAGATCATATGTGTTGCCTGAAAGGAAGTTGGCGAGTGACAGTGGGTGGTGCAGCTTGGCCAGCCTCTGAGTTGGCACATCCACAGGAGCTCTGCATCCAGCAGGAAGCCAGGTCCTTCAGTCCATCCTCCCTCCCCATCAGCTCAGCACTGCACGGCTTCCCAAGACAGCCAAGATACAAACTTGGCTTTCCTGTCAGCCCCAGGGCCCTTTAGTCAGCAGGTCTGCACAAGCTCTGACTGCATTTGGGTTCCAGACATGAGGGGGCATGCAGCATCCTGCCCTGAGTCCACATCGTACCACAGTGGAAGCCACAGGTGATGAAGCAACATGTGACAAAATTAACTCTGTGGGCCAGAAAGCATTCACAATGCTGAGTGGGTGCCAGGAGGGGAATAAATAGCCTCCATCTGGTCTGGGGAGCCTCCTCTGCCTCCCACCTGGGGGCGGCCCCACCCACACCAAGGCTGACAAATTCCAATCCAACCCCATGCATGCTCCCAGCCTCCCACCAGCCACCTTGCACTGGAGGATGATGATGCCCAGGGCTGGCTCCCTGCTTGGCACAATGCTTCACCATGAGTAGGTGTTTGCAAGCAGTTCCCCTTTCCTGCCTACTTGCAAACCCAGACCCCAGTAGACCTCTGCAGTACAAATCCTGGAGGAGGGCTTAAAAGCCTCCACACCCAAACCCCCCAAAGCTGCTCATTTCATGCTCAACCCACACTCCACCGAGTTCATGCCCGGAGTTATTTGTGTGTCTTCTGCATCTCTTCATAGTGTTCAAAGAGGTGTGCATTAAAGTCAAGCACAGAAAAGAGCAAGTATAGGAGCTGCCCTGTATGGTTGCGCAAGTTGTGTGATATGTCAATGGCACCCTCTAGAGGTGAAGAGCTCTGCGGAGCGCCCCCCCAAAGACAGGCTGGGGTGAGGAGCAGAGCCTCTTCCCAGGGTTGTCAGCTCCTGTCACTGTCAGAATTAAGAGAGTATCAAAGAAAGGCCCCCAACTTCCATCTCTAGTGGTGAGTGTGCTCCAGACACTCCCATGGCCTCAGCCACCTATGAAGCAGATGTGGTGGTGAGGGACAGCCAAGGCCCTACTTTCATCCTGCAGCAAACCTGTGTGGAGATCTTTCCTGACAGCCCAGCCCAGTAAACCGCTGGAAGGCCAATCCCTCCACCACCGATTTAATGCCGAGAGCCGATGATGTTCATCAAAGATGACAGCATTTTGGTAAATGGTGGCTCTGTTGATTAGGCCGCTGTCCACCCAAGTATTACAAGGCTGAGGAAGCCATAAATCTTAATCTACTGATGGTGGCAGAAAGAGCTAAAGCGCAGAAGCAGTAAGGAAAAGGACAGTAGAGATGGATGCCCATATATCACCTGCAGGCTGCTCTACAGTGAGGCAGTGGCTAGGGAGCCCACTGTGTCCAGCCTGGAGGCTTCCAGAGCCCCCAGACCTGAGGGATTTGAGAAGGGCTGAGGGAGAACTGTGTGCTCAGTCAGTGTGGAGGGTTCTGTGGCCTCCTGGCCAAGGGAGCCTGGGGTCTAGACTCCTGGGGCAGTTTCTTCTACTGGGGTAGCTGTGCCCCAAAGTGCCTCCCAATTGTTGGTCAAGATCAGAAGATGGATTTAGACCCCACAGGAGGAGGCTAAAGTGTCATGCTGGGAGTGAACAGGGGATATATAATGAGAGGGCATGGGGAGGAGTGAAGGAAACCCACCAGGAACAGAGGGTAGGGGGAGTACTGCTGTCAAAGCTCAGACTGTAACTGTGACACCTGTGTGCCCACCAACCTGGCCAAGCAGTGTAATTTGACAACATGGCCTCACTGACCCTTCCTGGTGGGCCCTGAAGTACAGGAGAGACCCAGAACTGGGACAAGGCCATGGCCACACTCCTAGTGGAGTAGCTTGGCCACTGGTAGACCTTGCCACCTTGACCACTGCTTCCCTGGCTGTCTCTAAGAACAGGAGGCCCAACCAAAAGGGTGAGGACATGGCTAGGCACAGTGCTCACATCTGTAATCCTAGCACTGGGGGTGGACATGGGAAGGTCAATGGTTCAAGGTTAACCACAGCTACATAGTGAGCTCAAGGCCAACAACAACAACAAAAAGTAAATAAATAATTTAAAAATACAAAATGGGCTGGGAGGCAGAGGCAGGTGAATCTGAGACTTCAAAGCCAGCCTGGTATACAGTGACGTCCAGGACAACTGGGGCTACTGGTAGAACCTGTCTCAAAAAGACTAAAAGAAAACAAAATAAGGGGCTAGAGAGATGGCTCAGTGGTTAACAGCACTGGTGGCTCTTGCAGAAAACCTGGGTTCAATTCCCAGCACCCACATGGCAGCTAACAACTGTCCATAACTCCAGTTCCAGGGGACCTGACGCCATCTTCTGACTGCCTCAGGCACTGCATGACATGGGTGCACATACCTACATGCAAGCAATATACTCATACACATAAAATAAAAATAATATTTTTTAAAACACAAAATAAAAAAATCCAAAAACATGGAGCAGAAACCACCTTCCTCTCTCTTCTGTGGACCCAAAGACCTGTCTCTAGGGACCTTCTACCTTGGAGACACTTTCCATCAACTTCACTTCTTAGGGCCAACAGTTGCCAATGTGTCCCTCTTCTGGTGACAATCCTGACAATGACGCTAGCACACTGAGGCTACTTACTACCCCAATTCCAGCCTCCCAGACAAGAAGCTGAAATCACGGTGGTCCTTGCTCCTGGGTAGCTCAAGGCCAGGCAGAACTTGCATTAGAGGACTAGCCCTGACTTGAGTCACAGCCCACAGGGATGGAAGTGGGCCCCTCAGCCAGTCATCCACTGCAGCACAGTCCTCACACACCCTAAGTGAAATATGAACTGAGAGATTCAAAACGTCAACCAATCCAGAAGCAAGAAATTGACCTGGAGAGGTGCAGTGGGTCAGAGCCAGAGGACAAAGTCACTGAGTGGGGCTGTGGGGGCCCAGCAGAGAAGAGCTGTGTGGGCTTAGGGAGCCTAGTCTCAGAGGGCCTGTAAGTCCTGCGGGGGATGGGGTGGTCGGCACACAGCAGTCAAGGGTTTTCCAGCAACTTCCCCTGTCTCAGGCCTTCTGGGAAGCCCTTCCATTCATTCTGCCATGGTGGACTTCTGGTAGACTTCTAGCCCTGTGTGATCTGTACCTGTGCCCAGGCCCCTGGGCCTCCCTCTCCACCAATCCATGCGCTGACATCTTCCATGCCTTTCTGCCTCTGCCCTGGCTGTGCCTTTCCAGAGACTCTAGATCCTCATGCTGAGGTCTGCTCCAGGGACATCTGCTGTAGTTCCTCCTGCTGTCTCTCTCCATAGCACTTGTAGTTTACTCACTGGCTCTGCTGTCCTGGACCGCCACCAACTCCCATCAGAGCTCCAGGGCAGCTCCAGGCCTGGCCTGCTTCACTCATGGTTCTCATCCCAGTAGTAGAGGTGTTCCATAATGACCAGGACTGAACAGCAGGTGAGTGGGGACAGAAATGTGAAAATGAGGGAGCAGAAGAGATAACTCAGCAGTTAAGAGAGCTTGCTGCTCAATCATGAGGACTAGCCAGGTATCCTGCTCATGCCTGTAACCCTAGCTCTGAGGGGGGCTTGCTAGCTTCAAATTTAGCTGAGAAAATGCAAGTCCAAGTTCACAAAGAGCCTGCCTCAAAGGATTAGGTGGAGAGTGAATAAAGGCGTACACCTGACCGACACCTTCTGGCCTTCACAAACATGCACACAGGGGCATGTACCCACATGCACACAAGTGCAGACACATAATGAGTAAATATGAGAGAATGAAGAATTTGGAAGCCTCCCAGCTGAGCTACCCTCACCACCTGCCCTCTGTCAGTCCCAACAATGGTCAACACTACCCATTCACCATACCTCTGCCAGGCACAGTAGGGAGCACTACAGATCCTTCTTAGCTACTTTCCAAAGTGGGTACCCCCATCACTCACCTTCCAGATAAGAAAGCAGGCACTGAGGATGAGCAGTGTACCCAAGGAACTGTGGACACCAGGGTCACACTGCTCACCGGCTACCTATGGCACACCACACACAGGCTTTTCCAGCAGCCTTGGGAAACTTTGATGATGATAAAAGCTCAGAGAGTCCATCACCAGCACACACAGCAGGGAAACAGCCCTAAGCCCACTCTCTTCCACTCTCCATTGACCACAAGTTCAAACACCCTGAAGGGCTAGATGGGAAGAGGAAGTGAGGGGAAGAAACAGTACCTAAGCCAGACAAAACACAACTTCTGCACTGCCAAGGTGCTGGGGTCCTGAGGGTGGTATTCAGTAGCTCCTGCCCTGTCACTGCAGCTCCCCAGGGCTCAGGGTCTGGGTGAAAAAGGAGTTTAGCCAATCATATGGCCTCAGACAAGGAGCACAGGAGAGAAGAGGGGAGGACGGGGTTGGATCACTGCTATTTCTGAGCACCATCCTTGAAGGCAGCAAGCTTTTCAACTACATCCTACACTGACCGGGCTGCAGGGTCTGTCTTTCTGTCTTGGTACCCTGAGACAGTTGTTCTGAGCAGCAGCTCCCCTGGCAAGTCAGAGCAGCCAGCTGTGCTCTGTGGGATGGAGGCCCCAATCTGAGCCTGCCCAGCTCACCTCACCAGCCCAGAATTGTGTACACACCACTCCTGGCCTAGAGGTCCATTCTGCTGAAACAGCCCCAGGTCTCTATTGTTAGGCACTGAGTGACCCCTGACTACACCAGTGTAGAAAGGCAATTATAGCTGAGTAGCTTCAGGAAGCCTGGAAATTAGCCCTGATTAGGCCTTGTGAAGTGGGGAGCCACAGGAGAAGCAGGAGGGGATGCTAATTAATCTTAGGCCAAGTCTTTTAAATTGCACAGACTCTGGGGCCAGCCATTAAGTCACAGTCTAAGACACAAATATGGCTCGTGATAATAGGAAACACTCCAAACAAGCAGAGGAACTGTGTGGAGTGAGGCACAGAGAAAGGCCTCATTAACAAGAAATTAACATTTGTTGCTGGGGACAGAAGCAGGCCCCTAGGCTGGCACCCTGTGGACCTGGCTCTTCAGACCCCAGCTAAGGCAGCAAGAACTGTTCTTGAAGGGTGTAACTCAGTGGAGGTAGGGAAACCTGGGAGTCTGCAGCAACCAGCTTCACATGCCAGCCCAGCCTCTCCTCTGGGCTGTGGACTCTCAGCAAATGTGCCTGGCTTTCTGTGTAGGAAACCAGGATGCCAGGCCCTAGGGTGAGGTGAGCCTAAAACTTATAGGTCCAGGCTGCATTCTCTGCTAAAGGGAGGGGCACTGAAAACAGTGGCTCTGATAATCCTTGTCTTGCAGAACACTGCTGGGCTGGCAGGAGGAAGCGGCCCGGTCATAAAAGTGCAGGCTCCCTGCTCTGTGGGAAAGCATCTTGGTCAACAACCCTTAGCTCATCTCCTTGTCCTAAACAAATAACTCAGCTATCCCTGGCTAAGAGATTAGGCCAGGTTAAAGGTTTACTCCTGAGCCAAAAGCTAAAAGTTCACCATGCTTTTAGCTTTAAGAAAGAAAACGTTGTGGCCAATAAATTACTGGATGGGCATTGATAACCTTGAGTAAAAGTTTAAGAATCTTTCTGGCACCAACTAACAGACTAAATGTCCTGTTTCTTTGTACCCTAAATCTTTGTATGGGACTGTCATATCCCACGTGACTGCTAGTTTCTTGGGATGTATAAAAACCATCTGAATTCTAAAATAAATCGTCCTGTTGGGAAGACACAGGTCCCAGAGTTCATGACTCTGTCGCCGATCAGACTCTCTGCCCTGAAGCCAGCAGGTCCCCCAGCTAAGCAAAGCAAACCTGAGTCCCGACATCTCTGGGCCTCAGTTTCTATAGAAGCACCATGAGGACACGCAGAGATCCACCAGGATAGAGAGAGGCTGGGTGGCAAGCAGGGCAAGTCTTTAGTGCAGTCCACTGCAAAGTGTAGTTCCCAATCTCCTGTGCACAGGATTAATAATGCTGATGGCCCTCTGACTAAGCCTCTGCATCAGAACACTCCCTTGGGTAGAACCAAACCATCTGTATTGTAAAACCTCCACGGGTCAGGAGGAAGGAAGTGCAGTGGGAGCTGAGATCCTGACCCAGCCACTGCAAATGTGTGGCATAGTGACACATGTTCCCACCAGGCAGCTCTGTGTACCAGACCATCCCCAAGGGAAGCCAGCATGGCATGGTCCCATGGCAAGGCCTGAGCAGGTAAGATGTGGAACAGAGCCAGTATCTAACTCTGAGTCATGATTCTGCCCCTTCTTGGCTGTGACCTTGGACAGCAAACTGAGCTCTGCTAAGCATCCTTCTCTGCTCCCTAACAAGAGGGCCACAAGAGAAGCCTCTAGGTGTGCTGTTAGGGCAAAGCAGAGGAGCCACGTGTAGCTAAGACCTTGTTGGTACTCAGGGTCAGTATTCAGAGATGCAGGCTGTACTGTCAGCAGCATCAGCAATGACGCAAATAGGTACCTGGGCTCCAGGAGGCAGGGCGCTGTCCTGCTCACCCTCTGAATCCCTGGCATATAAGGCCACACATGGCACACAGTGTTCAATAAAAAGGACCTGGATGAATGAGTCCCTACAAGTGAGTGTGTATCTACTCTTCCTGCACGCCCCTGTGAGGCTTTGGAGGGAAGAGGGAAGACATTGCAGGAGGGCAGATACTCCAGAAGCCAACACCACATAGAGAGGGTGCCCCACAGTGCCCAGCACAGCCACCCAAGTCCATGGGAATTTAGACACTCCTCATTCTAATGTCTGTGCCAGGGCCACAGTCCTGATCGCTGGGGTCCAGACCTGGTGCCATCCTCGGCGCTGAACTTTGCTGGGTGCTGTCCGAGAGCTGCATCTTAAGGCTTCTTCAGCTTCTCGAAACAGGGTTCCTCGTCCATAATCTGCAGCAGAGACAGGGGAGGGGCTGGTGAGGCATGGACAAATGCATACCAACTGCTGTTTGGAATCCCGCACCTGAAACACCAGCCAGTTGCCCAAGGTCATGCACATGAGGGATGCACAAGGCAGCCTGGCCTGTTGCAGCAAGCCAACAGCCAGCAGAAAAAGGATGGGCATGAAAGCTGCAGCATCCATGACATGAAATGCCACATATAATGTAAATCAGGCAGCTCTATATGTACAAAGAACCATGGCCAAGACACAGACACAAGGGGCAGTTCACATAGCAGGTCACTGTTTATGTAAAAGAGGGTGGAGGAATGAATGAGTCTATTTCTGGGGTCCCAAGTTCAGCTGACCTTCCTAGCTCTTTGCCCTAATTTTTCCAACTGGCAGCATGTCCAAAATGAAAACTTACAAGAAACATGGGTCTCCCTTTCTGCCATGGGGGCTAGGACACTCATGGTAACTGTGCTAAAACTGCAGTGGCTCTCTTAGGGGAACATCTTAGGATACCACTTTCTTCTCTTGCCCCTTTGCTGTTGTTTTATTTTTCCTGTACAAAATGGTTTTGGAGTAAGTCAATGGTTATAATACTACTAATTAAGGTTACTGTGTGCCAGACACATTACATCTCCTAGGTCATTTCATTTTCCTATCAAGTCTGCAAGGTGGGTATAATTATTCCACTTCACAGAAGAGGAAACTGAGGGTCAGAAAAGTCCCAACTTGCTTGAGATCTAAACTAGAGAGTGGCAGAACCAGATTCACGCCCATCTGGCTCTGGCCTGATCCAAATTCTCCCCTGTGCCTCAGGAGCATGCTGGCCTCTTGGACAAAGTGGTCTGTTCTGAGGGCACTCCAGCACCCTAGGGATGGGCACTTTGCTGATTCCATTTTAAAGAAGAGCAGATGGAGGCACAGAGAGACCAAGTAGCTTCCCTAGAGTAACACAGCCAATCAGAGCCTGAGCCTGCATGCCCAGCTGTTCTACCCATTCAATCCAACCATGTCAGTGTCCCTACTGGGCAGACTAGGTAGAATATCTTCCTACACTCACAGGCATCCTGGGGTCTTCTCAGAGGGCACATAAAATCACTTTAAAGTATGCAGGGCATGGATTAACTAAACACAGACATGAACAGTGAAATATTTCATGGGGGTTAGGTACTAAAGTTAAGACATACACGTGAATATCAGGCATTATTTAAAACTGCCCTTAAATCATGGTGCTTGAAGGCCAGGCAATGTAGTAAATAGAAATTTCTTGCTCTAGCTGCCTTTAGTTTGTGGGAGAGGAGGCCAAATATGGTTTAAAAGGAGTACTAAAGCCTTTATGTTGGGGTAGAGATCAGAGCTGTGTACGAGACCTGGGTTCCATCCCCAGCACCTTTAAAACAAGTTTTGTCTTTCTTGCTCTGATAATCTCTTTTTGGATAAGTGGGTGCACTGAACTTACCTGCTGGTGAGTTCACATTTGCAGGATGTGTTTCCAAAGTTTCTAATTTATTTATTTAATTAGTTTTCTTTTGTAGTACTGGGGATTTGAACCCAAGGCCTTGTCCATGTCAGAGCCTTGTCCTTGTCATGTTTTACTACTGAGCTATATTCAGTTCCTTAATTTTCAACTTAATTTCAACACGTGCCTGACTGGGAGGGCCTGTACTCACCTTGCGGCCCCTCAGTCTGAGAGGCAATTCTGGAGAAGTCTGTGTGAACTGCTTTCCGTGGGGATGTCTTCAGCTCTGAGTTGGCCCCATTGACATAGACAGAGAAACCCTGTTCCAAGTGCTCCAGCCTCAGCTGCACAGGGTCCTTGGCCTTGAGATGCTTCAGTATCCTGGAAGAAGATGGTATACTTGGAACACAACACCATCTGAGGCTCATGGTTCCACAGCCTGCACTAAACTGCTTGGGAAAGTGGTGGCAAAGCGGCTCTAGTCAGAGGCTGGCTGGCGTGTGCCCTCTCCACACAGTCTCCACAAGGTCATTACTCTACAGAGAAGCCATGAGGGGGAGATGGTGTGATGACAGGGAGTCCCTGTCATCGCTCTGAGGCTCAAATGCCAACTTGGCAGAAATTAATGTGGCAGTCCCCACCTTGCTGTGGAACCTGAGGCAAGAGGAGGCCCACCTGGGCCTTGGGATTTGCTGAGATGATCCCAATTTTATGCAATTTTCCTATGTGTGAATAGTCGCATTTTGATATGTAACACAAAGTGGTCCAAGGTCTACAGCTTCCTAGGAGAGATTTTTAAGTAAGCCATCCACAAAGCGGGGAGCATCCTGCATCAGAGCACTTCAAGTGAATAGACATGTTTGTGAACACTCACCCTTGGTATGTCATGGCCATCGTTCTAGCCATAGTAAAGTACATCAATGCAGGAGTTTGTGTGAGATTGGTAATATGACTATTGCACCCTTCAGTGCATGTGTGGCCAGCTCTCTCCATCAGCTTTGGTAAAGTCCAACCTCAAGCGTGGTCCTTGACCTATTCCTACACAACTTTGCCACTATGGCATATAGTGTCCTTGTCAGCACCTCCAGAGCCAGATTCTCGGGGTCTTTAGGAGCACCCCATGGTAACTAGATTGACAAGGCAACAAGTGGGTGTCTTCTTCAGTAACTAAGTGACCAACAAGTTAGTAAATTAAAACAAAAACAAAAACAAAAAATCTCATCACATAAAAGGTGAACACCACATGCCTAACTCAATTCTGAATACGTAGCCCATGCTTGTTATTCCAAGTTACGATCCTGAAAGCCACCATGCATGCTGAACAGGCCTGTACTGACCCATGATTCATGTGGGGGAATGGGATTTGGCTCCTGCCAACTCTGGTCACAGCATTCACTCAGCTGGACAGCCTAGCGTCTTGCTTATGTGTTTCTGTTTGAAGATATCTTCATGTTAGGCATGGTGGTCATACCCCATAATCCCATCACTCGGAGGCTGAAGCAAGAGGGTTGAAATGAGTGTGAGGCAAGCCTGGGCTACAAAGTGAAGCCCTGCCTCCAAAGAAACAACAACAAAAAATAAAGATATCTCACTAGGGGCATAGCTCCATTGGTTAAGGCTTGCCTTGCAAGTAGGAAGATGTGATTTTAATCTCCAGAACCCATGTTTTTTTTTTTTTTTTTTAAAAAGCCAGGAGTGGTGGCATGTGTTTGAAACTTGTAATCACAATGTTGAGGGGGTGGAGATGAGATCTCTGCTGGCCAGCCAGTCTAGCCCAATCAGTGTGCTCCAGGCCAGTAAGAGACCTTGTCTCAAAAAGCAAAGTGAATACTATCTAATAAACAGCAGCCCGGGTTGTCCTCTAACCACACACAAACACACACACACACACACACACACACACACACACTCACTCATACATATACACATGTATACACACAAACATGTATACATGTGCATGCATATGCACACATATGCACACACATATGCACACAAACAAACATGCACACACATACACAAAGAATAAGAAAGTAGAGGCAGCTCACGGCATGGGGTTTCACACTGAACATGAGTCTGGAGTACTGTAGCCCTGGCCTGGCACAAGCTTGCCCAACAACATACTCTCCATGAGGCACGTCACGGCTTTCTTCACTCAGGAACACTGGATGGGATTTCAGAGCCAGACCTCGGGCTAGCTGAAACAGAACAACCAACAAAAGCACAAAACTGAGGACTCAGGCACTGAGTGTCCCGAAACAAGGACCCTCAATAGTTGTATGGGAGCAGAGGAGGTTGAGAGTCGCCTTGTTCCACCTCTGCCAGGAACGTGTGTCAAGCAACTAAGCTATTTTGCTGCCTGCACTGCTGAGTGGCTGCAAAGGCACAGGAAATTTCAAGGTTCACTGAGCAGTCACTCAGACACAGAACCCGAGGATGAGGACTGACCAAGTAGGCACACCATTGATAAGGAAACTGAGGCACAGAGAGGGCAGCAACCTGCCCAAGGTTGCCCAGATGCTACACAGCTCCAGAGTCATCACCAGAACAGACATGTCACCCCTAGCATCAGCGACAGTGCAGCAACTTGCAAACTGCTTTAAGTCACAGACTCTTCTAAGAACGAATAGGAAGATAAAGATAATGCTATACATTTGGTCTTTGCCCAGAGCATGTTCCATAACTCTGGGCAAGGAAAGGGTCAGTACTAAAATGAGCAAAACCCTAAGCAAGCCAGGGCCTGGCACCAGGGGAGTAGAGGTCGGGACCCTATGGCATAGCAGTCACCAGAAAGATCCCGGACACCCTTCATGGGGCCGAGAAAAGAACAAAACAAAAATAGTCCATAGGACTAAAGGGATGACTCACTCACTAAAGTGTTTGACAGATGAGGACCTGAGTTCCAGAACTCATTCAAAAAAGAAAAAAAAGCAGGTGTGGTGGCACACACTTGTAATCCCAGTACTGGGGTAGGAACAGGTGGATCCCAGGTATTTGCTAGCCAGCCAGCCCAATGGGAAGCCCCAGGTCCCAGGGAGAGACCCTGAATCAGAAAACAAGGTGGGTTTTCTGAGGAAACAGCACTTGAGGCTCATCTCTGGCCTCCACCTGCACACACGAGTGTACACATACACACAAACAAGTACACACAGGCACACACAAAACAGTAGATGGGGAGGGCAGAGGGAAAGAGTCAAATGAAACCCATTATTTTGTAGGCTAACTTAAAAAAGAACAGTATGTGGTAGGTGCAAAATTGGAAAAAAAAGAAAAGAAAACAGGGGTTTGTGGGGCTGAGTAGAAAGTAATCAACATAAAAATGATGCTAGGTGTGAGGGGATGTGGTAGGATTACAGTGCTTTCTTTGTTTACTTTTTAAATGTTTTGGGGGCAGCTGACACATGCATCTTTTCAACAACCATGACAGGAATGTTTATTAAAGACTGCCTATCTCATGCCAGCCTTGGAAGCCTGTGAGGTGCCTGATTGTTGGGCAACAACACAGAACAGAAGGAAAACACAAGTCACTAAGAGACGTTCTCCAAACACAGCGATCGGCATACTCCTGGGAACATAGAAGGTGCTACAGATACTTTGGTCCCCAAGGAGAAAGCAAGTCCAGGGCAGCCAGGAAACCCGAACCACCAGGTGCAGAGCATGCCTTGACTTTCCTCTCATGTCCCCAAGTCACAGTTATGGCAGCATCCCATGGTCTGGGATCTGGAGCTGGCACTGCACATGGGTGCCTGCTTAAGCAGGATGATTTATGAAAATTGATTTATGAAACTGATAAATTAGGAGATAATTATTCAGACTGTGAAAGGAAGGGCTAAAGAAATTCCCCTGCTGCAGCTGAGCACAGTGACATTGCAGTGGCATCGGAGAAAAATACTTCCTTCAAATGAATGGCTGCTTTGCATAAAGTGGTCCAGGCTGCGGGGTTCAGGTAGATCCCACTCAGTCCCTGCCTTTCTAACACTGAGCCCTGCCCACCCACTGCCCCACCACTGCCTGCCAGGTTTGTCTGTCAGGATACACAGAGCAGCAGTGATATCACATCAGGATTTGCTATGGGTTTGCTTCTCCTTCCCGCCTGGTCTGAGTGGTGAACACAGATAATCATCCTGCTGGCCACAGGCCATCTGAGAGTGAGTAACAGCAAGAGCCCTCATGCCAGTGTCTAGCACAGCAGTCCCAAGGAACTCAAGGGCAAGCAAGGACACAAGTCCCCAATGCTCACACACCCATGCACCTAACAGCCTTGTTTCCATGGTATTCTCATAATGACTTCTGAGAGCTCTTCTCATGGCAGAGGAAGCATAGGCAAGGTATGTCCACAGGGACACAAGATGTACTTCCTGGGTTGGGGAGCTTAGGAGGCACAGTTGAGGGTCACAGAAAGCAGGGGCTAGTGGTAAAGAGAAGGCTGCACAGATGGCAGGTGTACTGGCTGTTCACAGGACAACTGTGGTCAGTATAATAGGACAGATGACTGAACTCTCCATGGCATCGGAGCCATGCAGTTGTGGGGGACTGTCATCTACCCCCTGCTTCCTTGAGCCTTCAGTTATCTCATGGGCTAACTAAGGGCTCTGCAAAGATCACCATCCCAGGTCTCTGGGTGACACTTGACAAGGCAAGTAGATGAGAAGAAAGGAGGATGGTGAGTACAGACATGGGTAGACGGAGTACATACTTTAAGAACCTGCCTGAGTTCATCCTGCAGTGGCCTGGGTTCTAGGTTCTCCCTGCTGCCTCTTTTATAGGAGTTTGTCTGCTCTGCCCATTTGGGTTTTGTGCTGAGCTAGTTAAGAGGGACAATGGATCCTCACTGAGGCCTCTCATCAGCTTCAAGGGTAAAACTAAAGAGGGGTGCCAAAAGCCTGCCATTCTATGCCAGCCCCTGGTGGCCTGCAGGACTCGGTGTCGTCTGGGAACAGCATCTGCTCAGGCTCCGGCAAATGCAGCACTGCTTGTGTGGTTTTGAGCAGTTTCCCCGACAAGGAGCAGCTGTCTCTTCTTCTGTGGAGGAGACTAGGAATGCCTATACTGTACAGGCTGCTAAAAGGACAGAGCAGGTCACTAGGAGAAAGCTCTGGCTATGGCACTGCCCCAGGGGTGGCCCCAGAAGCTTTCTTCTTTCTGCCTGAATCTCCTATTGGGGCAGAGTGTCCTCCTTTGGGGCCACGTTCTCCTGGAAGCTCTCCTCAGTGACTTTCTCAAGGACCAAATGAGAATAGGGTTACCAGGTTCTTGGATCTGGTGAAAACCTGTATCCCTGGCCTCCCTCTACCACAGCCCCCTCTGCCACCAGCTCTCCAGACAGGAATCTAATCTTCCCAGTCAGTCCTCATCACTCAGCCCTTGCTGCTTGCTCTTGCTCCAATCTGCTGGGGAGTGATTACGTCTCATGAGGCTAAGTGGCCAGAATCACTAAGAGGTTGCCAGGAGGAAGCAGAGCTCCTGCTCCTGCTGGGCCCTCCCATCCCTGCCCGCAGGCATCAACTGGCCTGGAGCTCACTATGTAGACCAGGCTGGCCTCAAACTCACAGAGATCTGCCTGCATCTACCTCCCAAGTGCTGGGATTAAAGGCATATACCACCACACCCGGCCACATATGGCAACTTTGTAGTCATGGCAGCCTTGTGCTCACCCTGCCATGACCTGGGAGCTGCTCCAAGAAGCAGGAAGGGTGGTGGACAGGTGTCCCTTCCCTCTGCCAGTGGCTCTCCTCACCTTCCTGGGAGTTCCTTCGGGATTAGCACCTTTCCCTGTCCTTTATTGTGTGTGGCTTGGGTGGGCCTGCCTTCATCCAATTTTGTGGGCAGTCAACAGCTGAACCTCACCAGACACAGGACAGATTGGCTAGGGATGGAAATAGAGCCCAAGCCAGGTCTAGAAGAACACCCCCCTCCAGAAGGGGCTGTGATGGAAGCATCAGGAAAGAAATGCTCTCTACCTAGAGGCAGCATGTGGGTGGGGCCCCTGCTGGCTGTCAGCCATTGTGAGGGAAGCCTTTCCTGAGCATGACTCCCACATAGGCAAACAGACACAAGCAGACTGGTTTTGAAGATGTAAGTTATGTGCCTGGATCCAGCTATGCCTGAAGTCAGAGCATCGTAACAGTATTTTTGTTCTGATTTTAGTGGTGCCAAGGATTGAGCCCAGGGCCTTGCGTATGGGAGGCAAATGCTCTGTCACTCTGGTGTACTCCCAGTCCTCATGCTTGATTTCATCTCATGAGACAGCAATTTCCAAGTTACACAGACCAGTTTAATCCTGGGTTTTTGACTCTTACAGCCAAACAAATAATTAGCTGCTAACTAATATAGTCTACGGGACAGGTGAGATGACTCAATGGGTAAAAGTGCTTGCCACCAAATCTGAGGACCTGAGTTCAATTTTAAGAACCCACATGGTGGAAGGAGGGAATTAGCTCCTGATAGCTCTGATTTCTACATGCACACTATGGTGCATAATAAATATTTTTTAAAAATTATAAAAGAAAATACCAAAACAAAATGAAAATATTAATGCAGTCTGTGTCTTCTTCATACCAACAACTTCTTTCGCCCTACATAATGCCAGGCACCTGGAAAGCACTCAGAGAAGTAGGAAGAATATAAGAATATACTGAATATATAAATAATGTCACCCAGCATCCCCAGGCAGCTACATCCTAGGCAGATGTCTACTGAGAGTGCTCCCAGTGACTGCACATACCCTTCTCAGGGTCCCAGCACCCTGCTATGCAGCCTGAGCTCACTATAATCTTCAGCCTAGGTTTCTACCATCATGTCAGGCACACAACTAGACTTCCAAGTAAATTACAGCTTTGTCCCACCAGATCCTACTCAGTATACATAGGGCCACCAGCAACTCCGGCAGGTTTCTCTCCTTCTGGTCACTGTGAAAGTGTCAAACAAAATGTAAAGTATAGCCTGACTCTACCACTTCCTGGCCTGGTGCCCTGGGTGCCCACCTGAACAGCTGCCATCACTCCACCTACCTGCCTGGATGGTGGGCTGTGGCACCTGGCGTGTGGTTGGCTCTCTGTGAAAGGCCCCTGAGTCTACCGTGCACAGTTCAGAGGCATTCTTTATAGGTCCCAGGTCCTGCCACAAGTCCTGAGTGGGGGTCCTTTCCAGCTCTGCCTTCTCACTGCCTGCCACTATGACAGTTCCCTCTCAGTGATGCCCTGCCCCCAGCTTTACAGCAACTCAATTTTGATATATTTTAATTGCCTCCATGCTGCAAACTTGTCTGTGAAATTCTCATCTGTGCTATCAGCCAGCACCTCTGTGATCGCACTTATTGATCCCCCGATTAATGAGAAACAATCTGCTCATAAGGAGCCGTGACGCTCTCTCCCCAGACGAGCTGCACAGAGATGATTAAACCATCACCCAGGTGTTCAGTGGCAACATCCAGCCTGCTAGAGACTGAATAAAAACATCCAGCTCCCTGGCATCCACCAGGATAAACACCCCTGGTGTCTAATCAGCAGGAGCTATCTGCTGTGCTTGCTTGAGTCGCCCACTCCTGGGATGCAAGGAGAGTTACACTGAGCAGTTGGACAGAGGACACCGCTCAGTACTTCTGGCTGGCTCTAGAACATTTATCTGGAAATTCTTTGCCCAGAGTGGCACTGCCAGCTCACTGAATGTATCTGGAAATGTGGGTGGGCTTTGTTGCCACAGATACAGGAATCTTACTGGGATTCTCTAATGGGGCCAGTGGGCAGAGATGTTACATAACAATGTGGGAGCCTGTCTCACACATTCCTAACACCTCACTAAGGCTCCACTGACAAGTCAACAGGTGTTCAGACAGCCAGACAAGGGTTGAATGACAGACAGGACGACACCTTTCCAGAATGAGACTTAAGACGATCCCCGTAACAAACACAAAGACCCCAACTGGTGCTTCTGTTGCTCCCTCCCTTTCCTCCCTTTGGTTTTTTGTTTGCTTGTTTTGAGACAGGATCTTCCTGTAGCCCCAGCTGGCCTGGAACTTCCTATGTAGACCAGGCTGGCCTTGATCTCACAGAGATCTGCCTGCTTCTGTAGTTTAGCTTGAATTTATCACCAATACTGTAAAACACAAACTCAGATTCCAGCTTCTCTGCCACCATGGAGGCTCTGCCCCCTCCCTCTACCTGTATTCCCACAAACAACCACAGTAGAGCTGAGCAGTGTGCACAGGAGAGTTCCAGGTGCCCCACCCCTGCCAAGCTGGCTTCTCTCCCTGCCTGGCCTGGCCCCTCCTAGGCTTTGCGTTTGTGAATCCAGCTTATTGCAAGGCTCAGGCCTGAATATAAACCACAATGAACTGGAACTGAACTTGCTTGGCTGGTCTTGAGGCCTCTTTCAGTTTACACCAGGCTGCTATGACCTTGACCACTGTACATCACACTATTGTAAGCTTTTTCAAGAACCAGCACCCAGGACCAGCATCGGCCGCACCATAACTTTAAATGACAACTGAGCAACTTCAAACACTGTGTAAAAGAACTCCACCCTTCCACAATGCTGGTGATTACAAACTCAGATTTCCAGGGCAGGTGCCTGTGAGATGCCAGCTACTCAGATGACTGGCACAGGCTGCTGTACCCCTGACCCCCAGCCCTCTAAGCATGAGGCAAGAGGCAGGACTGGCACAGCCAAGTTTGCTACCACTCAATCAAAACATGCAATTAAAGCAGTGGATGGGAAAAAAAAGGAGCTATGATTGCAGATAATAGTCTCATCCTCTGCATGGAGGGGTGCTCTGCACACCTTTCCTGAAACAGGACCACAGGACCTATGTGCTGTTAATAAATCCAAATCAATTTTTATTTGACTAATAACAAGGGCTGCCGTCGGGTGGCTTTGTCTTACCGGTTCCTCTGCTGAAGCAATATTAAATACTCATCATGTTTCTCATCAAAGTCTGTCACCATGTCCTTAGTGTAACCCTGAAAGAAGAAACAGAACGGTGTGACAGCAGAATGCAGGACGCCTTCACTGAGGCTGGGTGCAGGAGGCCAGCTGAGCTGGGAGGCCAACCCTGACGAAGGCCCAGCTCCCCTGGGTGCATCACTCTGGCAACCCAGAGCCCCAGGGACTGTGTGGGAGCCCAACAGGTCCCAAGTGTGCAGTTTTACCAACGTACAAACGAAGGCCAGTTCCCCAGACTCCTGACAGTACCCTCCTCCCATGCCCTATGAAGTCCAGAGATCTAGAAAGGCTTGGGCCTCTAAGATATCTCCTCAAGAAACATTATTCAGTTAACTCAATTACCAGATCACCCCAGCTGTGGAAAATGGAATCTCATGTTCTCCCATTCCAAGAGGAATTAGTGCTGATTATAAACAACATGGTTATCACAGAAGTATAGCCCTGTACCTCCTCTTCTGGCCACAGGGTCTGAATTTCTTTTTTGGGAGCCTCTTGGCTGCACCTTTCAGTTCAGTGGCTCCCATAGGTACTTATGACACTTTCTCTGAACACCTGAGTCACACAGCCATGGCTTGGAAGCATAATCGTCATGTGCTCCCTCAGTCACAGGGAGTCATAGTTTGGGGAGCATAGAACCAGTCAGCTTCTGATCTTGCTGACACTGGGGATGGAGTTCTCTTTCCTCTGGGTAGGGGGCAGGTCAAGCAGATGGGATCCTGGTCTGGAATTGCCTGAGAATAGTGATAAAGACAGAAGAAACAGGCTGGAGAGCTCAGTGGTTAAGAGCTCTGGCTGCTTCTGCAGAGAACCAAGGTTTGGCTCCCAGCACCCATATGGAGGCTAACAACCATTTGTAACTCCAGTTCTAGAGGATCCAATGCCCTCTTCTGGCCTCCATGGGCATTGCACACATGTGGTACACCTATATACATGTAGGCAAAACACTCATACACATAAAATAAAAATAATTAAAAAAAAAAAAAAGCAGAAACAAGAGCTGGGGAGAGACAGATTCCCACTGGCTCCTGTATCCAGTCAAGGTCCTTGTATCCATACATGGTCCCTGCATCTACCCACAGTCCCTGAATCCACTCACAGTCCCTGCATCTACCCCCATCCACTCACACCTGAAGAAGTATTCAGACAATTCATTGGTCAGTTCATTTGTTGCTTTGAAACTTCAGTCAAGGCTCTGTTCTTTGCAGCCAAATGAATTTTAAGTACTATGCTGTAACCCGACCATAAGAGCTCACCCATTACGGGCACTGACTGCTCTTGCAGAGGACCTGGGTTTGATTCCCAGCACCCACATGGCAGCTACGAACTGTCCTTAATTCCAGTTCCAAGGGAATCTGAAGCCCTCTTCTGACCTCTGCCGCATTGCATGACACAGGTGCACTCACATACACGCAGGCAATACACTCATATACATAAAATAAAATAAAATAAATTTTAAAGTTTTTTAAAAAGACCTCACCCATTACAACTGAGTAGTTTTGAGTTTTTTGAGACAATGCCTCATGATATAGCACAGGCTATCTCTGAACTCCTGGTCCTTCTGCCTCAGCCTGAGTGATAATGTGCCACTTCCTTGGGTCAGATAATTTATTAAAGTATTATGAAGGGGTTATTAATGTATATTAAGCTACATATAAAGTGTTATGTGCTATCTCATATATATAGTGCTAGATAGCTTTAGTATCAACTTGACACACCTGGGTTAAGGGAGCCTCAATTGGGGAATTGCCTTCATTGGGCTGGCCTGTGGCCATGTCCATGGGGCACTTTCTTGATTGTTGAGTGATGTGGGAGGGCCCAGACCACTGTGGGTGGTACCACCCCTGGGCAGGTGGGCCTATGTTGCATAAGAAAGCAGACTGAGCAGGGGCCAAGGGAGCAAGTCAGTAAGCAGTGATGCTCCATGTCCTGTGCTCCAGCTCCTGCTTCCAGGTTCCAGACCTGAGTTCCTATCTTGGGCTCCCTAATGAACTATGACCCGAGAGATGTAAGCTGAATAAAGCTTTTCCTCCCCAAGTTGGTAGCGGTCAGAGTGTTTTGTCACAGCAATGGAGAAACAAATTAGGAGATATAGATCTGTGTGTGTGTGTGTGTTGAGGAGGGTTGAGACAGGGTCTCACACTGTAGCCCTGGCTAGTATTGAATTTGCTGTAATCCTCTGCCTCAGCCAACAGAGTGCTGGGCATGCACCACCAAGACTGGCCCTTGACCCAGGGACCTGTGCATTTGTTCCTGTCTCCATGCTTCCCGTTGACCCAGCCAGGTGCGCTCACTGCTCCTTTCCATCCTCCCCAGGCTCTTTGTTGGCAGGACCCAGAGCCCTTCCTACACTGTTCTCTACCAGGGTCTTCTCAGGCCAACCTTCCTCCTTGGCCCTCAGCTGCAAATGCCACACCCCTGTCTGCTTCCCTCTCCATCTTCACTTCTCTCTCTGGTTACCAGGAAATAGGGCCCCCAGGATGGGGTGCATAGGCAGCCATTCTTAGACCAGCCTAACAGCCCAGTCCCCCTTTCTCCTCCATGTCCTGAAGACCCCAAGTTGCTGCCACCTGCTTGCCTCTTCCCCTGTCACCCCTACTTTTCCTCTTATCCAGCTAGCCTTACTTCTCCCAGTCCTCTGCCTCTCAAGTGCTGGTCTGCATGTACATTATCTGGGGCCCGTGCTTCCATGAGATTCTGACTAGTGAGGACCAGGAGGTCTTAACCAGCTCCCAGATAATGCCCACAGGCCACATTTGGAAAGCAAAACCCTACACTAGCCAAGCACTCTACCACCCAGTCACATCTCCAGCCCCCTAAACCTCTGAGTGTCACAGGGGTTTCATGCTAACCAGTGAACAATAATAATAAAGGGTGGTATTATAAAATGAGAAGAAAATGCAAAAACAAACTGATATTTCTCTGGTTTCCTGAGTTACCCCCAGAGGCTCTTCCATGGAACAGTTCATGGACTGAGCCTGGTCCCTTACAACGAGGGTGTGCACAGCATGCCTCAGCACTGCAGGATGGCAACTCTGGGGAGCATTCAGTACCCATCGTTCTCTTTTGATCGTCCCAGCAGCTCTTGCAGTGGTTATTATTACCCCATTTAAGAGACAAGGAAATTCATGTCATGCATCTTCCCGAACACTATCAACTCCACGGCAATGTACATAACCATTTTGAAATATTCAAGTGACCGCTGATATATTATGGTATGGAATGAAGCATTTGATGGCATTTTTAGAAGAAATACAGACTTCAAAGAGATGTAAGTGTGTGCCAGGCTGCTGTGGGCTTTTACCTTGGACCCTCTGGGGAATGTATCTAGTCTCCTCCACCAGGAGGTAGATGTCACAGAGAGATTTAGAGCAAGGTCAGCCAGTCTGCCTGGATGCTTCTTAAATGCTAGTGCACATAGATCACCTAGGGATTGTGACACAGTGAAGGGTTCTGATTCAGGATGGTTGGGAGGTTCCGGGCATCTCAAACCAGCTGGTGCCTATAGGCCACACTTGACAAGCCAGACCACTAGTTTACCTTATTCCCCATTACTCAATACACATGTCCTGTAGTCTGACTGTCTCTGAAAGTGAGCCAGGATTTGGAGTCCAACCATGCCACTGGACATGTGGTTGCCATGGTTTGGATGTGGTCTGTCCCTTCCAAAACTCAGGTTGGAATCTGTTCCCCAAACAGTGTTGAGAGGTGGTAGGGCTTTAGGAAGTGGTAGGCCACAAGAGCTCTGCCTTCACAGAGGGACTGATGTCAGTCACTCTTGAGGGACAGGTTAATACTTGAAGAGTGAGTGAGTCCTTGTGAGACTGGATCACTACAGTTAATGGACGTTAAGAGAGTGAGGCTGCCCCTATGTTCATCTTTTTTCCACAATGCTATGTTGCTCCTTGCCTGAAGTTGCTGCCAAACCCTGGAACTCCCCAACCTCCAGAACCCAGAGCCACATAAGCTTCTTTTCTTTACAAGTTACCCAGTCTCAGTTACTCTGTTGCACAGAAGACAGACAAGTTAGATAGAGGCTGGATATGCTAACTTGTCAGAAGGGTTTAGCAGTGTACCCATCACTACAGACTTCCCACCCAATATTTGTTACATAGTATTTGTGAAACTCCATTCCTGAAACAGCCTTATCCTAACCCTACCCAACCCATACTTAGTCCTAACTGCTCCCTTAACCATTCTATTCCTTTTTCCAGAAATCTAGCCCATCTCCCTCACCCCAGTGGAGGATTCTCCAGACCCCAACTCAGTTTCAGTTTCCATGAGCTTCCCAGGCCACTCTTGCCTCCACTCCCTGTAGTTCATCCTGAAAACCTGGAATGAATGTTAAGCTACACAAAACCCACTGGCAAATAGCACAGCAATAGGGGTTAAGTTATTAGCATTTCACCATATCAAGTGCTCACTTATCTGGAACTGAATACATGGGTGAGCCTGCTTCCTCATCTGTAAAAAGGGAATCTCAGTAAGTCAGCCTCACAAAGTTGATCTGCAGATGAACTAGGATGGAAGTGGACATAATGGGGAATCTTCTCTTTTTAATTCTGCATTCCTTAGTCAGATTACAAATCCTGGATGTGGAGCTGGGCAATGGGAAGGAAGACTGTGTGTGGAAGTCTGGAGTCACTGTCACAGCTCCACAGTGGCTACAGTTGACACGTGTCCTA
The DNA here is from genome assembly GCF_000622305.1 of Nannospalax galili. Taxonomy (NCBI): domain Eukaryota; kingdom Metazoa; phylum Chordata; class Mammalia; order Rodentia; family Spalacidae; genus Nannospalax; species Nannospalax galili. Next base: position 677,892 of record NW_008329714.1, read on the forward strand.
TGAACCAGACCAGGCATTGCACTAATCCCACCTGGTGCCAAACTCAGTTAACACTACTGCCCTGGTCATGCCTCAAGCTGCCTCTCCCTGAAGTGATGCTGTACACTTCATTTTGCCCAAGTTTCACTTCCTTATTTCTAAGGTGAAGCCACCAATAATGCAATGAAAACCCTAGCAAGGTTCAAGTTTGTCCTCCCCATTTCCTACCAACACTTGCTGGATGCTTGCTATGTGGCCTGCACCCTTACACATACAATCAGGGTTTAAAATCATCATAATCATCATCATCATCATCATCATCATCATCATCATCATCGCGTGTGATGTGTGTGGACGTGTGTATGCATGGGCATGCATGCCACAGCACACACGTGGAGGCCACAAAACAACTGAGAGGAGCTGATTCTCTCCATCTACCTTTACATGGATTCTGGGACTTGAACTCAGTTCTCTAGGCTTGTGAGGCAAGTGCCTCCCACTGAGTCATCTCATCAGCCCCTTAATTAGGGGTGTATTAACACTGACTTGCCTACACAGGGTCACTCCACTACATGGCCTCCGTTCATGGTGTGTGCTGCATGAGTGGTGTGAATGGTACCTCCTGCCATTATGCCAGGGGGTACTGCACTGCAACAAGCCAACAGCCACACACCAGCCAGATCCCTGTAGGGGTTTCTAGGAACACCCAGAGGTGCTCTCAAATGGATTCACATGAGACTTTTCTGGCAAGAGAGTTCATAACTTTCACTGGCTTTCAAATGTATCTGGGACCCAAAAGAGTGACAGATAATTATAACAAAATGTACAAAGTACAACAGCACAGGTCTACATAGGACTAGGAAGGCCTCAGAGGGGATGGCCAGGCCCCAGTCCTTCTTCCACATTGCTGCTAGGACATCAGTTCCCAGGGTGAACAATGGTAAACAGTAGTTCCCCTCTGTCCACAGAGATAAGCTCTCACATATTTAGCCCAAAACCAGAGAGGTACAGACATGACATCCAAAACTTTGCATCTTCTGTCTCATCTTATGGCCAGCATCACTGCTGTACCACTTTAGGATCTTTGTCATCATTAATCAAAAACAACACACGATCCCATGACTACTGATCTGATGGCTACTAGGTTCCTAATGGGCAGGTAGCATATACAGTGTGGATATGCTGGATAAAGATGGTTCACCCCAGCAGGAAGGTGTGAGGTTGCATTCTTACTAAGGATGGCATGCAATTTGAAAACTTATCTTTTATTCCTGGAATTTTCCATTTAATAATTACACGCTGCAGTTACTATATATAACTGAAACCACAGAAAGCAAACCCTTAGATACTGAGGGGAAGAGTGTTTAAATTTGACCATCTCTCCCCATCTCCTCTCCCATGCTGATGCAAACCCCCATTGGGGCATACTCCTAGCTTAGTTCTTGCAGGCTGTCCTTGCCATTGCAGCCATCAAGAAGTGGAACTAGTTACACCTCTGCTCATGATCCATTTGGGTGCCTGTCCTCCTAGGAGTCAAGGACAACAGCCACAAGACCCTGAACCCTGGGCCTCCATGCCCACCCGTGACCCTCCTCCTGCCACTGTACTCCTCTCATTCCAGATGCCCAACACCTACCCTGCTCCCACTTTAAGGCTTTCTCCCACCATTCCTTCTGCCTGGAATGCCTGGATTCCTCACTTTCTAGACCTGGCTGGATCTTCCCTGCTCACTGAGGTCCTCTGTGTCCACCCATCTTAGTTACTTCTCTTGTTGTTGTGACAGAATACACTGACAAAAGCAGCTTAAGGGAGAAAAGATGATTTTGGTTTGAGGTTATAGCACATCATGGTGGGGAAGTCGAGGTGGCAGGAGCTTGAGGCAGCTGGCCACATTGCACCCACAGTCAAGAATGCTAGTGTTCAGCTTGCTTTATCCTTTCTACAAAGTGCAGGACCCCAACCCAGGGAATGGTGCCACCCATGGTGGGCAGGTCTTCCCGATTTCTTAATAGAGACAACCCCCACGGGCATGCCCAGGGGCTGGTCTCCCTGGTAATTCTACATCTCATCAAATTCAAAACTGAGATTACCATCACACTACCCTCTTTGAACTTGCAAGTTGAGCATGCACAATGTCCTCATTAACTCATCTGCCTTATTTATCACATCTTTTGTTTATTTGGGATGATCTTACACTAGAAAGCAAATGCAGAGCGCTTTCTCTGTTGTTTGTTGTCCACCCCAAGCCCCACAACAGTGCCTGGCAACAGAGCAGAGTGAATGAATGCAGGCGGAGACACCTGAGCTAAAATTTGAACGTCACAGTGTTACCTGGGCAACCAAATGGAAGGGCTTTCCAGGCAGCAGGACCAGCAGATGCAAAGGCTTGGGAGCCTGGGCACACATGAGATATTCAGACTGACTAGAAGCTAGGTATGACAAGAGTGGGAACGTGGGAGTCATGAAGAATAAGGGGCCTAAGGTTCAGATGTGAACAGATGAGTCTATCATCCTCATCCCCAGGGAACCAGGGACTAGCACTGGGAGAAATAAAAAGTCACCAAGAATCAGTTAGACTTAAAGATGTTGCTCAGAGCCGCTACAGCAGGGATCCTATGCTCCTCTGAGGCCAGAATACTGGAATTCTCCTAAACGTGGCTTATTTAGTGAGTGTCTAAGCCTGAGCTGCATCAGTGAGTACCTGGGAGCCTAGCACTGGTTTCCTAAACTGAGGATATGGGGCCAGGCCCTGTCTCTCCAGGCATCAGACCCTGCAGAGGACAGTAACTAGCATGAGCTAATAAACAACCTATGAAGACACTGGGGGTGAGGGCACTGTAGAATCCACAGATGGAGGCTATGCATGTGAGTCACCCCATCCTCTACTACCTCCCCCACTCTGCATGTAACTGAATGACAGGTGAAGGTTCAGGGCTGTCAGGGACTGGCTCTTGAGGCCCCCTCTATTGCTGTTTACTATGCTCTCTGTGTCCATTTAAGACCCTTAAGACCCTTAACATTTTGGGTGCTGGGATCATTATCCCCATTTTACACAGGAAGAAAGTGAAACTTTGTCATCTGAAGCAAAATATTTGGGGACCACAAAGGTTCTGAGTGGAGAGAGTAGACGGTATTAGTTACTTTTGAATAGCTGTGATCAAAATACCTGGAGAACAGAGGGGAGGAATTCTTTATCTTGGCTCATGGTTTCAGCCCATGGTTGCTTGGCCCCATGTACCTGCAGAGCACTATGGAGGTGGGATAGCATGGCAAAGGAGGCTCTTGCCTCTTGGATAGGAAGCAGAGAGACACAAAGGAGACAATACACCCTTAGAGACTCATCCCCAGTGACTACTTCCTCCAACCAAACCCTAGTTTCTAAAGTTCCCCATAACCCCCCAAACAGTACCACCTGCTGGAGACCAAATAGTCCAGACATGAGCCTGCAGGACATTTCACACCCAAACCACAAAACCAACATCTGTTGTTTTTGTCTACTCCGCATCCATTCCTTTTCTTCTGGTTCTCAGGAGGATTTTCATTTGAGAAAATACCTCCACATGTGGGTAGAACTAACATTCCTGCATTATATGGGCAGGCACCTGGCCATGTATATCACCCCTTGGTCAGGTGACAGAACTAGGTATGAGTCCTAAGATAGACCAACAGACTCAATCCCTCCCCGCCTCAGGAATTATATGAGCTTACAGGAATCAAAAGCTACTAGGGATGAAAGGAAGTTGTTTCTCCACACACAGAGGACAAGGTAAGTTTATCAACTGAGGTCATTCTTATGAGCATTGCTATGTCTTCCCCGGAGAAGTCTGCCCCAAAGAGACACAACACAGAGGCAAGAGCCTGAGGACTAAGAGATAGACAGGCTGAAGCCAGACCCTTTAACAGGTCAGTGTGTCCAGGCCATCCCTGAGGCTGAGCTATCTTGGAACTTGCAATCACAAGCTCCGCTCTCCCCTCCCGCCCCTCCTTCCCACCTTTCCTTTCCCACTTCCTCACTTGCTTTTTTGGAAATGAGATCTTGCTCTATAGCCCACATTGGTCTGTGCTTGCTATGTGACCCAGACTAGCCTTAACTTGCAGTCCTCTTACCTCTGTGTCTGACAGCAAGTATTCCAGGCATGTGCCACTACGACCAGCTATACTCTATTCAAGCCACTTAGGATTGTGCATGTATATAATATACTACACTTGATCTTGGCCAAAAGGCTGAGAAGCGATGCACATGTATGTAATGTATACCTGAGTTCCAGACAGTAGGGCAGAAGAGTTAATGCTGTTCCAAAGTCTGTGCCATGTTCAAGGGCTCAGAGAAGCATCTAGCAGGGGATTAAATGATACTCTAATGAATTTTTTTGGTTTTGTTTTGATGGTGCTGGCGATCAGGCCCAGGACCTCACATATGCTAGGCAAGTAGTCTACCACTGCGTTATACTCCCCAGTTCCAAAATAAATGTTCTTAACGCCCTATGCCCACAATAAAGATGACCCACATGTATCCTATAGTATGAAACTCCCAATCTTCCTTCAAAATCCACCTAGGTCCAATCTCCTGTTTCCCTAACAATTCTCTCATATGCTAGTGCTAGGACTAAGTCTTTCATGCATACTATTTGAATGCAAAAGGGTAGTCCTGAGCCTGTGTTTTACTGAATTTGCTAATCTATCTAAAAGGTTACTATCCTCAAAAAAAAAAAAAGGAACAAACCCTCTATATCCAACATGCCTGTATGGCAAACAGAAGCCTAGCAAGGAAGCCCTAAAGCCGCGGCTGACACTGCCCCCTAGAGGCAGCTTGAACTGAAACAACAAACCACAAATGCTGATTCTCCTGTCTGGGGGATGATGGATGCCAGAGGGAAAGCTTAGGGTATTGTTTGATGGTATTAGGCAGCCATTCATTACTCCCCTCCCCACTAGGCACTACTCCTAGAGCTATGAACAGGACTCAGAGATTTCATACTTGGCTTCAGGGTTTATACTCTCTGTGCAGATCTAGAAGCTGGGCTTTTGTCCCAACTCCAGAGCTCAGGATACTGTATTTTTATGAAAAAAATAAAAATAAAAAATTCACCCCCCCACAGCCATCTGAGGAATCAATTTCAATCAATGTCTGATAGAAAAGAATTCACATTTTTTTAATTCTCTGAACAGTTCTCTTGTAAAATTGCCAAGCATGCTATAAATGATCTTCAAGTCTAGCAATATTGAGGATTTTAAAAATCTTGAGTGAGTTTGCTTTTCAAAAAAAATTTTCTATTAGTGCTCTGAGTAGAAAATCAACAGCAGACACAAGTACAGACAGACAAGAGGTGTATGTAGGACATCCCAGGTGCAGTGGGTGGGGCCAACTCCTATTCACAAATCCATGCATATTCAGTATTTAGTGAGAACCTGCTCTGGTCTGATGCTGGGAAACATTCCAATGAAAGGGAGCAGTGGGCAGGCGTGCTAGAGGGAGGGAACAGTGGTTCTTCCAGGTGGTCAGGAAGGCCTCTTTGGTAGATGATCTCCAAGCCATGAAGGTGACTATAGAGGGGACCTGGAAAAGCAGGTGTCCAGGTGGCAGGACCTTTGAATGCTGTGAGGTGAGAGTATGTTGGAGACCAGTGAGGCAGGAGGTGGGTTGAGGGACAACAGGTGCAGATCAGACCAGGTCAGTCTTGGGCCTCCATGCAGGTCACCAGGAGGCCCTTGGCCTTACAGTGAGGTAGCAGAAAGCTTTTAGAGGGTTTGGCAGACCTTACACCAGATCCTGAGTTGGCAAGGGCTGAGGGGGTTGGAAGCATTCCAAAGGTCCTGTGGTTGAGGCCAAGGCAACTTGGCTCCTGGCAGGGCTCTGGAGGGAGGGAGGGGAATCAGGCCTGCACTGCACACAGCCTTTGATTGCAGAGGAAGGGGGGTGTGTCCAGAGATGGACTGTGGTGCTTGTGAGGCTGAATGGGCTGACTGAGCACAGCTTTTACCATTGGCCTGCCAGAGCAGCCCCTGGGCCTGAAACAGAAGATCCAGGTGGCAGTTTGCCTCACTAGTCTCCACTCTCAGGCTCCACCTGCCTGATTTGCATCCGAGCCCTTTCCCAGCTGAGGGAAATCTATCACCAGGACAATACCTATTACCAGCAGCCCTGTAGGAAAGGCTGCCGGAACTGAGGCCACCCAGGACTGCCACCAGACCTCAAGAGCTGAGAGAAATAGGGGGCTGCTCCCATTTATCCTACCCCTGTCCTAGTGTTTCTCCTGCAGCTGGGCTTTGGGCTACTGGCTGGAGACAGGGATGAATGTCAGTCATGTGCCTCCAGCACCCTCCCTGGCCTGATTTCCATCTTCCCACTACATCTCCTGAGCCATATATCCTTCTGGCTGTTTCTCAGGGAAGACCACTTTCCCTCCTCCAGGCAGCTGCCCTTCCTGACTCCCCTGCCCAGAACATCCCCCTCAGGGACAGAGAGCTTGCTTGGTTGAGCTGCTCCTCTTCCATGCTGCTCACTGTGACTCCAATCTTAGAACTTCTGTCCTTCCCAGTTCCTCCCCCAGTGCTCATCCAACAGGATGCCAGACCCCAAGGACAGGGATGGTGCCCATTGCTCTATCTCCCTGTGCCATACAAGGAGCTGACAGAGTATCTGTGGAAAGGAAGGAAGATGAAGAAAGGGAGGAAAGTAAAAATCCCTGTTCTCAGAGACCTCTGAGAGGTAGAAACAGAAAAACCATCGCTCGGATCCAATGCGGTAGGTGCCTGTGCCATGAGCAGTGGGCACAGTGCAGTGGGCACAGTGCAGAGCTTAGTGCTGCCCTGCAGGGCCGAGGGGCCTCCCATTGCACTGGGTCAGGAAGGTGCTCATGAGGAAGGTGGGATGGAAGGGTATGCACATGCGAATACAAAATGTAAGGAGACTCTGAAGCTGCATCTAAGGACTAGCAAGTTTACTGGTGTGTGTGTATGTGTCAGGGGGACTCTTAATGAAGTGGATGCTCAGGCCAAGGCCACAGATAAGCAAGAATACTGGGTCAGGGCGCCCATGGGGTTGCCACCATGGGGACAAAGGTGCAGAGCACATCACAGGACAAGAACAATGTAGCCACAGCAAGGGCAGTTGCCCTTAGTTCCAGCCAGTAGGTGTTAAGGTTCAGATAGCCCAGCCCCCTCACCAACAGGATCTCAAGGACTTCTCATGCTCCTGAGAAAAGGGAACCCAGCTGATAAGCACCTTGGTCTTTGAAGTCAAGAGAAGCAGACTTTTTTCCACTGTTTGGCCAACACAGCAGGCTTCCCCTTTGATCTCTAAAGAGAACAGGTCTTAACAGACCCGCTCTCCCACCCCACTCCCCCAACTTTAAAAAGAATACATCTTTCTGCCTTCTGCAGGAAGCAAAAGCCTTCCTTTTTAAAAGACCCCAGCTCATGACCCGGCAGACATTTTCCCTGCCTGGAAGGGAATCTGTCCCATGTGTTCCTTTGCTAATAAACTTCGCTTTCTCCTGATCAACGCTATTCGTCATATGGCTTTTTTATCTATCAGTAGGACGCCATCCTGTGAGTACTTGAGTAAAAGAGCACGGAGGTGAGTAGAGGTGCTGGCCGGAGGCTGTGCTAGACTCAGAGGCTTGGAGAAAGTGAGAGACATTTTGCTGGCCAAGGAGCCAGAGTGGGGAGGGTGTTCTGGTCATGAGTGACAGTGATGCCATGGCTGGAGAGGTAAGGCAGGAGGAAGGGCAGGGCTCATTTGGTTTGAGGTGTTGTGCTGAGTGGCCTTTGAAACACCAAGAGGAGCAGTTCCTTGGCTGGTAACTGGGTATACAGGTTTGGGGCTCCGGGGCTCAAGACAACCTCTTCTCTGTGGACCTCCATCTCAGGCTGGATCTACCCTGCTTCAGCTATACCCATATAGCTCTTCCAGAGAGCAATCTCTAGGGAAGCACTTGTCCACAGCATATGGGGATATTTTTAGGCCCAGGGCTTGCTCATACCTCAGCTTCCAGGTGCACTGGGGTTGGGGGCTTGTAGCTATGGCCCTTCCTAGGAATAAACATGGCTTGACTAAGACTATCCCACTCTATAAAGGCTGGTGATATAGACTGATGATATAGGTTGATGCCTTGGCCTGGGTCACTTCCGAAGGGCCTCCATCCTCTACCTAAGATCCATGGGAATCACTGAGGCATGCCCATGTACTCTCTCCACATACTCTTCTGCCCTTACTCCTCCCAATGACACACCAGATTCCTCCCAATGAAACTCCTGCATGCACAGTTCTACCTCCAGTCTCTTCCTGGGGATCTAAGACAGTTTTTCATCCTTCCTTGGTCTTGAACAAATAATGCAGGCCTGAAACTTATGATGTCAAAGGCCACCCTCTAGTACATTTCATGAATAATCCTGACTCAACCAGGATTTCCCATAATGGCCACACAGTCCACACCCAAGTCTCCAAAATAAATTCCTCAGGTCATGGTCCACAATTTTTAATATGAAATATGGTTACCATGGAGGTATGTGTCACAAGGACCCAGGTCTTGATCTCCATTTGACAGCTGGAAGGCAGATCAGGACTCTGGGCTATAGAGCCTGTTTAGGAATGGCAGTAGACTGACAGGAAGAAGCTGGGCACACCCAAAGAGGAGGGATGGTTGGTGGGTTTTGCTGCTCTGTTTTTGAAAGGAACGAGGAGATTCTCCAAATGTCAGAGTCCTCTACAAATGTGAGATCTTAAAAGTGGAAGGGTATCCCACAAATCATGGTCTGAGAGGGTGAGTAGGCAACTGTACCTGTGTCATCACACCTGGGATAATGTCATAGCAGCTTTACTCACAAGAGCCATGTGATGGAAATGATGGGATAAACAGGAGTATAATATCCATACAATATAATTTTCTTGGTCCATTTTATGTTGGTATAACAAAATAACTGAGGCTGGGGTAGGATGTGTCTGCCTCCCAGAGAAGGCTGCCATTGAATCTTCAGATCAGGCAGCTGGGCTAGCAACAATCACAGCCTGGAGCTGTGCACCAACCCTTGAAAGCCTTGTCACTGTGGCAGGTAAAGAATGGTATCAGGGTGGTGGCAGAAGGCAGGATATGGAACATCAGCAGGGAATAAGGGAGTCAGTGACAGAAGAGTTGGTTGGCTGTAATCAAAACAGTGCTTTTATAATGTCACTACTGGTATGTTGTCAAAAGGGGATGGCTTCAAGCTACAGAGGCAGTCTAGGAATGGCAGTCACTGACAAGCAAGAAGTCAGACTTGTAGACACAGGGCCAGAGGCCAGACCTGGTACTGCTCTGTTTTCAGGAGCGAAAGGAAGGGCTCAGGAGTCCGTTTGGTCCCCAGGGTAGTGTCCATCTTCCCCAGAAGCCAGGAGAGTTCTTGAAGTGGGGAGCAGCCAGTCACCTCCAGGCCTCTGGGCCTCCTGTGAAGGGGCAAGGCCTAGCAAAGAGACTTGCTCTAAGACAGATGTCTCTGAGTCCTTTATTGAAACCCTGACAGTTCACAGAGGCAATCTGGGAATCAAGGAGGCAGAATCCATCAAAATAATTAAAACAAAACTCTGCATGGCCTGGTCTACTCAGGCTGGGCCTCTCCATTGCCTGGAATCAAACTAAAAAGGACCCACAGGTACCTGAAGAGAAAGTAGCAAATGCTGGGTGAAAACACGCCGACGCCACACTGAAGCCCAGGGGTCAGGGGTGGGGGTCGGCTAAACCATCTGCAGTCAGTTCAGCCATGTTCAGCTCCAGCCTAGAGCTCCCTATGCACCCCAGGCTGGTCTTGAATTGACAATTCTGCTTCAGCTTCTGAAGTGCTGGGAACACAGACATGAGCCACCATGCTGGTTTTTGTTGTTTGGTTGGTTTGGGGTTTTTGTTTCTTGAGATGAGAATTGCCTTTTCTTTCTTTTTAAGATTAGCATATAATTTCATTTTAATCTGTACAACAGGTTCAAAAAAGATGAGCCCAAACCTACCCAGTGCTGAAGCACAGAGTCCAGAGAATCCAGACTAATCACAGGCTACACAGCACACCACAAAACGTGTTCAGTGGGTACTGTTTAGGCTACAGATAAGCTACATAGCAGACTGCAAAAGAGTATGTTCACTGGGCACTGTTTAAGCTACACACAAGACCCACATCACCACAAGTGCCACATATGGGCCACTTGGACATGTACACATGCAGAGAAAGGTCTAGAAGGATGCACGCCAAGCTTCAGTGGCAACAGTTACTCCAGGATGGATTAGAGAAGAGTGGGGAAGAATGAGCTGGATTTCAGCATTACATTATCAGGTTAGCAGTAGCTTTTTAATTCTAAGGAAGCAGTTCTCATCTGTTATTTGCATAACAAATCACCTTCCCTCCTCCAGAAAAAGAAATAAGCATCAATGATTCCTGCTGGCCAGACAGACTGGCATACCTCTGCTGTTCCTTCCACAACGGTTAAGATGGAGATGCCCTGCCCCTTGACTTCAAGATCCTCAGGAGCTTTGCACCACCTTCCTAAAAACCCACCTGCCTTCCTCCTGCCTGTGTGTGACAGACAGCTCAGTCCAAAACTTCCAGTTCTGGTTCCTCTCATGCTTTCCCACCTACGCTCAACCCAACAACACAGCCACCATTCTTCACAACCCCACACCTTCTCAGCACTGCTCCCCCAAACAGCCACCAGCTTCTCTCCTGAGATTCTACAGTGGCTCACCTGGCCCACTGTTCTAGCCCAAGCTGTGCCCTCTGCAGAAATACTTGTTTCCCAGAGATGCCTGCAGCTTCTCTCTTCCTTCCTCTCTGCTCATCTCTCAAGGGAGACTTCCCCAAGATCAGACCTAACTATCCTCACAGCACTCCACATTGCCCCCACTTCCACTTTCTGGTGTTCTGACGCCCTTCATATTTTTCTTAGTGATTAAAGTGTGCCATCAACCATGGGGACACCTATTTCATGATAGAGTAGCTTCTGTCTGTTTTGTTCACAGCAGGACTTCCAGGCCTACACAAGTATCTGGTACACAATAGATACTTGGTATATACTTTCAGTGAATGGATGGAAAATGAGTGAATGAATGAATGAATGAATGGGCACGCAGTCTTCTCCATCAAGCCTGGGCCACATGAGCAGTCATAGAACCTGTGAGTGGTGTCTGCTTCTAGTGGTTCTTCTGCCCTTGCTTATGCTAGGGTCTCGACTCTTCTCATCTGCAGTGCCCTTGCTCTACCCTTCCTGTCCACTAATGCTGCTTCAGAGCCACTTTGTTCTGAAATCCCCATCCAGAAGGCAGGGCTGAAGGCTTGCTCTTCCGGACTCTGGGCCTTCCTCCAGTGCTGCACAGTTAACATACTGTGGCCACTTGGAAAGCCCATGGCTCTGTGCTGGGTGATTGATTTGCAAAGGGCTTTGCATGCATTATGTCACTGAATCATGCCAACTGTAAAGCAGCTATTAGCCCTGTTTTCCAGCTAAGGAAGGTGAGGCATTGAGTGCCAGCCAAGCAGAGGTGGCAGAGCTGGAACACCACTGGGCTCCACAGTCTCAACTTAGAATTTCACAATCATCTCCTTTGTGAAATTGGAAGGCCTGAGATCTCAGAAAGCACAAAGCTGTCATATAAGCTGCCAGAGAATAAGTCAAACAAAGATCTCAGGTGAGGACCAGTGGGGACCTGGGGACATAGTCAGCCCCCCTGACTCCAGAGTGAAGCCTGTCTGGGACACTGAGGTCTAGCATGAGGACACTTCCTCTGTAAGACACTAAAAGGAGTTTAGACTCAGCCTGTTTGGTCAGCCACCAGGCCACAGGCTGAGATTCCTGGAAGCAGAGTCAATGCTGCAATCTGTGGGTGGTCCAGAAGCAGAGGCCCAAGCGGCCAATAATCCTGGGGAGTTCAGATTAAAAGGTCTAAGGAAAGTTGATTCATTCTTGTTCTCTCTCTCTCTCTCTCTCTCTCTCTCTCTCTCTCTCTCTCTCCGTTTCCTTCTCTCCATCCTTATGTAGCCCACATTGGCCTTGACCTTGTGACCCTCCTGCCTGTGCCTCCTGAGCACTGGGATTAACAGGCCTAGCTACTCTCTTGAAAGGGGGTAAATAAATTTAGGACTCATTAAATTTTCTGCCAGATAAACTAAGTGGGAAAAAAGCTAAACCAGTCTCAGTGATGGATGCCTGTAATTCTAGCACTCAGAAGACTGAGGCAGGAGGACTGGCATGAGTTGAGGTCAGCCTGGGTTACAAAGTACCAGGCCAGCCAGGGTCACATATCAAGACCTTGTCTGACAACAACAACAAAATGATAGGAAAGAAGTCAGAAAGGTGGTTTGTACCAAGAATGAAGACTATAGAGCATGAGCTATCAGAGTAAGAGCTGCAGAGAGGACATCCTAGCAGCCCAGAGGTTCCAGCTGTTTATAACCCCACATACCCTGCCTTTGGCTTTGGAGCCTTGTACAGTACACAGCCCCCTTCTGCTGCCTCCACATTGAGCTGTTGTTGCCTTTTCATCCAAGTCCCAAGTGATGCAATACTTTGGAGGTGCTGTAAGGAATAAGAGCGTTACACGGAAAACACTAACCTCAGTGCTTGGTCCATGGTAAGTAACACCCAGCATGTATTGCTAATATTATCATATCAAGCCACAAGGACACTATTAAAAGAACTGGACAAATTGATCATCTTACTGGTCATCTAAATTACTCTTCCTGGGAAGGATAGCATGCCATGGGGCCATCTCAGGCCATAATTTCATCAATGGCTGCTAAAAGCTGTTCATAAAGTCTGCAGATGACATTCAAATAGGAGACAAAAAAAATTGGATGACGGAATCTTGGTTCAGGACAATTTCAACAGGTTAGAGATGAACCAAGGAAGGTTTAATAAACTGCATCAGAAGGGAAAAGTGCCAGACAAGGAGAGGTGCTGGGAAGGGCACATGGCTAGAGGAAGTATACAGGACAAAAGACAGAGTATAAAAGTCAATGGTGTGGGGACTGGGGAGATGGCTCAGTGCTATGCAAGCATGAGGACTTGAGTTCTGATCCCTAGCACTCATGTAAAAGTCAGGCATGACTGTGCATGGCTGTAACCCCAGTACTGGGGTAGTGGCAAGGGATGGCAGGGCCACAGAAACAGATGGATTCCCAGATTTCATTGGCCTAATGATGAACTCCAAGTTTACTGAGAGACCTGTCTCAAAAAGGTGGAGAGCAGCTGAGGAAGAGACCAGACATTGACCTCTGGCCTACACACACGCACACACACACACACATATACACACTACTCTTACCCCCATCCTCATACAAAATAGCACACACAATGAGTATATTAGAAATACCTGCTCAGTTTTGACACAGGGTCTCCCTGTAGCCACAGCTGGCCTGGAACTCACTATGGAGACCAGGCTGGCCTTGATCTCACAGAGATCTGCCTGCCTCTGCCTCTGGAGTGCTGGGATTAAAGGCGTTTTTTTGTTTGTTTGTTTGTTTGTTTTGACAGGCTCTCACTATGCAACCATGGCTGGTCTGGAATTCACTATGTAGACCAGGCTGGCCTTGAACTTACAGAAATCCACTTGCCTCAACCTCCTGGTGCTGGGATTAAAGGTGTGCACCACCATGCCCAGCCTGGCATTAACTATTTCAAGAGATATGTTGATTACCTTTGAAGTGGCTGCTGTTATCCCTGTCCCCATTTGACAGGCGAGGCGGCTGAGGCTTTAAGAGGTAAAGAGACTTGGCCAAGTAGGATAGAGTAGGATAGTGCCTGAGCCCAGTTATGGCTAGAAAGCATACTTTATCCCTAGTCTACTCTGATTGGTCCAGAGTTAGATTGTTGTGTGGTTCTGAGACAGTGCAATTTTAAAGAAACATGAACTTGTCCAGATGAAGATGACCATAAGGTGGATCCTACAAGAAGTCGCCTTGAGAATGGATTGTGTTGCATCAGCTTGGGCTGAGGAAAGCAAATCCTCACAGCAGCCTCTTTCCACCTACATCCACAAAAATGACATTATTTAAAACCTCTGACAGCCTGGGCAAATGAAAGGGTGCCAATGGCAGATTTTAAATGTTGAGAAATCCTAAGAACTAGATGGCAGACACAACTGGATTAGCAAAAAGAAACCCAGGCCAACACAGAAGCACAGGAGCTGTGCACAGGGGAGGTAGTCCTGACCTGTTCCAGGGCCAGTGGAAGCACAGCCTTCAGAGAGATAGGCTGGGGTCAGAGACTGGATGAAGACTCATAAGAGGAGGTCAGAGGTGGTCCTTCCACCCACCCAGAGTCCAGGAGCTATGGCAGTATACTTGTGGTACAGAAAGGAAGAACACAGTCAGAGGAAAATGGAGGCCTGGACTCAGAAGACTAACTAATTGATCAGCATTGCACTATGACAGCAAAATCCTACTCTCTGCCCACAGTCACAGATTAGGCAAAAAAGAGACAGGACCCACAGAGAAGACAGGCAATCAGTAACAGAAGAGCAGATACCCACAATCACCTGACGTCCCAGAAAACCAACGCCAGGGATGAGAGAGGACAATTTAATAAACACAAGCAATAACAACCAACGAGGCAGACAATGATGTAAGGAGAGCCTTTAAAACCTACTTAAGCCTCTATGTCAACTCACATCTGTTTTGTTTTTCTGGTAATCCTGCACTTGGAAGGCTGAGGCAGGAGAATCAATGATTTAGAAGCCAGCCTAGGCTACATAGTGAGACATTTTCTCAAAAAATCAAACCAAGCAAAAACAAAACCCCAATAACTATGTTTAATAATGTCAGGAGAATAAGGGGGCTATTGCATACATCAAACAAAAACAGCCTATAAAGGAAAGAATTAATTCAAAATCACATAGAGATCAAAAAGCATTGAAGAGAAAACTGAAGATACGGTTAAAGAAAAAATTCGCTATCTGAAGATCATTTAAAGGCATTTATTCAAACACAGGAGTAAAGACTATAATTGCTGGCAAAAATAGAATATTCATTATTGGCAAAGTTTTACATTTCTTTGGTTAGAAATGAAATTTTTTTCTCATTAAGCCTATTGACAGTTTTTCCATAAAAGCTAAACAATTCCCATTATTTAGGCTAAGGGTCTACAAATTATAATCATAGATCAAATGTGGCCAAATTTTTTTCATTTTATTCGTTTTTAATGTTGATTGAATTTTTGAGAATTTCATATAATGTATTTTGATCCTCCCCTATCTGCACCCCCTCTTAACTACTCCTCTCTGCCTGATATCATGTCATCTATTTTTTAAAAGGCCTATGGAGCCTAATTTGTGTCCTCAAATGCCCTTCAGTGTTGGTCTATCCCCTGGAGCCTGGTCAACGAACCCAGAAGTTACCCTTAAAAAAACCTGATTCTCCTTCTCCCATCAGCTATCAGTTGCTAACAGCTCCTCAGCTTGGGTTGGCAGACAAATATTTTATAAAGTTTTATTGAAACAGCCATATTCATATTAATTATGACTATTTTGTGTTTCATGGCAGAAGTGAATAACTGTCATAGATTGTATAGCTCATAAACACTGAAGTATTTATTACCTGGCCCTTTCTAAGGATAAAGGTTGCTAACCCCTGGGTTAGGCCATTCTTAATTGGATTTTCTGTTATTTGTGGTCAAAGGCACTTCTGACTAAATAATAGAGAATTGCATGAATAGAAAAAGTTGTAAAAAGATGAACATCTAAGTCAAGTGCAGTGGTATATAACTATAATCTCAGCACTTAGAAGGCTAGGTAGCAAGTTCATGAGTTTATGGCCAGCCTGGTCTATATAGTGATTTCAAGGCCAGAGTAAAATCCTTTCTCAAGAAAAAAAAAATCAAATTGCTAACAGTGGTTATTGCTGGGGAAAGGAATGAGATTAGGGGTAAATTTGATGGGGTATTTGTGTGTGTGTTACACATTTAAAGGCCAGAGGAGGATATCAGGCATTTTTTTGCTAACACTGTCTGTCTTAGTCCCTGGAGGCATGGTCTCTCACTCAAGCTGAAGTTCACTATTTCAGCAAGGGTGATTGACTAGGTAGCCCCTGGGATCTGCTTGTCTCTACTTCCCCCATGCTGGGCTTATAGGCACATGGATACCTGGGGATCTGAACTCAGGTCCTCATGCCTGCAAAGCAAGCACTCTTACTGAGCCATCTCCTCAGCCCTGATAGGGTGTTTAATGTAATTTAAATTTTCTAAGGAAAACTCAAAGTCTATATACCACAATAATAAAGAATGAACTTCTGATACATTAAAAAAGATGAATTTTATATATTTAAAAGAAACAAAACAGACATAAAAAGTACCTACACTGTTAATTCTACTTCTATGAAGTTCATATATAGGCAAAATGTATGCCCTTAAGAGTCCAGGTGGTAGCCGGGCATGGTGGTGCACACCCTTAATCCCAGCCCTCTGGAGGCAGAGGCAGAGGCAGGTAGATCTCTGGGTTCAAGCCCAGCCTGGTTTACTTAGTGAGTTCCAGGCAAGCTGGGGCTACAGGGAGACCCTGTCTCAAAAAGACCGAAAAAAAAAAAAAGAGTCCAGGTGGTGGTTAGAGAGGTTAACTGGAAGGGACTGGCAGAAGTCTTCTGGGGTGCTGGGGTGATAGAGGCAGTGCTAGCCTGGGTGTATTCACACACAAAATCATAAACCAAACACTAAGACTGCCCACTTCATTACACACATGTTATATTTCAATCAATAAGGAAGTTAAGGCGAATAATGGAAAGCGGGCATTTGTGAATTGGTCTTAATTAAATGATGATTTGAATTCTGAAGTGTTTCTAACTGCATAGGAAAAAAGCTTGAAGAAAACACAAAAACAAATAAGACTAAGGGGCCAATGAGATCCAGTGGGTAATGGCTTGCTGCAAAGCCTAACAGCCTGGGTTTGATACCCCAGACCCATGTGGTAGAAGGACAGAAGTGACTTCTACAAGTTGTCCTCTGACATCCGCATGTGCCCCATGGCATGAACATGCACACACACACACACACACACACACACACACACACACACACACTCACACACACACACATACACACACACACAGATAGGTAAATAAAATTTTAAAATGTAAAACACAAATATGATTAATTAGGTGGTAGAAAAAGGAATGACTTTTGTACCTTTACATATTTTCTAATTTCTCTATAATCAGTATTCATTAGTTCAAGAATCAGAAAGAGGGGGCTAGAGAGGAGGCTCAGAGGTTAAGAGTATATGCTGCTCCTCCAGAGAACCCAAGTTTAGTTCCAGCACCCATGCTGGGCTGCTCCAGCTGCCACTCCAGCCACCTATCACTCCAGAGCCAGGGGGACTGATTCTTTTGCCTCTGAGGGCACCTGTACTTGTGTACCTACATGGAGACATACAGATAATTAAAAACAAAATAAAAGCCAGGCGTGGTGGTACATGCCTTTAATCCTAGAGGCTGGCTGATCTCTGTGAGTTCAAGGCCAGGCTGGTCTACATAGTGAGTTCGAGGGCAGATGGGGCTACAGGGAGACCCTGTCTCAAAAAGTCCAATGATGATGATGATGATGATGATGATGATGATGATGATGGAGAGATGGCTCAGCGGTTAAGACTGCTCTTACAGAGTACCTGGGTTCGATTCCCAGCACCCACATGACAGCTAACAACCGTCTATAACTTCAGTTCCAGGGGAATCTGAGGCGTTCTTCTGAGCTCCGCAGGCAATACATGACACGGGTGCACGTACACACATACAGGCATAACACTCATACACATAAAATAAAGATAAATAAAATATTTTAAAACAATAAGTAAAATAAAATAAATACTCTTTAAAAAATCAGAAAGAAATTGTGTTCACAGCAGCTGCCACTCTCTCTCTCACGCCAGCGCAGCTTCTCGATCGTTGAGCTCCAGCTGAAGGAGAAGGGGGGTAAGAGGTGTCTATACCATGGCTCATACAAAGCGGACTGCCTGCAAATCTACTGGTGGTAGAGCACCCAGGAAACAACCAACTACAAAAGCTGTTTCCAAGAGTGTGCCCTCTACTGGAGGGGTGAAGAAACCTCTTGCTACAGGCCTGGTACTGTGGCACCCGGTGAAATTAGACGCTATCAGAAGTCCACTGAACTTCTGATTCACAAACTCCCCTTCCGGCGTCTGGTGTGAGAAATTGCTCAGGGCTTCAAAACAGATCTGCGATTCCAGAGTGCAGCTACTGGTGCTTTGCAGGAGGGAAGTGAATTATGCCAAAAACTATCCAGCTAGCAGGCCACATATGCAAACGTGCTTAAGAACTCACTATGGGAGAAAACGTTTCACACTAAAAATTTTTCTCCCCTCTTCTTCCTCTTATCAGTAGTTCTGAATGTTAGGTATTTTGCCCCCATGGCGTCAAAAGGTACCTAAGTACATGACTATGAGTGGAAAATAGGGGACAGAAATCAAGTACTGACAGTTTTCTATTTTCATTTGTGTATGAATGTTTAATATAAATGCAAGATGTAAAGCATTAATGTAAGTCAAAAGGTTTCAGTGAACATTTCAACAGTTCAACTTTATACAATTATAAGTAAACCTGTTAAGTTTTTCTGGACTATGCCAGCATTTGGATTTATTTTAAATAAGTGAATGTCTTATTGATGGCAACTAAATGGTGTTCCCAGCCTTTTTAGCATACAGTAGATTCCATCCATTCACTATACTTATTCTGAGTTGTCCTACATGCAAGTACATGTTTTCAAATGCTGCTGTCTTCTGTGCTGTTCCTGTAAGTTTGCTATTAAAATACATTTATATATATATATTAAAAATGTCTGGTGCAAGCCCCCTGGGGCAGATTCCTACAGGTGTGTAGCCTACTTCCCCTGCTCCAAACCCAGCAAACCAGCATGGAGTAGCAGAAGTGTCAGAAGAATAAGAACTGCAAACACACACCTACAGGCACAGTTCTGAGGACTCCGCATGTACTGCTCCTGATTCCTTCTATAACCGCTAGGAGGTGGTTGGCAGCTCCATTCTGTAAATGAGGAAACTGGGGCACGGAAAGGTTATGACCTGCCAGAGACTGCATAGCTATTAAGTGTTACAGCCAGAATACAAACCTTAGCAGTATGACCCAGCCCCTGACCCTGGACCACTTCTTCTATTTTCCCTGAACCAAGCCAACTTCCCATCAGCCACATAGTGGCCAGAGGATGACACTTTATAGAGAATTTAGGTTTTTCTGTTTCTTAAAAAGTATCAATATAGGCTGGCATGGTGGTATACACTTTTAGTCCCAGCACTCAGGAGGCCAGAAACAGATGGATCTCTTTGGATCTCTTTGAGATCCATCTGTTTGAGTTTGGGGCCAGCCTGGTCTACACTGTGAGCTTTAGGCCAGCAAGTGCTATATAGTGGGACCCTGTCTATAAATAAATAAATAAATAAATAAATAAATAAATAAATAAATAAATAAATATGGTCATCCTAGGAAAAGAATTTTTGATGTCAACTGAGCTCACCTATACTTTATCCTGGTTGGGTCTATTCTGAATTCTAGTCAGCTCTCTGTGGGTTCTACACCTGGAGATCCAACCAACAGCAGATTGAAAATACCTGAGGAGAGCCAGGGGTGGTGGTGCACGCCTTTAATCCCAGCACTCAGGAGGCAGAGGCAGGCAGATCTCTGTGAGTTCAAGGCCAGCCTAGTCTACAGAGTGAGTTCCAGGACAGCTGGGGCTACAGAGAGACTCTGTCTCAAAAAGACCAAAACAAAACAAAAAAGTGAAAATATCTGAGGAAAAAAATTTATGATGTCTTTACTGAACAGTACAGACCTCTGTCCTGTCATTATTCCCTAACAGACACAGCAAGACAGCAACTTCCATGCCAGTCACATAACACTGGGGATTAGAAACCATCTAGAGATGATTGGTCTACAGGAGAATGTATGTAGGTTGCACACAATGCCGCACATAGTCTGTTCAGTCTCATATCCACAGAGTCCTGGAAGCAACCCCTGTGGATACTGTGTATGGTGGGGGAGAGGGAAAGGACATAAACATATTAGTGGCCTCTGATCAGAGCCCACCCATTGTCAACCGCATTTAGGGGGTATCAGATGATTGCCACCTATTGGATGAAGAGAAATTGAGTCTTATGTCATCTGACCATTGACCTCTCTGCCCTCCAGCCCCATGGACACAGGACAGGGCCCTCCTTTCTAGTTATGAGGCTGCAGCAAGGTCTGGGGAAAGGAGAGGAGGGAGCATGGAAGACAGCTTGCTGATAGCCAAAATTGGGCCTGGTCTTGTGTTATCTCCCTCAAATCAGTCAGTGTTCAACACTAGGGGAGGAAGGCCTGCTGAGCATCATTCTATAAACAGAGAAACTGAGCAGGATGATAAGAATGTGCCCCAAAGGGACCCATGCAGTTGCCCAGGTTAGTCCAGCTCTGAGCCTAGACTTCCTCACATGTAAGATGAGGACAGCACTGCTGAGCTCCCCGGGGTACTGTGAGCTGTGACTAAAACACCAGGGCAGAAGCCTTGAAGAACTGCACCATCTGTTTTATTATTCCCGCCACAAAGTAACCATGCCATGGACAGCTGGCTTTTGCCTGCCCACTATATTTTTCCCGTCTTCTGAGACAGTAAGCCAATTTTCCTTCAGAAAATACCCCTTCCCTACTGTGTTAATCTGGGACTTCTCACCCTAGCCTGTGGCCTAGCTACCAGGTCTCAGTCTGGGGACTGGACTGACCTGCTCTGGTGCTTCTTTCTACTGGAGCTGCTGACACAAAAAGCAATATAGGGAGAAGGAAGGGAAGATGAGGAAGAAACAATACCCTCCACTTGTTCAGGGTTACGGTAAATGGGACACTGTTCTTTGTCCCTAGTACAGTGAGATCGGTGCTGCTGCTGGCACCCTCATTCTACATATGGAGCCACTGAGGCTCCATAGGGGTCAAGTTTCCTGAGGAAGGAATGAGCCAGGGCTCATCGCCAAGCTCTCTGACTCTAACACATACTATCTGGTCTTTATGTAGTAAACTTGGGGCAGCTGGTAGCCACCTTGCCACAGACAAGGAATGGTCTGCTGGACAATGGATGACCATGGAAAAAAGAGTCCAGAGGAACTGAGTCAGAACACCCAGGTCGAGTCATACCTGATATTGCCTACCTTGGAAGTTTTCAGCAACATAAGGTCACAAATTTCTTTTTGCTGAAGCTGGCTTAAGGAGGACTTTTATCACTTAAACAGAGCCTGGGGGAATACAGCCTGTGGATTCTAATGAAGTTGAAGCTGTAGAACCACTGGCTCCTGCCAAATCTAGAGCCACAGAGCAAACAGCATGTCAGAAAGCAAGCATTGTCACAGTCAGGGTAGCAGCAGGACTGGGCCACATGGTGGCTGCCCGGTCCCTCAGGAATGTCACTAGACTGGGGACGGTTCCTCTAGGGTAGCTTTCACATCTTCCTGGGACACTTCCGGGCACCTCCTTTCCTTAGACAGTACCACTCTATTTTCTAATCACGTTCCACATTCCATACGGCGCTTTTCACAGCTAAGGGAGGAGGAAAACGTTAAAGGCAATTTCATGCCTCAGATCTGAAGACAGAGGAATTTTTGATGACACTCTGTGGAAGGGCACATTGCTTATCCAAAACAGACTCTTTCTGGTCACAAATTGCAGCTCTCTGATGAGTTTTTCCTAGAGCTTAATCTTGTGCTGGAAGCTAAGCTGATACAGGAAGATTTTAGACATGCCAATACCCTTTCTGGAATTTTATCAGAAGTTGATTCTCTTTGCTGTTTGGCACATGAGTCTTGGCCTTGCCCTTGTTAAACTGGGGTTTTGGGGGCTGGGTTTGTAGACATGTCTCCTTCAGAGCCCAGGGTCCCCAGGCAGGTTGGAGAGTCTAACAGGAAGGGCTATGGAAGGATTATGGCTGCCCTTTAATGACAGACCATGGGTGACAAACGCTGGCCTCAGCTCTACTTTGCTCTGCTGACAAGACTTCCACTCTGCCTCTTGGCTTTGAAACATTTTTTAAACATTTATTTCTGTGTGAGTGTGTGTGTGTGTGTGTGTGTGTGTGTATGTGTGTGTGTACGTACACATGTACTACAATACACACGTGGAAGTCAGAGGACAACTTGTCTCCTTCTGCAATGTGAGCCCTGGGGATTGAACTCAGGATTTTTGTCAGGATTAGCAGCAAGCACCTTTACCCACTAAGCCATCTCACTGGCCCTGACTCTTGGCTTTGAAAGAATTTGCTTTCGAAGCACACCACTTTGCCCCTGTAAGCCCTACATTATAATCTCCAATATCGGTAGAACTCCTGGGATATACCAAACATGGCTTTAAGAACTGGAATCTACAGAATCCTTACCACAACCCTACAGCACTAGCTTTTATCTATCCTATATAGTAACAATATTCATGCATTGTTGCTCTGTATGATCCCTATCCTGGAGAGGGGACTGTCAAGTCACAGAGCAGCTAAGTCACTTGAGTGATAGAACAAGCTGGGAATCTAGGCTCCTTGCTCCAGGGTTCAAAGGCTTCTGACCACGTCAAGTAGCTTGCTTGCTTTGTATTAAGTCCTAAGGCATCACTGCTACCAGGGGCCCTGTTGATCACATCTTCAAAGCCACAGAGAACAAGACCTCAGGACATAGAAAGACTGACAATGATAATTTCACGCTGGGAATACATTTGGCAGTTGATCTAAAATGGAGTTCACTCTTCTTTTCCCAGAAATAAGAACTAAAAGGTTTCATTCCAGTGAAAGTGCAGATTTGGAGCTTCAGCTGTCACAGCAGGCTCTTGTGATGCAGCACTGTCAGCCTGCATTTCCTTGTTCACTTGTTCCTTTAAGTACATTCCCTTCCCCCACCCTGTACTAGGGATCAAGCCTGGAGCCTTGCACATGCAAGGTATGCACTCTACCACTGAGTTGCACCCCCCGTCTAAAAAACTTTTTTTTGTTCAAAAGTCAAGATCTTATAAATATGAGAGGGGAGGGATGGCTCTTAGTTACCTAAAAGCCCAAGTTGCAAGGACACAGAGAGCTGAGCTAGGGGAAGAAAGGCGGTATGCTACTGGATGGTTGGTGGCATCTGAAACCTATGAGAAGAATGGGCATTCCCACTAAGCTAAGGCCCTAAGAGATGGTACTGAGGTACTAGACATGCCTACAAGTCCTTCCCAAGCAAAGTGCCTGGCTGTCACCCACAATGAGACAAGTGGCCTGGGGAACCTTGGAGGTGGCCACTAAAAGGCTCAACATAGGCACAGCTGCCAAGTCTGGCCACACTTGACTCTGGTCAGCACTCTCAGAGCTCTGCCCCTCTTAAGTGCTATTAGCAGATGAACTGGAAGCATCAATTTAAATAAAGCATAAACCCTTTGATCCATTGATTCTATCTAAGGAGATCACCTTTGGCCATTCATGCACATATGTACAAAGATGTCTGCTCTGGAACACCCTTAAAATATTTTTTACTGTAACAAGGGACTATTAATAAATCTATACATTCATTAATGGGAACTAGTAGTATATTCTTGCAATTAATTAGTGCCAAAACCCAATCTGGACTGACGTGAAATGTACAGCTTTTATCTATCCTACTTAGTATGAATATTCATGCTCTGTTGCACATATATTAATGTGCTAGATCATAGGGTGTTTCTCCAGAACCTACTGGGATGGTTACTACTTTTCAGTCCTAAGAAAATGAAACACATTTAGCTCCAAAGTTATCAAATAAAGGATTATGTTCTAGGATATCCACAGTGAAGTAAGAAGATGCCATAAAGAGAACAAAGGCGGCCCAAGGGTCCAGCTGCAGGGTGCTCTCCAAGCCTGCCAACTGTGAGAAAGAGGCAGGGAGGGAGGGAGGGATGGAGGGAGGGAGAGAGGGAAGGTAGGAGGGAGGAATGAGGGGGAGGAAAAGGGAGAGGAGGAGAGGGGAACCTGCCCAAGGTGTAACTTAGTATGAAGTGCTTGCCTAGCATGCTGGAAGCCCCAGGAATGAAAAAGAAAGACAAAGAAAAAAACTGGGAAAACATACACTGTTGTGTTTAACAAGGAGGGGGCTGGGAAAATAGCTCAGCCAGTAAAGTACTTGCCTTGCAAGCGGGAGGACCTGAGTTCAATCTCTAGAACCTACATATTAAAAAAAGAAAAGAAGAGAAAAGGCCAGGTGTCCTGGCACAGGACTGTAATCCCAGTGCTGGGGAGATACAGACAGGCAGATCCCTGGGGCTCTCTCAACAAAACATTGAAGAGTCCCTGCCTAAAAACTAAAAAGATAGTTAATTATCAAGACCAATACCAAGAACACTCCGACCTTCACATGCATTCACACTCATGTGCATGCATATCCCCAACACACACACACACACACACACACACACACACACACACACACCCACACACACACACACACAACCAAGGAAGGAGTGGATAGAAGGGAATGAGAAATCTACATGCTACTAGGTTGGACAGCAGTAGAGTACGTGTGGATGGACACACTGGTTACACCTTGTGGTTGCCTCTTAGAAAGGGAACAGAGGGTTATAGGAGCACAGTATACCTTCAAATATTCCTTTTTAAAATTGCTGTCTGGGGATTGAACTTGGGGCCTCAAGCATGCTAAGCAAATGCTCTGCCATGGACCATGCCCCCGCCAAGCCCTTTTCCCAAATACTATCCAGCATCGATTGGACACCTGATCCCACTCTTCTTTGGCCTCTGAACAGGCTCCCAGACAGGAACAGAAGCATCTGGAAAGCAGCTAGAGGGAGTGCAGCCTGTCCTTGGTGGCACACTGAAGTGACAGAAGAGGTTAGTTCCCAAGACCCCTGTCTTCTAATTTGCCTGGGAATAATGAAGACTCTGGAATCTCGCACCCCAACCAAGTCTCTACTAAGAACAGGAATGGTGTGTGAGCACATGCATGCATACAGGTGTGGGAAGGCTTAAGGTTTTCTAGGTGGGAAAGTTAAATACTTTTTATAGTCCTTTACAAAGTGAGCTCTATAGATGAGTGGTTTTTAGAATCTCCAATCAACTGCAAAATGGCAGTCCATTATCACAAGAGACTCACAGAGTGGTTAAGAGTAGCCTAACTAGGGCCTACTCAAAGACTCCCATCTAGGAAAAGGAAGGCCGGGATCCATCTAAAGTCCAGCTGGAGCTAGGGGGGCCCCTGTTGAAAGAAGAACAACTGTAGACCTTCTCCCTGTGAACTGCAGACGCTAGGCAGCTGACATCTGTGGGACTTAACTGCAGGGCAGCACTATTCAAGGGAGCTAGGTCTGCTATTCTGTATGCCAACTCTCCCTGGAAAGCCTGAGCAATCAGTGAGAGGGCTCAGGGGGTTTGAGGTCATACTGCTAGGCTGTGAGATCCGTGGGAGCCTGCATGTCATGTTGAGGCCCTAATTCATAGAGCTGCAGGGGGTCTTGTACAGTAGGAAGCCATGTCCCTGTCACTATATACCCTGGTCAGCGCTGTGTACATGGGGAAGGTGGGTAGGCTGGATGGTGAATAAAAATTTCTCTCTCCCCTGGGATTTTCTCTCACTCGCTTTTTTAAAGCACTGTATGATAAATGTGCTTCCTAATGATTTTTGAGTAAACTACAATGGCCACAATTTCAAAATCATTAATAATTCATGACCAGGGGCCATAAACACTACATAATCTCTACAGGCAGAAGCCATGAATACTTGTTAGAGGCGAGGCTGAGAATATTTTTACCAGCTGAACTAAGAGTATTTACTGACTGCAAGCCAACCATCAAAGGTACATTTTTCAGAACCAACTGTAACCCTTCCAGCACCTCAGCTCAGCCTGGCTCTCCAGGAAGTCTTTCCTTCCTCTGACACCCAAGGGCTTCACGTAGATACTTCTGTGCTCTCTATTCTTTGTTCTCCCTCTTGATCTGTATCTGTGGGTTTCTAGAGACTGAGGGGCTGGGTGCCGGGCAGGCTGTGCACGGTACACAGGGAGCCTGTGGTCAGGAGCCAGGGCTGCCTCATGCTCCCAAAGCCCACTTATCCTTGTCTGCACATGGGCACTGCTGGCAGTTAACACATTCTGATGTCTGGGTCCACACCCAGAGCCTGATTTACTAGTTTGGAGAGACCTAGACAGGATAGTTAAAATCTCCCAGGTAGGCTGGGTGTAGAGGCACAACCCTATAATTCCAAAAAGTGAGAGGCAGAGGCAGGAAGAGCACAAGTTCAAGGGCTAAAAAGATGGCTCAGCAGTTAAGAGCACATATTGCTCTTACAGAGGACCTGAGTTGGGTTCCCTGCACCCACATCAGATAGTTCACAACCCACTATTCCAGTTCCAGGGGATTTAATGCCCTCTTCTGGCCTCCCGGGGCACTGTACTTACACGCACAATCCCCTCCCCCACCCCACCCAAACACATCATTTAAAAAAAAAAAGAAAAACAACTCAATGCCAATCTGGGATAGAAGGTAAGACCATATCTCATAAAACAAAAAGCTCCCAGGTGATGCTACCACAAGCAGCCTGTAAATCACTGATGGAAAGCACAAAGCACAGCATGATGCTATGGACCTATCTCCTTCCAAAGAGAGGGAAGATAAGGATGGAAACCTGGGCACCCCATGTAACAGCCAGCCACACCAGTGACAGCCATTGCATACTGACACCTCATAGGAATAAGGGCTCTGTGCTGTCATCCTCACTCTTCCTTTTTATGTTTGGGGTTGCTAATTTGGCACGGACTTTGCTCTGTAGCTCAAGAAGGCCTCAAAGTCACTATATAGCTCAGGCTACCTTTAAACTCCAACTTCTCCTGCCTGAGCCTCCCAGGTATATACAACTATGCTGGCTCTTCAGTTTTCTAAAGAAGTCAGAAGCCTGTATAAGAGGTGAACCTCCCAATATATATGATCTTTTTGAGACAGGGTCTCCCTGTAGCTCCAGCTAGCCTGGAACTCACTATGTAGACCAGGCTGGCCTCAAACTCACAGAGATCCACCTGCCTCTGCCTCCCGAGTGCTGGGACTAAAGGCATGTGACATCCTGTCTCAAAAAAACCAAAAAAGAAAATAAAAAAATATGTAGTGAAGTATTTGCTCACAAGTGTGAATATGGAAATTCAGATCCCAGAACTCCTCTAAAAGCCCTATGGGTATCCATCTGTAACCCCAGCACTTGGGAGGCAGAGACCCAGATCCTGGGTAACCCAGCAAACTGGCTAGCTAGATTAGCTAGAATCAACAAGCTTGGGGCTAAGAGAGACCCTGTCTCAATGAAGTAGACAACAACTGAGTAATATATTCACCTTCAACTTGGGCCTCCACATGCATGCACACTTGCACTCACACATGCAGACAAGCCATGCATATACACACATACACATGCAAAAAAAAAAAAAGATTAAAAAAACCCCATTGTAATGGGGCAGGATTGAAGCACAGCACCACTGTGGATTGAATGTGGCCTGGCAAATTCACTGAGAGCCATATCCCACCACCTCACTGTATCAGCCCAGGAGCCCCCCTCACCACCACCACCATGCAGGAACTGTCCCCAATATGAGCTAGGGTGGAAACTACATTTTCACCTGCTGGGGAGAGAGTGGCCTGTACAGCCTTACCAGGGAAGGGACATGACACGTGTCCCTGGCTGCTTGTTCCAACCAGCCCTGAGAATTAGACAGCCTGTCTTTGCCTTGCCTTTCACAGTGACAGAGCTTGATCTATGGCTGGCAATCTGAGTAAGGCATGCAGTGCCAGCAAGTAGCTATTTCCCAGGTGAGGGGAGTGGGGGGAACAGTGCAGAGAGGCAGCAGTGGGGTGGGCATGGTCAGGGGACATGGGGAGAGTCCCTTTAGCCAGCTATGACCAATGCCCTTTGTTCTTTTGTTTTTCTAACCAAAGGAAAGCCCGTTGAGAGAGCCAGCCCGAAGCCTCTCTTTGCAGAGGGCCTGAAGCCATCTTAAGTATCTTTCAGGATTAAACCTGGGCATTGAGATAAACAGCCTCACTCTTTGTTTTTCACTTCAAGCACTTTTTAGAAGAGAAATGATCTGAAATACTCTCAGGCAATTGGCACAATGGGAGATGCTGGGAAAGCAGCAATTAGGGGGTTCTGTTGCTAAGGGAGAGAGGGAGAGAGGGAGAGAGAGAGGGAGAGAGGGAGAGAGAGAGAGATTCTTGCTGTCTTTCCATCCTTCCTTCTCCCTCCCCACCCCCAAACATAGAACTTGATCAAAGGGCCCTGTGGTAACCATGGTCCTTGCCGCCACTTCCCACCCCTCTTGAGGTTCAAAGGTCTTGCATTTTCTTTATTCATGTCTATTTTTGACCATGTTGTTTCCTTGGACTAGAAAACGATTTATCCTCTAAGAGGCAGCCTGTCTATCACCCTTTGTAAAAAGACTTTCTTCCTTTCTGTCTACGCATGTCTGGTCGACCTTGAACTTCTGATCTTTCTGCCTCAGACTCCAGGTGCTGAGATTACAGGCTTATGCCATCACACAGGGCTTGCAAAATCTTTTTAAAACAATAATGATTTTATTTTTAATGATGTGTGTGTGTCTGTGTGCTGTGTGTGTGTGTGTGTGTGTGTGTGCGCGCACGCGCGCACCCGAGTGCAGGTGCCCAGGGAGAACAGAGTGTTGTATCCCCCAGAGTTAGAATTACATAACAAAGCTGTGAGTCACCCAACGAAGGTTCTGGGAACTTAACTCTGCTCTTACAAGAACAGTACATAGTCTTTAAATTTTTTTAAAATTTTATTATTTTTTTTTAATTTTATGAGTATGAGTGCTTTGCCTGCATGTATGTAAGTACACTTGTGCATGCAATGTCCTTGGAGGCCAGAAGAAGGGTTCCTAGAACTCCCATTATAGACAGCTGATAGTCACCATGTGGGTGTGGGAACCAAACCCTGGTCCTCTGGAAAAGCAGCCAGTGCTCTTAACAGTTGAGCTATCTCTCCAGCCCAGCAAAGCCTATCTTGATACTGCTGGCTGTGTTAGGTGACCTAGTTTCTACCCTGCAATCACACTTTCTCTGTCCTATGATAGTTTTGCACACTGTACTACAAAAATCCTGGGGTGCCTCTCTTCCAACTACACAACACACAAAGCAACAGTGTCACACCATCCCTCAGTCTTAGCAAGCAGGCTCAGTGGGGTAGCTCTCAAGATTGGCCACAGCCCTGCATGGTGGCTCACGCCTTTAAGCCCAGCACTCTGGAGGCAGAGGCAGCAGATCTCTGAGAGATTGAGGCCAGCCTGGTCTACATAGTGAGTTACAGGCCAGCTAGGGCTACAGGGAGACCCTGTCCCCCCAAAATAAACACACACACACACACACACACACATACACAAAGAGAGTACTATGTAGTTCTTTCTTCCCACTGAGAAGTGAGTCCTGGTCCTGTGTGTGGTGACACACACCTATATTCAAGAGGAACAGGAGTGTCTTGGGTTCAAGGACAGTCTGATCTATAATTGTAAGTTATAAAGTTATAGACTAACCTGGGCTATGAACTCCTGTCTTAAAAATTAGAAAAGAAAAGCCAAAAAAAAAGTGACTATTCACTACCGCCACCACCCCTTTCTTTCTCTTTTCTTCTTCTTTTCCCCACCTCCTAAATCTGGCCTGACCTTATGGCATGCTTTGAAGCCCCTGGACCCAGCTGAACCTGACAAATATCCTTTCACTCTAGAAAATGACAGATGCGACCCTATGGCCTTTGTAAACCCAAGACTGGGAAGTCTCCCAGCTGGCACTTGGTTTTCTTGGACCCTAGAAGCTCCATGTGGGCAAACCTGATTGGCTTGCTGGAGGAGAGTGCATGTGGCAGCCAGCCAGCCAAGGTGATATAACAGTCACAAAGGAGCCTCAGCTCCTTTAACAGCAGGCACCTGGCCCATCAGCAGGGTCCCTGAGAGGCCCAGATTGCAACTCAGACTCAGGAACTTTTAAAAGCATGGCTGTTAAGTCACTGACATCTGGAGTGATTTGTCACACAAAGCCAATGGATGTGCTCACTGAGAGATTATTATCACAAGTGACAACAGGTTGAGAAGGAGATCACAGAATAGCTAGTCCTATTGGCACCCCACTCAGCCTCCAGGTCCTTACTTCCCCTAGTCTTCACCAAAGACACATTACCTCCTTTTTCTCCCGGGGGCAGGACCGCCTTCTCTCCGCCTTCCGCAGGGCCTGACCTGTAGCAGTTCAAAAGCAGAAGCAGAGATTAAAGCTGTTTGGGAAGGACTGGTTTATCATCGCAAAAGCTTTTTATTTGCAAACTGAAAAGACAGGACCAATCATAATCAAATGATTTTAAGAAAAATGTAGCCTATTATTATAATGGGAAAATGGCACACTTTTGAAATAGACCAACGGCAAGGAAAAATGGTAATTCACACATTCATGTTATTTGACTATAATGAATAAAGCTCCAGCCCTTTAATCTGGGCTATTATCTGCACTCTGAAAGGGCCGATGGACTGTAGTTTTCCCTGTCGAATTACATTTCTATTAAATTGTTTGGAATTACATAAAGTGCCTTCCACAAAAATGTCTTCTGTTGCCCACATAGGATTCTGATGTTGCGTCAAATCCCACACTCACAGTACAGGTGACTGTGCAGATGTGAATTAGCAGTAATCATTCACATAATGGGCAATTTCAGAGAGAATCACTGCTTTTCTCAGAAAACCTTAGATTAGCGTTTGAAGGTATGCATAAATTCGAGAAGCACCATTTGCTTGAATACCCTCTTCCAAAGGCAGCTTTCACAACCGAGGGAAGTGTCCACTCTAAAAGGTTCTAACATTGTTTTGGTTTTAAAATATAAAACAGAGGTCACTGTGTGTTGTCAGTGTATCACCTAAAGTGCCCAACTTCACTCCCAGATGGCTATTTGTGACTGCCACAACCACATGTCCTATTAGGTCTCTCAGAAGGCAGGAGCCAAGAGGCTGAGAGGCAGGAAATGAGGACCAAGGCTCAGACAAAGGCGGTTTGTTTTTGGACATCTTCCAGATCATCTGCTGCTAAAGTATGGATCTTGACTGTTCATGCGCCATGCTTTGACCTGGAAATGTCCCTGCAGGCTCATGCTGTGGAGTCTTTGGGAGGTGGGGCCTGGCTGAAGGAAGGAGGGGCAGGCCTCTGAAGGTCATACCCACAACTGGTTACGGCCTGTGTTCTCTGCTTCCTAGCATATGAGATGTGAACCCTGGGCCTCCTGCTCTCATCCCTAGAGTCACTCCTGTCGCCATGCCTTCTCTATCACAGGAAACTGAATCTCAAATTTATGAGTCAAAATAAACCTTCCTTTCCTTGTTTCTGCCAGGCACCTTGTCACAGCATTGAGAAAAGTGACGAATACACCATATGTTGAAGGTGCCCACCTCCTGGTGTTATTGGGAGGTGGGCCCCAGTGGAGGGTTGGATACCCTTCCTCTTCTCTTTGTGCTGCATTACCACAGGGCCAAAAGCAACAGGACAACAGACCATGGACTAAAGCATCCAAAATAACTGTGAACCAAAATACACATTTTCTTTTCATAAGCTGATGGTCTCGGGTATTTGTTACAGTAGAAAACTGACAACACATCTGCTCAGCTTATAATGACCCCTTAAACTAGCCTCTGTTCCTCTCTCCACTGTTTGCAGAGGAGATCTGGGGCAGCCATGACTACATGTGACCCCATGCTCCAAATCTAAGTATGTCATACCAGGGGTGGGCCCCTAACCAGCCACAGCCAAGTAGAATGCCAGCCCAGGAATTTGGAATTGTTTCTGAGAGACAGCAAGGAGAGAGAGGCAAGGTGGGGCTGGTTTGTGAGCTTTGATGTTGTGAGTAGCCAGAGGCCACCTGCACTGGGACAGAGATGTCAGGACACCAGGACAGGAGGAACTGTTGAGACTCCCAGTCTGACTGCTGTTGTGTTCCCCAGACACCCCTTTGTAACTTTTCTGACTCTATGTTTTCCTTTCCACCTTAAGACAAAGAACTATTCAGGACTGGGTGGTTTAAAAGGACCCAGGATTGCCAGGGTATGGTGGCTTACGTCTTTAATTCCAGTGCTCCTGAGACAGAGGTAGGGGGATCTCTCTAGGAGGCCAGCCTGGTCTACACAGTGAGTTCTACACCAGCCAGGGTGTACATAGTGACAGCCTCTTGGGGGCGGGAGGAACAAAACAAAAAACAAAAAAACTCAGGATAATAGGCATTGTGAGATGGGATGCCCAGAGTTGGGAAGGCTGGGGATGTAGCTAGGTAACAGTGCTTGTCTAACATAAGCAAGACCCTGGGTTCCATCTCCAGCACTAACAAAAATGCTTATGTGAAGATGGGGGTTCTCTGGTAACCCTGAACTTTCTGCTTAATTTTGCTGTGAATCTAAATTGCTTTAAAAATAAGGTTTGGTATAAATGGTTAAAACATTTATACCAAAGAGACCAGGGTCTAGGGGTCAGGAGATCTGGTTGTTGGGCTAATTTAAACATGGCCTTATTGAAACCCAATGTTTTGGGGCTAGATCTAGAGAGAACATTTCAGAAACCCTTGGTCATCCCTGCTCTGGCTGTTAGTCTAGGGATTTGGAACTCACCTTCAGCTGGCCAGAGAGGATGATATGCTGGGTAGCCTGCCCACACAAAGCAGAGCCTGGAATGAGCCTGAGGTGGAAGGGCTGGAAACCAGGGTGCCACCAGACCAAGACATTTTCACAGAGGGTACAGTGCTAGGGCAAGTGAGATGCTAGCAGGGCAGGCTCAGAGTAAGGCAGGGAGCAGGAGGGCAGCAGAGCCAGTTTGGGACCAACGTGGCAGGTGGCAGGCTAAGTCTAGCAAGGTCCTTCCTTTGCCAGTCATACCCTGGGGCTCTGGGCGAGTACTGAAGAATCTATAACCTTTGATAAGTCCCAGGATCTCTCTGGGCCATAGCTCCCTCCTGGAGTTTTTTGTTGTTGTTGTTGTTTAAACAGACTGAATCATCTCTGGGCTTGCTTTCCATCTCCTAAAACTTCATTGGGGCATGGTCTAGTGATAACAGAGTGTTTGCTTAGCATGTGTATGGCCTTGCTATCCCCACACCACCAAAAGTAAAAAAAGATGATAAAACAGAATCTCATCACATGTTAAAACAAAGCAAAACATTAAGGTGGGCCATAAACACAAACCTTAACTGCTCAGTGAAATTCAAAAGCAAATCTCTCTACTGGAGTTAATTAGAAGTGTCTTTATTCATTAAATTGGAAAATAATTTGCTTATTTTCCAACAAAGATAATGTGCTCTAATTACAAGCATTTGTATCTAACCTCCCTCAAAGATGGGTTGGCTGGGTCCTCGCACCGGGAGCCCCTCTCCTGCAGGTAGCCTCATCCCAAGAAGGCAGAGACAGCTGCTCTTTGCCAAGGACAGAAGGGCGGTACCCAGCCTCCACTGTGCCTGCCTATTGTATGTGGCATCTTTGGTTATCTTCCTTACCTGTACCTCATTTACTCTCACAACTCCGGGAGAGAATCACATTAATATCAATATATGCCGCCTGCAAAATTAAAGGGGTGTTCCTCTGCACTTTGCAAGGTGACCTGTCTACATCAGCACCGAAGCAATAAATAAGGCCAGATGTAAATGCTCATGTGAGCTTCACTTTGCAGCGCAGACATGTGCCTGGAAGTGAATGCACAGAGCCTTTGTAAACCTAACACTAGCCTTCCATTTATGACTTCAGAAAGGCTTTATCTGCACTTAGGATTTATTTCCAGCGTTAGGATCCAACACTTCAGCTTTACTCTGCTCTAGATGGAGATAATATTCACCACTGCCATTTAGAGAAGTCATGTCTTCCCTGGATGCTAGTTTCTGATGTCATCAGGCAAGGGGAAAAAAAAAAATCAATGTCCAAATTACGCTCGAAAACCTGCTTAAGTTATCCATAAAGTACAGTTCAGGACACAGCTTTTTATACCCATTTCGGTAGACTAATATGCGTGTGTAAAATTTGGTGCACATGAAAATACATAATACATATGCAAAATATATTTTTATGCTATTCCTCATTAAACTATTCTTATTTCAGCTGCTCCCTCTGTTTTTCCTTAGTCAGACAAGGGAAGAAAGGTGGGGATGCAGGCAAGAGCTTGGAAGTTCAGCACTTGGCTACCACAGCTCCACTGTCTGCAGCCAGCTTCTATACAGATGTATCTTCCTTATAACCACGTCTATAAAAGGCCACACAAAGCTGGGCGTGATGGTGCACGCCTTTAATCCCAGCATGGATCACTGTGAGTTCAAGGCCAGCCTGGTCTACATAGTGAGTTCCAGGACAGCTGGGGCTACAGGGAGACCCTGTCTCAAAAAAAAAAAAACAAAAAAAATAAACAAACAAACAAAAAAAACAAAACAAAGGGCCACACAGTAAATATTTTTGGTTGTAGGGCATAAGGTCATAAGATCTTAAAACCATAAGACCACAGCTATTTAACTCTGCCATTATAGAGCATTAAATTATTCCAATAAGCTGGGCGTGGAGGTGCACACCTTTAGTCCCAGCACTTGGGAGGCAGAGGCAGGCAGATCTCTGTGAGTTTGAAGTCAGCCTGGTCTACATAGCAAGTTCCAGGCCAGCTGGGGCTATAGGGAGACCTTATCAAAAAGACAAAAAAAAAAAAAAAGTCCAATAAGTTTTTTTTGGTTTTTTTTTTTTTTTTTCCTTTTTTTGAGACTGGGTCTCACTATGTAGCCTGAGCTGGCCTGGAATTTATGTTGATCAGAGTGGCCTCCAACTCAGAGGTTTGCTTGTCTACCTGCCTCTGCCTTTAGAGTGCTGGGATTAAAGGTAGTGCTCCAGCAGCAGCAGCTTTGGCCTGTAGACTTTTCAAATTTTATTTTATCTTATCTGACCTTATTCGTTCTAGGAATTGAGTAACTCTTGCTTTCTTGAACAGTATTATACTCATTGATATAAACCAATGCAGTAAGGAGTGAATCAACTGAATCACTTGCTCATCCTCAAAAAATGGGACTTACATGTCATCACCGTCATTAGCATTGTAACATCACCACTGCCATCATGATCATTGTCACTATTTTAGTAGATCACACCTGTAGTCAGGGCCTACTATGTGCCAGGTACTGACCCCTCACAGCCACCTGGAATTAGGCACTACTCCTACCCCCTGTCAGATGAAGTCACCAAGATCCAGAGGTTGGGACATCTGCCCAATATCACACCACTGGTGAAGAGCCCCGGAGGTGGACTGTCCTAGCCACTAGGCATCACTGTTCCCCAGTCGGGTTGTTAAGCCCACTCAAGGAACAAGGACAGCACAGGAAGGTGCAGGGGAAGAAAGTGAATAGGAATTCTTTCTGTGCCTTTTAATCTGCCTCAGGCTCCCCAAGAAATCAATAAGGGAATTAGAAGCAAATGACTCCTTGGTGAAGCTGGGGCTTCCTTCCAGCAAGGTGGCTTCCTTCCAGCAGGGTGGCTTCCACAGAAGATCTGGAACAGGAGCAGGCCTGATTTTCCACATTCCCTCTCTTCAGGAATACAGGTGACTCCATGTAAATCTCACAGGCACAGAGAGCCTGGGCCAAGGAATTAGAACAAAGGACTTATATGTCCCCAGGAGGCTGATGGTACTTCCATCGCTTGAACAGCAAGGCCAACTTATTTCTTCATTTGTGTAAGTGTGAAGGTATATGGTGTGTGTGTGCGTGCGTGTATGTTCATGTAATTTAATTTACACAAAACATCCCTTTCAGACAATGCCTTTTGCACCTAACAGCCCAAGAAAAATCTGGGAAAGGCCTCATTGGGTAGAGCATAAAATGTCAGCTCCTTTAGATAGCATGTTGGTGACATGCTCAGAAGCACAAAGGCATTTTCCCTTGAAGCTGGCAACATCCCCACTAGGAATCTGCTGTGAACTCCATAAGCAAGAAACATGAGTAAGGTAGTCATGATATCATAATTTTCCAAAGCATATATCGACTACAACTGATGTCCATCAGGAACCTTGAATAAGCATGGCAAGCCACAGAACAGAAAGCAACACTCAACAACTGGAAGGGCTGGGGATAGAGCTCAGTGGTAGAGTGCTTACAGCATGTGCAAGGGCATCCATCCCTAGCACTGAAAAAGAAATGTGACTAGAAAACATTGAAATTAAAGAAAAAAATAAACAACTCTACAAAAACTGGAAGGGAGGATGCAGGAACCCCGTGGTCTATTCCTTATCTCCTTTTACAAGATGGACAGGTTTAATAAACAACAACAAACAAAAACCACTAAGAGGCAGAAAGGGTATGTAACATGCAATCTTTTCTGTAAAAAATAGTAAGAGAGAAGTTATACTTGGACTGTGTCTAGTCACATTAAAGAACCACCAAGAGGGTACCTGTGAGTGACTTCTCAATGTATGAACTTTGGAAACACTGCTTTACTCTTGTTTTATTTATTTTGTGTTATCATTGAATGGATTTCTTGTATATATCCTACTAAAGAATTAAATCCAGGCCAGCATTGTGGCACATGGCTGTAATCCCAGCACTCGGGGCTGAGGCAGGAGGACTGCTCTTAGTTTGATGCCAGCCTGAGTTAAAATAGCAAATAATTAAATACATTCAAAATGCACTTAGAATATTGAGCATCTGCCATAGCTTCTTCAGCTGTCAGCCTGGAACAGAGAATCTTAATGGAAGAACTGTCTCCATCACACTGGCCTGTGACCATGTTTCTGAGGCATCTATCTATCTTCCTTCCTTCCTTCCTTCAGTCCTTCCTTCCTTCCTTCCTTCCTTCCTTCTTTCCTTCCTTCCTTTCTCTTTTCTTTCTTTCTCTCTCTCTTTCTTTCTTTCTTTCTTTCTTTCTTTTTCTTTGTAAAGTTTAAGAGAAATTTTATTGAATCAAGAATTTCATACATGAATTTTGATTATACTCAAACTTCTTCCCCTATCTGTGCCCTCACAGCCCCCCCCCATGTCTTCTATTAGCAAATGAAAAACTCCATCCATCTTACATAACCCATCTGAGCTGGGTGCCAAAGAAATTACATGTCATCTCATTAGAGTGTCAGTGATCTATAGTTTTTTTTTTTTTTTTTTGGTCCTTTTGAGACAGGGTCTCCCTGTAGCCCCAGCTGTCTTGGAACTCACCATGTAGACCAGGGTAGCTTTGAACTCAGAGAGATCCACCTGCCTCTGCCTCCCAAGTGCTGGGACTACAGGTGTGCGCCACCACACCCGGCTAGGATTTTCACTCTGAATTTCTGGATCTCTTACACACTGCTTAGGAATGTCAAGTAGGGATTTCTCTTTTTCTCACCAGTCAGAAACGCTTGGCTTTCCACATCAACTTTGGCTGTTTCCTGGCCTCATTTAGCACAATGATCCCACTGTGGACCAAGGAGCTCTCCAATAGATTGATGCCCCAGAAGGTTTTACTATGGGTAAATGAAGCTAGGCTCTTATATTAGGCAGCATTAGCTCACAGGCCTCCAATCTAAGAGTCTCTGAGTGGCAGGTGGGAAGTTTCAGAGCATCACATGACAGTTTTATACCAGTGTCCTCTAGTTTATTTTCTAAAATCTATACACTGTATACTTCTCAGATTTCTAATGTTGTTGGGGACCGCAGCCAGGTTTTGACACCCACTGAGTGATGAGAATGGTGGGCTGACTATGGGTGCCACTGGGGCATTGCAGGTGGGCAGGCCGGCTTGGTTCCCCACCCCTACCCCCAGGCTGTGGTAGACAGGCTGGCATTGCTCCACCATTGTACATGGATGGCTAGGCCAGCATGGCTTCACCAGCTGAGGCTGAGGCATTTTTTAAATTGTTAATTGATGTGGGGGGCCCACCCACTGTGGGCAGAGCCATTCCTGAGCAGGTGGGCCTGGGCAGTATGAGAAAGGCAGCCGAGCAAGCCAGAGGGAGCAAACCAGTAAGCAGTGCTCCTCTACAGTCTCTGCTCCAGTTCTTGCTTCCGGGTTCCTGCCTTGCCTTCCCTGGATGATGAACTGTAAGCCAAATAAACCCTTCCCTACCTAAGTTAGTTTTGGTCAGTGTGTTATGACAGCAACAGAGACTCAAAGTAGAGCAGTGTCTAAAAGCTAACTTAAAGGTTTAAGAAAGGATGGGGGAGACAGCTCAGTGGTTAAGCTTGCCATGCAAACCTGAGGACTGGTGTCCAGATTCCCAGATCCTGATATCAGCTGGGTGGTCCTGGTGGGCCGCCTATAATTTCATAGGCAGAGACAGGAGATCCCTAGAGCAAGGTGACTAATGAGACTAGTCATATCGACGAGCT
The DNA here is from genome assembly GCF_000622305.1 of Nannospalax galili. Classification (NCBI taxonomy): domain Eukaryota; kingdom Metazoa; phylum Chordata; class Mammalia; order Rodentia; family Spalacidae; genus Nannospalax; species Nannospalax galili. Next base: position 716,180 of record NW_008329714.1, read on the forward strand.
CTGGGTTTGACCGAGACCCTGTCTCAGTGAAAAAAGTGGAAAAGTGATCTGGGCTGATCCCCAATTACCAACCCCAGGTCTCCACATGCACATGTATTCACACACATGCAAACATGCATATACACATGCACACCACCTACACATGAAAAATGAAATTAAAAATAATAGTTTAAGAAAATACAGCATTTGGGGCTGGAAAGATGGATCAGTGGTTAAGAGCACTGGCTGCTCTTTCAGAGGACCCAAGTTCGATTCCCAGCACCCACATAACAGCTAACAACCATCCATAATTCCAGTTCCAGGAGATCCGATGCCCTCTTCTGACTTCCTCAGGCATTGCATGACACGGGTGCACTTACACACATGCAGGCAATACATTTATACACATAAAATAAAATGATAAATAAAATATTTAAAAAAGAAAACAATAACGAGGGGCCAGAGAGATGGCTCAGCAGTTAAGAGCACTGGCTGTTCTTGCAGAAGATCTAGGTTCAAATCCCAGCACCCACATAGCAGTTAACCATCAGTAACTCCAGTTCCAGGGGATCTTCTGTCCTCTGAGGGCATTGCAAGACACGGGTGCACTTACATGCAGACCTCACACTCATACACATAAATAAAAATAAATAAAAAACTTTAAAACATTGGATAATGAGAAGTGCTAAAAGCTATCTTGGGGGAAGTCTGTGAGGGAATGGAGGGGGCTGTCAGGAGACAGAGCAGCTCCATGACCCTCAGGCCTGGAAGCTCACTGGAAAGAAAGCCCAGGATTTTCAGAGGGACAAATCTCTAAAGAGATCACTCTGGAATTCAGGGGCGATAAGAAGGAAAGATGACAAGATATATCAACAAGTTTCTTAGCTAAGCCAGCAGCCCACAGGTGACCTCAGACTAATTTGAGGGCAAAAGTTTTATGGACTAGCTGGAGAAGATAAGGGCATGGGAAAGATAAAAGGTCAGTCAAGGCCTATCCCTAGGGCTGTGGGAGACCTTTCACCGTGCTGACTCAGGTTCTTCTCCTGACCTGTTGGCTCTTGGAATTTCCTATTTTCAACCACAAAGCTCTGGGTCAGAGAAATAAAGCAACTTGCCCAAGTCACAGAGCAAACAAGGCATGGTGAGTGTGGTTCTACCCCACCACTTACATTACCCATCATACTCAACAGTCTTCCCCCACACCCCTCAAGATCAGGTCATTTCTACCATGTCCCATGCACCCTCAGCCCCATTCCAACTTCCTGTGTGCCCATGAACCTTGATTCTGGCTTCCATTCACTGCATTGCAAACATATACTAAGGGCCAGACAGATGCAGTGGCAGAGGAAGGTGGCAGGTGCTAACCCTGTAGTCCAAAGGCCGCCCAGCCTCACAGGGAAACTGGTGCTCGGCTCTAGCTGCAGGGTTCCATGTGGGAATGTGGGCCTTCTCTTGCTAGTTTTTTGGGTTTGAGTTTTTCTGTTTGTTTTGAGACAGGGTGTTACTCTGCAGCCCAGCCTGACCTTGAGCTCTGGGCAACCCTTCTGCTTCTGCCTTCCCAGCACTGAGATTATGGGTGTATGCCGCTCCCCACCTGGCTTGTTTTGCCACTTTTGATTTTTCCAAATAAGTTATGAATCAGGTCTAAAAGCTTCTAATTTTAACATGTTGACAAATGATTTTTATTACATTTATTTATTCACTCAGTGTGTGTGTGGGGGGGTTGTCCTGGGCACACATGTGGAGGTCAGAGTTCTCTCCTTCTATCATGTAGGTTCCAGGGACTGAACTCAGGCCTTCAGGCTCGGCAGCAAACATCTTTAACCCACTGAGCCATCACACCAGGCAACCAAGTGACTTTTTTTTTTAATCCAAAAGTGCAACAAAGCAGACCTCTTATTTCCAATCTCACAAGTAAATAGGCAGAAGACTAGAACCCTCTCACTTTTCCCATTATAGTCAGCCCTTCCTAGCCAGTGTCCATATGTGTGGATTCAAATAACTAAGGAGAGAAACTTCTACCTCTACTCAACATGTAGACATTTTTTCTTGTCATTCTTTTCTAAACACCATATAAATTGCTTCACATAGCATTTGTACCACATTAGATATTTAAGTAATCTAGAGGTGATTCACAGGATATACTAGGAAGAAAAAAGAGCATACAGGGTCTATATAAATACTACATAAAAGCCTTGATCCCTTTTGGACTTTATCCCAGAACCAGTGTCCTGTGGATACCCAGGGATACTGTCCTCTATCTCCATCTCTATGGGTCCCTTTTGAGGGGACTTAGGATCTGCCTTCAAAACTACAGAAATCTGCTAGGCAAGAGGGGAGCATTTGAGAGCCAGGTAAAGAAAGGCTCCCTTCAGTCCCATAGGAGTCCAGGCAAGGCTGGGCCTATAAGCTGCATTCCGTCCTGAAAGCCTGGACCAATATTCCTGTCACTCTTCCTCTGTGTTCTCCTTATAACTGGAATTCCCAGGGCCCAGCTTACTGCCAAATTACCTGAAATAAACAAGTCATGCTAAGATCCTCCTCTCCTTTCCAAATGCAAACTGCAACTGGCAGCTGGAAATGGTTATTTATAACCTGTACAGCACTCTGCACTTTAGGCTTGCTTTAGAAACGCTTAGCCTGGCATTTCTGGGCCAGCTTCACACTCAGCTATATGAGAGCCAGGGACCAGGTCACATAGTGTCTGCCGAGACTACAGGCCCTGAGTGGCAGCATCTACCAGTCCAGAAGCCCATCAGTCCCAACTCCACTCTCCACTGTCAGATACAAGAAAGTGCCTGCAGTCGGGCATGGTGGCACACGCCTTTAATCCCAATACTCAGAAGGCAGAGGCAGGAGGAATTCTGTGCGTCTGAAGGCAGCTTGGTCTACATAGTGAGTTCCAGGTCAGCCAGGGCTACACAGTGAGATCCTTCTCAAAACAACAACAAAGAAAGAAGTGCATGCAGAGCACCTGATACTTGTAGGTAGATACTAGGTTATCAGACCCTCTCCCCAGATCTGCTCACATTCAGGGACCTCTGAGAGTTTTGTGGAACTCTGGCTCCAAAATACATCCCAAATCTGCCCAGTCTTTATTTCTCTCCCCATCTCTCCTCTCTTCTCCTCTCCCCTTTTCCCCTCCCCCCTTCTCCCCTCCTCTCTCCCCTTTCCTCCCCACTCCCTTCCTCCTTCCCTCACTCTCTGCAGGGACAGAGTCTCACTTTGTAGCCTAGGCTGGCCTCAAACTCACAACCTCCTGCCTCAGCCTCCTGAGTGCTGGGATTCCAGGCATTCACCATGTACCCAGATCCAGCCTCCATTCTTGCCCAGATTTTCCAGTGCAGTCAAATAAAAGCTTAGGGTCAGCAAAATGGCTAAGCAGGTAAAGGCACTTACAGCCAAGCCTGGGAACCCAAGTTCCATCCCTGGGATCCACATGGTAGAGAGGACTCCCACATGTTGTCCTCTGATTTCCACATGTACACACACACACACACACACACACACACACACACACACATCCCATATATACATACATATATATGTAATAAGTATTTTAAAATCGTCTTCTTGTTTCTCAAAAGAGGTAGAGGTTGTACACGGTACCTAGAGTGGTCCACCCTGGGGAATGAAGATGAATTCCAGTCAGTAACCAAATAAATGTAATAAAAAATCTTAAAAACAAACAAAAAACAACAGAGGCTCAGAGGTAGAACAGAAGCCCTGGGTCCCATCTTCAACATCAGACACAAAACACTACAGTCACCAAATAAATACAAGACCATTATTACTTGCCAGCCTGATGTCTTTCCCCGTGTGTGGCAGATAGCCCAAATCCCACCTAGCTGGCCAGGTCCTAGCTCTGAAACATCTCAGATCCCCTTCCTTACCACTCCTGTCACCTCATCTAACTTTCTTCTGATCCTTGGACCCCAGACTCCTCCCTGGCTCGGGGCCTTGGCCCTCTCTATTCCCTCAGTCTGGTCCCTTCATTCTCTGGGTCTTACTGGCTTCACCTTTATCAGTTAGCTTTCAGTTTAAAGAGGTCCAGCTCCTCCAGTGAACTCACCCCAGGGGTCTCCTACTGTGAGAACGTATCTCTTGCCCATTGCTTAGCATGTACTAGGAGTCTGTTGTCTCCCCCACCAAGGCTACCTTATAGGTTTTTTGTTTGTTTGATACAGGGTCTCCCTGTAGCCCCAGCTGGTCTGGAACACACTATATAGAACAGGCTGGCCTCAAACTCACAGAGATCCACCTGCCTTGGCCTCCTGAGGGCTGGGATTAAAGGTATGCACCAATATACCTGGCCTTAAGGCTTTATTAACACTCAATTCCTCACACATGAAATGGAGTCCATATCAGCAGATGTTTCTAGAAGAAATGAATGAACGGTGCCCAGTGCCTGCCCAGCATGATCATGTATGAAGATGTATTTTCCCAACCTTACCCCCCTGCTCTTTCTCAAATGATGAAACAAAATACCGTGGAGTGTGTTTGATATTCCATTGGAGACCATTGGAAATATTTTTTTCTTTGCATTTGGAATGTACAGAAATGCCACACTTCTATAACCCACCAGCAACTTCTGTGACAACAGGCTTCCCAGGCTGAAATGGATTTTGGTCTGTCTCTACAGTGGTGACACAAGCTCCTGAATCCATTCGCACTCCATTACCCAGCCCGGCCCTTCCACCCGATGCTTGCCACAGAAGTGAGGATGCTGCCCTTGTGAAAACCCGTGTCCCAATAGAGTGTGTTGCAGCCCCAACCTGCCCAGCTGCCTTGAAAAGGGCACAAAAGCCTTCAGAATCCTAAGATCCATTCCTTCCCCAGATCTTTTTTTTGCTTTGGTTTTTGTTTCTGTAGACAGGGTCTGTATATGCAGCCCAGCTGGCTTTGAAATCACAATCCTCCTGCCTCAGTCTCTCAAACAGCTGAGATTACAGGTATGGTATGCACCACCATGTACAGATCAACATAGCTGATTTTACTGAGCACCTGCTGAGTGCCAGGTGTCCTTTTCATAGGTGGGATGGAGGACCTGGCTGATTTAAAGTCAGACTGCACACACACTCCAGTATAATTCACAAGCTCTGCCCCCTTCCTCCTCCTCGGAACTGTGATGGGCACTGAAGTAGTGTGTGGGGGGGTGGTGAGGAACTGGAAGGGGTGAGGGACTGGAGGGGGCCTGAGACACTGGAGGGAGCATGAGGCACTGGGAGGAGTTGGGCACTGGGGATGGTGAGGAACTGGGGGTGGAAGAGTGAGGCACCAAGACAAGGTGAGGGCTGATCCTGTTACAGGTTTTCATGGCTTCCTTTTGCAGGCTTAAAATGAGAGGCAGAGCTTTGCTGTGCTTGAGCTCAAACATAGGGACATCTGGGGGAAGCAGGGGAGAGGGCTGAAACAGATCTGGGCCCTGCCCCCACTCCCGGGCTGACCATTATCAGGCTCTCAGCTCCTCTGGGCCTTAAGCCTCCACATCTGATGGCAGTGATGGGGCCAGAGCCAAAAATCACTCAGTAGCTGGATCCAGCCACAGATGTCTAGTTGCTATAATGTTAAAAAAAGAAATATATCTTCCCAGTCAACAGTTAAAACTTGGGAGATTTCACGTCTCAAAATCCCAAGTTCTGGGTTCTTATGAAAAACATAAAGATCTAGCAGTGCAGAACTTATATTTCTGTCTGGCAGTGCTGTCAGCTGCTGAGGGCAGAAGCTGCAGGATGATACAGTGCCCTCCGCGTCCCACTCCTACTTATCCTGGTTGTCTCTGTGCCACTGAGGTCAAGTCCAAAGTCTAGGGGTTAGCTCTTACAATGCAAAGGACAACAAAGGCTCATGTGCCCAGCACAAGTGAGAATTATTACCAACAAAGCTAACACAAAAGCACTATGAGCTAGGCCCTGACCGAGGAGCTTTCTCTTACTCTCTCTCTCTCTCTCTCTCTCTCTCTCTCTCTCTCTCTCACACACACACACACACACACACACACACACACACAAACGCACACACACAGCGTGCACGCCCTAATAGAGAAATACAATTATTATAGCCTTTTGCGTGTGTGTGTGTTGTTGTTATAGTTTGGGGGTTTTAAAACCATTTAAGACGGTTTCACACAGTCCAGGTCAGCCTTGAACTCCTGTCCTTCTGCCTCCACACCCTAGGTGGGTATGGATGTGCACCACCATGCCAGGCTATTTTGTTTATTTAAAGTCAGGCTATTGCTGTGCAGCTCAGGCTGGCCTTAAACTTGAGATGCTTCTGCCTCCATGTCCCAAGTGCAGGGATTTCAGGTAGACAATCCATGCTTGGCTTTCTGTTTTATACACAAGGGGCCACATGTTTTGAGAAATTAGCAGGCAACAGATTTCTTCATGAAAATGAAGTCTATTCTTAAGTGCGCAAAGTGTGCCTAGGTGCTGCCAGGTACTGATGTGGCACAGTAGTGAAGCAAGCCTGGCCATACAGTCATTTCTATCACTTATAGTACTTGGCTTTGCAGACCTCAAAATTTTTTAGGGCTCCTCCAAGTGCTAAGACAGTTCAGGATCCCCCAAATGGAATCTTGGAGTACAGGAGCCATTAAGTCCCTTCCAGCTCTAACTTTCTGTTATTTTCAGTGGCTTTAAAAAATTATCTGAATAATTCGGAACTCTTTTTCTTTGGTTAGGAAACACATACACACACTGCATTGCATTACATGTGTCTCGAGGTAGTGGTGGGCTCTACGGCAAGGCAGGAGCTGGGAGTGAACACAACTTTACTGGGGTTGGAAATGGGGAGACACAATGCCAGCTGAAAATCACAGGAGAGGCTGTGGGGTCACAGCACAGGAAGCTGGGTCAAGGTATGGTATCAAGTCTGGGCTGAAGGACTGCATAGGCCAGTGTCTAGAGGAACCAAGTGGCCAAGTTGTCTGTCAGCTACGAGGCCTTTTCTCACTCTGCTTTATAGAGATTGGCCAGAAATTCTCTAGGGGACAAACAGGCTAATTTCTCCCTGGTTACAATGTCAGCTCAGCAAACACTTGTATGCCAGGCCTTGGGCAAACAAAGGAAAAGGTGTGTCTCCACCTCAAGCAGGGGCATGAGGCCAGCTCTGCCACAGCCAGCTCTGCTACAGCCTGGTGTGTAGGTTCCTGCCAAAGGAGGAGGTAATTCTGCTAGACAGGGCCTGTCACCAGTCTGCAAGATGGAAGTAACTTGAAAGAATGCAGCTGGCTGGGAACACAGCAAGGCAGAGCCTGAGAAAGTGGCCTGCTCAGAGGATGGACAGCTGCCACAGTGCCTACAGGGAAGGCCAGTATGCTGCATGCAAGATGTGAACCTCAATCTTGAGGATTGGTGCCACCCGCAGAAGAGGGTCAAACCATCATCATGTGTCCAAGTAAGAGGAGTAGCCAATGTCCAGCAGTGCGGGACAGGGCCTGAGTGACAAGGCAGGCTCCATGGAGCCAAAGACCCCTCCTGTTTATCTGGAGTCTGGAAAGTTCAGGTGTTTGTGTGAAATCATCATTTTGAGAAAATATAGTTATGGGCCCAATACAGTCCAGCATAAAACCTCTAGGCAGAACAATGGCCAAGTGCCTCAAGATAAACTTATGGTTGAGGACAACTGCTTCTCTAGAGAAATTATCCAACTAAGGGTGAAACATCCATAGGGTCAGGGTTTTCAAAGCCCCATGGAACACAAGGAGTTCATACTTGTTTTTTGTTTGTCTTTCCGAGACATGTTCTCTGTGTAACCACAGTTGGCCTAGAACTCACTATGTAGAGCAGATTGGCCCAATCTCAAAGAGATCGACCTGCCTCTGCCTCCTGAGATTAAAGAAGCAGACTACCACACGCGGCTCTTGCTTTGTTTTATGTCACTCTGGCTGGCTTAGAACTGAAGACTCTCCTGCCCCAGCCTCTGTGTGGAGACTGCAGGTGTGTGCCACCACACTCACCTGGGAGTCATACTTTCTTTTTCTTAAAGTGCTTGGAAGCAGCTCCACATGCCTCCTTTCCTTCTAACCAACAGTACTGCTCCGCTTAGGTTCTCGCCTACTTGGAAACAGGTGCAGCCACAGGACACTTGTGAGCCCAGAAGGTGGCAGAGAGCTCACCACATAGTGGAAGCTTTTTTTCACAAACTCTTCTTCCCAGACCAGAAGGGAGGTAGAATATACGTGCCTCTGGTGACACTCTACAGTGTAGACTTGCTGAGCTCCTGCTCTGCTGCCTTCTAGTTGTGGTGTGCAGTGAGTACAATCAGAGCATATTGAGCTGCGTCAGAAATTAAAACAGATTCTCTATGGCAGCTGTTGGCAAACCGACTCTGGACAGGGCCAGACAGTATTTTTTGGCCTCATGATTCATACGCTCTCTGCCACAATAGGTCAACTATGCCACTGAAGCATGAAAGCAGCCATACACAATATGGATGCAAATGGGCATAGCTGTGTTCCAATAAAACTTTATTTACAAAAGTAGACAGGGAAGCAGAATGCTTTAGAAAGGGAGAAGATACTATCTTCTCGAGACTCCCATGCCAGGCTCTAGTTCCCTGTGTATCTGGCTTTCTCACTAGTCTGAATTCTTCAGGGCAGAAACGGTCTTCCTTTTTTCCAGATCCTGCTAATATACCACAGTAGGAACATAAAGCAATCCATAAGAATCTTCCAAAGTGCCCAAGGTCATAGTGCAATAAGACATGTCCAGGCCTCAGGGCAGGTGACAGAGCGGCACTGAAAGGACATGCCTGCTCTCAGGGTACCTTCGCCAGGCTCCAGTGACAGTAATTTCCAAGCAAATCCCAATTCAGTGTGATCAGCCTCTTGATATCATCAAGAAAACACCCCAACCAGTTATCTATGAGGAATCTGCCCATTTTTCAATGTTGACAACCAGTGTAAACATTTAAATAACAACAACAGTCAAATAAATATGGCTATGATTTCACTAGGTCACTCTGCAGCCTCTGGTGTGAATTCATTTTCCTTTACATCTTCTGCTACATCGTCCTTGTGTGTGTTCATGTGTGAGAGTACACCTGCGTGTGAGCATGTGGAGGCCAGAGGCCAATCTTCGTTGTTTTTCCTCAGGTGCTGTCCACCTTATTTCTCTTATTCTTTATTTGTGTGTGTGTGTGTGGGGGGAGGGTTAGTTTAGAGGACAATTTGCTATAATCAGTTCTCTCCTTCCATCCTGTGGGTCCTGGGAATCAAGCTTAGTTGTCAGGCTTGGCACCAGGCACCTTTACCTGCTGGGCCATCTCACTGGCCCTGTCTACCATTTCTTCAGACAGGGTTTCTCTCTGGCCTGGAGTTCACCAAGTAGGCTAGGCTGGCTAGCCGGCCAGCAAGCCTTGAGATCAGCCTGTCTCTGTGTTCCAGGCCAGCCTGGTCTACATAGTGAGCTCCAGGCCAGCTGAGGCTACAGGGAGACCGTCTCAAAAAGACTGTCTCCTACTGGAACCACAAGCACACCAACTCAGACTTTCGAGAGCCATGTCCTCAACCCTGCTACATCTCTTTTTTTTTTTTTTTTTTTTTTTTTTTTTTTTTTTTAGAGACAGGGTCTCCCTGTAGCCCCAGCTGGCCTGGAGCTCACTATGTAGACCAGGCTGGCCTGGAATTAAAGGCATGTGCCACCACACCTGGTCCTTTATCTCTTTTCTAAGGTTAAGTTCTGGGCCAGTGAGATGGATCAGTGAGCAAAGATACTTGCTGCCAAGTTGATGGGACCCACATGGTGGAAGGAGGTCAACTCCTGCAAGTTGTTTCCAACCTCCACATGCATGCTGTGGTGCACACACTTGCTCACATACACTAATGTAATTTTTAAAATATTCAGTTTTAACATATCATCTTTAAAGAACTTATCTTTCCAGAAAAGGTTTTTATCTTTTGTGGTGCTAGGGAGGGAACCTGTCATCTAGCACACTAGGTAAATGCTCTAAAACTGAGCAGTATCCCCAGTCCCAGAAAAAAAAAATATGAAAATGATAAAGTGAAGTCAGGAGAGGTGACGCACACCTATAATCTCAGAACTTGGGAAGTTGAAGTAGGAGGACCAGGAGTACAGGGTTACTCTCAGCCACAAAGTGAGGCTAAAGCTAGCCTATGTTATATGAAACGAAAGAGGAGAGAGAGAGAGAGAGAGAGAGAGAGAGAGAGAGAGAGAGAGAAGAGAGAATGTTTGTAAAATGAATCCCTACACATCCCTCACTGGAATTTGGTTTTACTTAGTTGCCCTCTCTGGATCTGGAAGTACTGACATGTTGAACCACTACCTAAATGCCATAAACAAAAGCAATTAGAACATGTGTGCCAAATTTCTATAAGCTGAGTGATAGGGTGTAGACACTGGATACAACAAAAGAAAGGAACCTGCTGGAAGAGGAAGCAAAGAAGCAATGAGGGTAGACACAGAGTGTGCAGCACACATGTATTTTGCCTGCTGAAGGCTTGTTTTCTTGCTATCTTGTGCTTGGTTCAGTAAGAGACACAGACAAACCCCAAGGAACCCCCAGAGCTTCAGATGGTGACTGGCAGTGAGGTCCCAGCAAAGCCTCCCCAGTCAGCGGCCGCCTGTTCTGCAGTCGGATCATCCAGGCAAAATTTCATCCATTATTAAATCTTCTAGAAAGTTTGCTAAGCAAATCTTCGGTATCAACTGGGGAAATGTTGAATATATGCTCCCAGGGCAGCAAAAGCAAACAAACAACTCTAAAATCCTTTCTAATTATACTGACGTACTGAACTTTTTCTAATTACTATGTTCCTCAAAGACTGAAAAGTTTTTTTTTTTTCTTTCTTAACCATCTCACTGGAGATAATTTGACTTTAATACAAAGCTGAACATTAAAGGCACACACCTTTAATCCCAGCAGAGGCAGAGGCAGGTGGATCTCTATAAGTTCAAGGCCAGCCTGGTCTATATAGTTGAGTTCCAGGACAGCTGGAGCTACAGGGAGACCCTGTCTAAAAAAGACCAAAAAAAAAAAAAAAAAAAAGTGAACATTTTCATAGGCAGAGAACACTCACATAGCCAATAGCCAATTACCTTCATGATTATTAAAAAAAAAAAAAAGTGGCAAACACGGGGTCTTCTAAACAAATAAGCTAGTTATAGAGATTATCATGTACTGGTGAGCTTCATCAGAGGCGTTATCAAAGGTGGTCAGGGCAGGACTGTAATTCCAATACTAGGGACCATAGCAGGAGGATAAGGAGTTCAAGGTCAAAGTCAGTATCCCTTACAAATCCAGTTCTAGGTCAAACTGGGCTGCAAGAGACCCAGTCTCAGACTGAGTGGAGAGGGGAGAAGGGGGAGGAAGATGGGAAGGAGTGGGAGAAGGAGTACCTGCTTTCCCCTCTAGCTGCAGTTGGAAGAAATGGGTCCATTTCAGATACCATCAGCTACCACTAGAAATACATTCATTTCCTTTTTTGAGACAGGTTCTTGCTAAGCAGCCTAGGTGGCCCTGAACTCACAATCCTCCTGCCTCCCATGTGCTGGGGTTACAGCTGTGTATCACCACACCTGACCAGATTGGCTGTTAGGTGCTTTTACAGAAAAACAGGGCAGGCTGTACATCACCTCTATCTTAATGATAGGAAAGCTGAGAGGACAATGGACACAGCAGAGATTGAAACCTAGGAGCATTACACAAACCACCACAGAGACAGGGGACCCACCTCAGTCAAACCAACGAGCAGAGAAAGCCAAGTATGACGGACTAGAGAAAAAGTCAAACAACAGTCCAGCATGGGGAAACTTGTTAGACATTTAAAGTATTTGAGTTTAGGAAGTAAACATCTTCTAATAAGGTCAGCCTTGACTTACCAGTTGGCTAGAATCACAATTCATTTCAGGCATGCTGTTCTTTGACCGGTAGACACACGCCCATAGAAATTATGTGTAAATCAAAGTTTTAAAAACTAGAATAGAGCCAGGCGTAGTGGCGTACACCTTTAGTCCCAGCACTCGGGAGGCAGAGGCAGGCGGATCTCTGTGAGTTCAAGGCCAGCCTGGTCTACATAGCGAGTTCCAGGACAGCTGGGGCTACAGGGAGACGCTGTCTCAAAAAGACAAAAAAAACAACAAACAAACAAACAAACAAAAAACTAGAATAGAATGTAGGGGCCAGAAAGATGGCTCATCAGGTAAGGCTCTTACTGCCAAGCCTGATGATCTCAGTCATTCCTAGGACCCACATAGTGGTAGCTGTCTTGTCCTGACTTCTATGGCACACATGCTTGTGACACCCATGTTCATACACACAAATAATAAATTAAAAGTTAGAGTGGAAAATAGAATTCCCAGAAGGTTAAATCTGAGCTTAGGATAAATACTTTTCTAGAATGAATTATTTCTCTTATAACCAATCTGCAAATGAACAGATTCCTCCACCAACTTCAACAGTGTTCCAGGAGTACAGAGGTAGCTAAGCAAGCAGAAGTAGTCAAGTTGCTTCTCAAGAACGGCCTATAACAAGCACTGTTTCTCAAATGGTGTTCCACAGATCCTGGGCAGAAGAGAGGCTACAAACTCAGAATGATTTTCATCTTAATTCTACAACTTTCCCACTGTTGAGTTCTGAATTGAAGAGGCAAAGCAAAGGTGGGCAAAACTGCTTTTAGCCTGCATGGAGGTCAGGTGCCAAATGATACAAGCAGTTGGTGTATTCTTACTCCTGTATCACAGGACACAAGCAGATGACTGCAGAATCACTTTCATTTAAGAACATCCTGATAAAGCAGTAAATATTAATTTTTAAAAGCCTCAGCCCACAAGTATGTATCATTTTAATATTCCTATGAAGAAATGGGAAGTACATTTCAAGAACTTCTGCTACGAACCAAGAACAATGGTTCATCCAGGAAAACACCAGGCACCATCTAACAGTATCCTGTATGGAACGTAATTTTTACATGAATGAACAACAACAGACAATTGTGGTTCTTCAGACTTGGGTATTTGGCAGATATTTTCTCAAATACTTCAGGGAAACAATTGACAATATTTATTCCCAATGATAAAATTCAAGCTTTCAAGTGAAAAAAAGGTGGAATGCATGCATCCATCACGTGAACAGTTTTCCAATTTCTGTTTTGAAAAACTGAGAGGATAGGTGATGGCAATAATGCGATTTTTTTGTTCTTGGTTTTTTGAGCCAGAACTTACTCTGTAGCCCAGGTTGGCCTCAAACTTGCAATTCTCCTGTCTCAGGCTCCTAAGTGCTAGGATTACAGGTGTGGACCACCATGCCCAACTCAAAACATGACCTTTTTTTGATACCAAGTCATTTCCAAAGTCCTCCAAAGTCGACATTTGGAGGATTTGCATGTTAGTGAACTAATATCTTCCAAAAGACCAACAGCTGAAGCTATGAAATCAGGTATGAGGAAAACAGCCCACAGGTCAAAGTGCTAGACAGACCAGTAGAATTTGTTGCAAGAGCCCAAAGGTCACTAACATAGTTTCAGATACCAATAACATTGTGCTCAACCTTTTAGAAACTGTCACTTTCTAAGTTTTGATGGACCATCAACGTGTCAAGTTACTTGGAAAGAAAATTAAAATATTTGTTTCCGAATCCAATTACGTGAGGCCAGTTGTTTATACTTACTAGCCCAAATAGTGTAAGTAGTGGTAGTGTAGTAGCGGTGGATTCTGAAGCAGAAATAGGAGTCTAGCTTTTTTTCCTTTTTTTTTGGGGGGGGGGGCTTTTTAAGTCAGGGTCTCCCTGTATCCCCAGCTGGCCTAGAACTTGCTATGTAGACCAGACTGGACTCGAACTCACAGAGATCCGCCTGCCTCTGCCTCCCAAGTTCTGGGATTAAAGGCATGTGCCACCAAGCCCGGCTTTTTTGGTTCTTTGAGACAAAGTCTCACTTTGTAGGTTAGGCTGGCCTTGAAGTTCTGCCTTAGCCTCCTAAGTGATAACAGACATGCACCCCCAAATGCCTAGCCAGTGTAGTGGCTTATCCCTGTAATCTTAGTCACCTAGGAGGACTGCAAGTTTAAGGCCTGTTTCAGCTACAGATAAGCTAGTCTGAGCAACTTAGTGAGACCTTGTCTCAAAGGGGGTGGGGGTGATAAGAATATAGCTCAGTTGTAGAGCACCTGCCTAGCACGAGTGAGGTTCTGAGTTCAATTCCTGGTCCTGCAAAAGAGGGAGGGAGAGAGGATAAAAGCTATGATGGCACACCCCTGTAATCTCAGCACTCAGTTCAATGCGATCCTTTGCTACATAGCAAGTTGGAGACCAGCCCTGGGCTACAAGAGATCCTGTCTCAACAAAACACAAGACAAAAACAAGAAGGAAGAAAGAGGAAAGGAGAAAGGGAAGGAAGAAGGAAATGTAAAGCAATACTACTTAATATTTATGGTGGTGGAGGAAGATAGCTATTTTCATTAAAATATTTAAGTTCAGGAGTACAGGGTTATTATTTCCAAGTGAACTGATGTTTTGGAATTTTGTATTTACTTCTGATAGGGCAATAACCCAGATACAATACATGTATTAAATAAAGGTCTTTTAAGGGAAGATCTTAAAGATGCTCAAGGCCTAAAAGGTTTAAGGGCTATTGTTCTGTAACAGCATTACACGGACCCTTCCATGAGGTGAACTGATAAAAGACTTTTTTCCACACTACATTTAGTGGCTATCAAATGAATGCAAACTCCCCAGGAGTAATTAGAAAAACTATGTGGATTACAGCACATACCCTGCCAACCTGCTAAGACATCAGTCTTCCTGTCGGAACGAAAATTTGGACAGCAGAGAAGCTATTCCCAGGAGGCTTGTGACGCCCACAGCGACTCTACAGGCCGCCAACGACTTTAAGTCTGATTGTCTGTCATAATATTTTGGGAAGAGGTCCATGAGGACAATTGGCTGGAGCTGAGCCGGCAGCTTCTTTTCAGATTGGAAACCCGTTTTCAGTTACAGCCTATCAAGTTTGCCCCTGAGCATTCGCAAGCTCCGGAATGCAAGGTCTCTAAAAGCCTTTTCAAATGTCAAACTCTCATAATTCAGCTTCAGATACAAGGTCCAGGTTTCTTAATCTGCCCCTTGCTAGCTATCTGGCTCTAAAGAGCGATTACAGAGGCCCTGGCATTGAACGTAAGTACCTTGTTAACGTGAGCTACCGTCACAATCAAAGCACATAAAAGTATTCCCAATCATCTCCCCATGGCAGTACCTGCCGAACGCACTCCCAGGGGCACGCTTACCGCCAACCAACTCCCAGATCCCCAGAGCTGCATCCCAGGCCCCCGGTCCTCAGGCCTCCCCAGCGCCCACCCCTTCCCTGGTCTCCGGGTCAGCGCGGGCTTCCCTCGGGCCCCCTGCGTAGCCTCCCGCCCGCTTTCCCACACACTGGAGGCCGCCTTGGGCCGGGGGCCTGTGGCCTGGCATTCGCCCGAGAGACCTCGAAAAGACGAGACAGCCGCCCGACCTCCCGGCGGGGCCCACGGACACTAACCGTCCATCCCCAGAGGCGGCCGTTCCGGGTGCCCGGACCGGAAGCGGCCCTCACACTGTTTGCAGTTCCCTTGGTTACTGTGAGGTTCCGGACCAATAGCGGTGTAGCTAAAGCTCACTGGCCCCGCCCCCAAGGGCATGACGTCACGACGACGCTCAGCGACTCCTCGTTCTACCCACTTTCCCCGGCCTCCGACCGCTGTGCGCAGGCGCACTAAGCCGGAGCTGGCTGCGGCGAGGTGCGCAGGCGCACTGGGCCAGGGCCGTCGGCGGCGAGGTGCGCAGGCGCCCTGGGCGCTTGCTACCCGAAGCAGCCATGGACGCCCTCGAGTCGTTGTTGGACGAGGTGGCCCTGGAGGGGCTGGACGGTCTGTGTCTGCCCGCTCTCTGGAGCCGTCTGGAGTCCCGCTCGCCTCCCTTCCCTCTGCCGCTGGAGCCCTACACGCAGGAATTTCTGTGGCGGGCCCTGGTCACGCACCCGGGCATCAGCTTCTACGAGGAGCCTCGGGAGCGACCGGACTTGCAACTCCAGGACAGGTCAGCCGCCCCGGGGCCCAGCCGCGAGGGGGCAGGGAGCAGTGGGGCCGAGCGCCGGCGGGGGCTAATGGGACGGTGGGGGATGGGCGCGAGGTCGGGCTAACCTGGGCTCCCCGCGCCCCTGCAGGGCCTAAGTGATGGGCTGGGGGAGGGGCTGTCCATTGTGTTGAGGGTGGCTGTCTAAATGGTCGCAGAGTTCCTCTCCCCGGGAGCTTAGGGTAGGAGCAGGAAAGTGACTCCAGACTTTAGGCAGCATTCCCGTAGTGTCGGAACACAAAGCTAAGGCAACTGGAGACCTGTACGGCTCCGAGTTTAGCAAGAAAACCGATAGCTGAAGTGGATCGGCGCTTCCCGTGAGCTGGCTCTGTTCTAAGACCCTGCTCTGCAAGTGACTACTTGATCCGCATTTGATCCAGGGAGGTAAGAACAAGTGTCTTCCCTTTTTACAGAGGAAGAAATAGCCACAGACGGAGGTTAAGTAACATACAGGATTCAGAGGGTACTGGGTGCTCTTTATTCTTTCTCTTCCTGTCTCTTTCTGTTAGTCTGTCTCTCTCCTTTTTGCTATCTCTCTCTGACACTGTCCAAGAATCCATCCCAGCCTCTTGCTGGTTCTAGGCAAGAGCTCTACTACTAGAACACCTTCAAGCCGGCTCCTTCTTTTTTTCAATTTTACTTTAAGAAAGGGCTGGCTCCAAACTCTCCACCTGCCTCTGCTTGGATTGCAGGCATGCCCCACCACACCCGGCAAGTTGGTATTCTTAACCCATATTATGAAGTTCAGGAGAGATTCATATAGGTAAAAAAACAAGCCAGGCAAGACTTAGTTGGATTTAGGCAGCCAGTTGGCAGAGTGCTCTGAACAGACACCACCAAGTGTGAGAGCCTAAGCTAAATTTGTCTGAAGTGTGAGGTTAGCAATTATTAGTCCTCATTCCATGCTTCCACTTATCCGTGTGTATTGTGAGCTGAGACTGTTCTAAGATACTTACATATTGGGACTTTAATGTTTTGTTTGAGATGGGGGTCTCACTATCTAGGCCTGGCTGGCCTGGAATTTACTATGTAGACCAGGCTGGCTTCAAAATTAGAGATCCACTTCAAACTCAGGATGCTTCTGCATCCCAAATGCAGGAATTAAAGGCATGCACCACCCTGCCGGCCTGTGACTTTAATTTTGTCTTGTTTTGTTTTTTTTTTGAGACAGGTGTCTTTATAGCCCCATCTGGCCTGGAATCCCCTCTGTTGACCAGCCTGGCCTCATTCTCACAGAGCTCCTCCTGCCTCTGCCACCCAAATACTGAGACTAAAGGTGTGCATTAGCACACCTGAGTTGTCACTTTAATTTTTTTTTTTTTTGGTCTTTTTGAGACAGGGTCTCTCTGTAGCTATAGCTGCCTGGAACTCGCTCTGTAGACCAGGCTGGCCTCGAACTCACAGAGCTCCGCCTGCCTCTGCCTCCCAAGTGCTGGGATTAAAGGCATGTGCCACCACACCCAGCTGTCACTTTAATTTTTACAACAACCTGAGGAGGTTGGTATTCTGAAGAACTTTGAGGTGGGGAGGGGTGGAATGACTTGCTCAAGGTCATCAACTAGTAAGAACAGATTCAAGAACTTGAATTTAGGAAATCTGGATCCAGGATCCACTCTGCCCTTAACCAAATTCCACTAGGAATCTGATCATTTAATTCACTTAAAAGAGTCTATCCTTTAAAAAAGGAAGTCACTAAAGGGAGAGTCAGGACTAGAGGCAAAGGGAAGCTGGATGATCTGTAATCATAACCAGTGAAGGACTGGTTTATCATGCTGGGGGCTGGAATGAAGAGTTGGGAATCAAGATATATCAGGTAGCCAGGCATAGTGGCACATACTTGTAATCCTAGCAGAGTTAACGCAGGTGGATTTACGTTCAAGACTAGTTTGAGCTACAAGAGAACCCATGTGAAAAAACAAAAGCTACATTAAAGAAAACAGTCAAGAGAATTTGAAGACTGATGTGGAATGTGAGGAAAGACAGAAACTGAGGTGTGTGTACTTGGTGCCTGTTGCTGAGACATAGGAATAAATATTGATCCCCTTCATGGGAACACAGAAGAACAGTGGATGAACAAGTCTGGGGAGATGCACACCATACTTTGAGACTCCTTTGAGTCGTCTGAGAATACATTATGTTGTGTAAACCCTTGACTTACTGGCAGGGTAAAAAAACCAAAGGGACGGACTAGGCTAGACCTTTGTGAGTCATCCCGTGCACTTGGTAATTAAGGCCCAGAGCATCCCTAGGAGAGAGTGTGTTGTGATTGGAGGCCTTCAGACACCTTCCTGAGCTGTACCTACCTATATTTCAAGGTTGGATGGAGGAGGCAGGACTTTCAACAAAATTAAAATATGGATGAAGAGGAAGAGGACAGACTACAGAGTGTCCTGGAAGAGCTGAGAATTGAGGGTTAAATAGTACAGAGGTCACAGAAAGAATGAGGAAAAACAAAAGTTGAGGGAATGGATTGTGGATGGGGTTTAGCCTTAACCACACTAGAGAAGGATAAACCAAATCCCAAAGGTGATGACACCTTAGTAAATGAGGCTTAACAAGGCTCAGGCAGAGATGCCTGCTGTTAGAGGCTGCTCAGAGCATGTGCTGGGAAGGAGGGGCTTGTTGGGAGGCAGGGAAACTAAAGACAGGGAGCTGGTGTTAGGGGAAACAGAACCAAGGTTTAGGGATACAGCTTGCTAGCTTAGACAGGGCCCTGGGTTCCATCCCCAAACCACAAAACAACAACAACAAAAGCCCAGTTATTCAAAGGTGAGAATTGTTCAAATGGCTAAAGGAACTAGAGAGATGACTAAAGAGAGAGAGAAAGATGTTAGAGGAGGGAAGCCTTGGTCTGTGGTCTAGAGACTGGGCACTGGAGGGAAAGCAAAAGGCTCTGGCTAGTAAGCTTCTTGGATGGATTGGGGAAGATCCTAGAAAGGCTTTGTTCTCTGGGATAGAAAGGTAAGAATCTGGGCTGGGGGTGTAGCTCAGTTGGTAAAGTATTTGCCTAGCTTACACAAAATCCTGTGTTGTTTCTCAACACTGTATAAACCAAGTGTGGTGGTACATACCTGTGATCCCAGCATTTGGGAGGTGAAGCCAGAAGATTGAGAATTCAAGGTCATCCTTGGCTACATATCAAGTTCAAACTTGCCTGGGATACATGAGACCCTGTCTCAAAATGAGAGAAAGGCAAAAACCTGCTTGTCAAAACTTAACTACAGGCCAGGCATGACGGTGCCTCCTTGTAATCTTAGCACTCAGAAAGCTCAGGCAGATGGATTAAAAAAATCAAGGCCAGGCTGGGCTGCAAAGTAAGATTGTCTAAAAACAAAACCAAAGCAACAAAGACTGTCTGCATTTGTGGGACAAGACTGAGTTGTCTGACCTCACCTCTTTCTGGTCTCTGCTAGGAATTGACAGAACGCACCAGGTGTATGTTATTTCTGAAGCCTAGTTGGAGGTTTATGTATGTGCTTTTCCCCCTAGGTATGAGGAAATTGACTTAGAAACTGGAATTTTGGAGTCCAGGAGGGACCCGGTCACTTTGGAGGATGTCTACCCAATTCACATGATCTTAGAGAATAAGGATGGCATCCAGGGCTCATGCCGATACTTCAAAGAGAGGAAGGACATTACCAGTAGCATCAGGACCAAGTGTCTGCAGCCTCGGTGCACAATGGTGGAAGCCTTCAGCAGGTAACTGACTTGCACGCTCAGCAGTTCCCTGGCTTCTGGGTGCTCTGTAGTCAGGTACAACCAGGTGCTTGGCTCTGGTGTGCTAGCTCAAGTCTGCTGGAATTCCCAGCCTCTGGATCTTCACACCACTCTCATGGACTGACCAAGTTCTGAGTTCAGAAATCCTGGCTTTTCCTGTCCTTTCTCTCCACAGTCCTAGGACAGTTGTGACTGGTTTTTCTCTGTCCTACTTGGGCCCTCCCTATGTGCCCCGCTTTCCCTTTTGTGAGTTGTCAGTCAGTGTCCCATTCTTCTAGAGTTGACCCATCTAAACTGGCATTTTTCTCAAGTACCCAACTTCATTTCAACTCCCTGACTTCCAAGGTGAAGGAGAAGCTGCCAGTGTGAGCTCTGTTCCCGCCCCTCCCTCCTTTCTTCCTCGGAGGCCATGAGACACTAGGCCCTGCTCGGGCTGGAAGTTCTCCTTCCCCTTCCTTGAGTCCAGCTCTCTGTACTTCTTGCTGTCTCTTAATTCTTTCTCTAGGGTTTTCATTTGCCTATCCTCTGAGACTTTATCCTCAGTGTACTGATATGCTTAGCCACCTGGCATTGGACCCTCTCTTGACCCCTGTCCTCTGTCCTGCAGCATGCATGTTGCTTGAAGAGACACTGGGCTCTCTGTTTCTTTGTCTTCTCCTTCCCTCACTCTTCTATCCCCTGCAGACCTGATTCCTGCCTGTGGCTTCTAAGATACTGACAGCAAGTCCTTCACCCCCTGAGCCCATGCAGTATTGTGGACTCGGAATCTTTTGCCCCTGGGCTTCTAGGCTTCCTGCTGTCCCGTTTTCCTCACTGATCCTCACCAGCTTGTGGTGGGGCTCCCCTGCTCTTCCCAGCCCATCAGTATTGGCTGCTTCCAGGACTACCTATGCCACGAATCGCTCTTCTTTGTCAGGTATAGTATTTCAATAATGAGCCCTCATACTCCGATAATCAGTTTCCTTCATCCCAAACCTGCTTCTCTCTTTTTCTCTTCTTTCTCATCCCTTTATTCTGGTCAGAGGCATTGCCATCTGTCAGGCTATATAAGCTGTCAACTTGAGCCTGTCCCTAGGCCTGTTTTTTTCTGAGTCTATACTCAGTTTTCCAGCATGTCTTGTTGACTTTCCTTCTAAATCTGTCTCTAATCAACACAGAAGTCTGCTCTCCCCATTGGTGCAGTCGCTCTTTTACCTTCTATACTATTGGAGGTTTTTTCCTAAATGGAAGTGTGATGGGCCGATAGTCAACTCTCCCTCGCTGTTGCAGGACAGATAAGACAGCACCAGGAGATGCAGGAAGCAGGTTTATTTAGGCTGCAGCCTTGGCCCAGAGAGATTTCTGTCTCAGTTCTGAGCCCTGAAAGAAAGTAGCACATACCTTTTATACCTTAGGCACTGGGTTACAGTGCGAAGGAAACTTATATCTTGATTGGCTATCAGTACAGTCTCAAAATGAAGCAAATTATAAAGAAAACAAATATTTAAAAAAAAAATCCTCTTTGAAAATCATTGCAGAAGTTTCCACCTGAGACAAACAGAATTGAGGAAGTTTCAAACACAGATTTGGGGCTGGAGAGATGGCTCAGTGGTTAAGAGCACTGGCTGCCCTTACAGGGGACCTGAGTTTAGTTCCCAGTATCCACATGGCAGCTAAAACCTATCCTTAACTCCAGAGGATTTGATGACCTCTTCTGGCCTCCATGGGTATTGTATGACTTGGGTACACTTACATACAGGCCAAACATACATAAAATGAAAATAAATAAATAGGCCAAGCATGGTGGCTCATGCTTTTAATCCCAGTACTTGGGAGGCAGAGGCAGGCAGATCTTGAGCATGGTCTACACAGTGAGATCCAGGCCAGCTGGGGAATCTCTGTCTCAAAAAGACTTATTAAATAAAAAAAATTAAAATAAAATAAATAAATGAAACATGGGTTTACAGTGTCTCTTTAAAAAAATGACAAAATTTAGCCACTTTTTTTTGGTCTTTTTGAGACAGGGTCTCCCTGTAGCTGCAGCTAGCCTGGAACTCTCTTTGTAGACCAGGCTAGCCTCGAACTCACAGAGAAAACTGATTTTTATAAGGCATTATAGGCCACAATCCCCTTCAGATGAACCAGGTACCAACCACACATTCACCACACCTAAGGTCATGTTTATTTTGCCACCTGTCCTGACTGGCCCCCAGGCTCCTGATGACCTCATCCCTGCATGCCCAGCTCACTTCACCACCCTCAGCTTCCCATTTTCCCTGTGCTTCAGATGGAACCCACCAGGCTCCTTTGTTTCTGAAGGGAAAGGTACATGCTGTTCCTTCCACTTAGAATGTTCTGCCCTCAGACCTTCACACTAGCACCTCCTAATCCCAGCCTCACTAGACTCTGCAAAGTGTCCTGACTGCCCAGGCACCATCAGATTACTCTGTTGTGGTCTGGTGAAAAAGTGACTCGATGAGCACTTAGGGCCATTTGGTCCTGAAACTTTGGCTACCTGTGTGAAGACCACAGTTAGAGCTGGCCAAACCCATTGAATTGTCTCCCTAGTTTGGAGTGTTAGTTTACAGCACTCTCTCCTCACTAGGAGACCATCATGCCCACTGCTTTTCCTCTTGGGTCTCAACTGTGCCTGGTACAGAGTTAGTGTGCAGTCGGTTCCATGCTGCCTTTGAGGTTTGAAGTGGTGTCGTGGAATTGGAACTTCCCAACCATGATGTTGACCTTGTAAGATTTCATCTGTTTAACTGTCTAGTTGTTGGTATGCACCACTCTCCACCATACCTCCCTGAGCTCCCAGAGCAGACCTACCCTGACCTGCAGGCCCCATCACTGGGCAGGACCTGCTTACTTATCCCCGCCCCCCACCCGGGTCCAACTCCCTGCTGGCTCCAGAGGTTTTTGTGGTTATGATGCACACTCACTGCCACAACAATGATTGCAAGCTCCTCATGTGTGCACCTTTTCGGAAGCTCCGTGCCCAGATCTGCTGTGTCTGGAGTTAAAGCTTGGTGTGACTGTTCATTTTCTTCCTTTTCTCCTTGAGGGCACTGTAAGCTCTTTGAAAGTAGATTCTGTTTTTATTATCTCAGTGTCCTGGCACTTTACGCAATGCCTAGCATCTGATCACCTGAATGATTGTTATAGTCTGCAAATGACTGGTAGCAGGAGTCATTACAGCTGCCGTGCAGTCTTTAGGAGAAGCAGTGGAGTTGATAGTGCAGGATAGTAAACTGACATGAGTAATGGAATTTCTTAAGCACCAGGCCAGTTCCTCTGTTTTCAAACTTTTCCCCCAGCTGGCCTCTTAGAATTTCTCTTAATGAGCCTATTTTGAGGAAAGAGAGCTTTGGTCTAAGTCTGTGACATTTGGAAGCGTGAAGTAGACTCTCCTGTGTCATCAAAACCCAACTTTGTTTTTTTTTTTTGGAGACAGGATCTCCCTGAAGCCCCATCTGGCCTAGAGCTTGCTCTGTAGACCAAACTGGCCTTGTTCTCATAGAGATCTACCTATCTCTGCCTCCCAAGTGCTAGGATTAAAGGTGTGCACCTCCATGCCTGGTTCCCAACATTCTGTTTAAGGACAGACTGTAGAGACTTAAGTGATTTGTACAGAAAATGCCTTATAGGTCACATACAGTACAAAGACAACCTCTTGTTTACTTGGAGAAGGAAAATCATCTGGCACGTGGAGGGTGCATGGAAAACCATGTGACTCAACTGAGCACTCTTTGACTGTGGAGAGACCTCACAACCAGGTATTTGTAAACAGCAGAACTGAGAAGAGCCTAACTGGCTCCAGAGGAGAGGGATAGGCAGCTATGACTTTTCTGTATAGACCTTCCATATCCCCTTTGTGCAGGAGAGGGCAGTCCTCCAGCTGAGTCACTTGGAGCTAACAGTGAGGACAGAGCCAGAGAGTGAATGGAGCAGCTCAGCCTACAGTTTGACATGGCAGGAAGGCAGCAGTGAACTTCAGCCACAGTGTGGGGATACAGTGTGTTTCTTTTCTCACTGCTGCGACAGTGTACCTGGCAAAAAGCAACTTAGGAAGGATACATTTTGGCTCACAGCTTCAGAGGGTACATTCCATCAGGGTCCAGAAGGCATGACAGCAGGAACGTGAAGCTGTTTGCCCCCATATGGACAAACCTGGAAACAGGTGGATGCTGTTGCTCAGCTGACTTTCTGTCACTAGCCTGTGGGATGGTCCAGCCTACATTCGCGGGAGTCTTTCCCTCCCAGCTAATCCTTTCTGGAAAAGACTTCACAGGCATACTGAAAGGTGTGCTCTATGAATGTGCTGATTGTTTATTAATCTTATTAAATTGACAATTGAAATTAACCATCACATACAGTAAGGACTAGGACACCTCAGCACAAAAGTACTCTTTTCAAAATTTACTTTAAAAAATTTTTATTTATATGTGTATATCTCTGTGTCTCAGGGAGGGGGTGACCATGGAGACCAGAAGAGTATGTTGAATCTCCTGGAGCCGAAGTTATAGATAGTTACTAGCTGGGATCTGAACTCAAGACTTGTTTAAGAGCACCAAGCACTCTTTGCTGAGCCATCTCTCCAGCCCTGAAAGTACTGTTCTTACTTGGGGTGTCTTGAAGACCCTTTTTAGGAAGTATTTGGGTCTCTTTAGGGCATTATTGTATATAACTCAAGTCAGTCAGAGGATCTAACAAGTCAAGGTATGGTCTTCAGTAGCCAAGTCAAATCAGATTTCTCTTTTCCTGGCTGTGTGGTATTCTCAACCCTGAAGTTTCTTAGCGCAGTTCACGAGTTCCTTCATACACAGATCCTCAGGAGCCCTACTGTATGTACATTGTTCTGAGAACTGTCTTAGTGTATTATCCTTCCCAGGTGAACACATCACAACCTACCTGCACTGACAGCACTTGTGTCTGAATGAGGGGGACAAACAATGTCAGAAAGACTGATTCTGAGAGTCCTGAGTGCTAGGATGGAGCTGGGCATGGTTGGGGTAGTGCTTGAGTTCTGGTTAGCATCTTCTGGAAGGCCTGAGGAATTGACAGCTGAGCTGTGATCTGAATGATGAGAAAAATCAGTTATCTTGAGGTCCAGGAGACCCATAGCTAGGCAGAGGGAACAGCCAGGCGGCAGCCTTGTGACCTGTCAGGAAGAAGGCCCTTGTGGGCAGTCTTGGAAGATAAGGGGAGTAAGGTAAGGATGCCACAGTAAAGAGTGGGTACGCCTTAGCAAGCCCTGGAGTGTGCTGAGCCAGGAAGCAAGACTTGGCCCTGTCTGTCCAGTGAGCTGCAGTTCTGACTGAGCTTGTGAAGCTGATTGCTGGGTACTTGAAGATCTTGGGAGAAGCAGGAACAAGACCCAAGGGCTCTGCTTTCTCGTGTTTCAGTTTCCTTACAGTCACTTGTATTGATTTCTGTATGTGGTTGTTTATGACTTGCAGGTGGGGCAAAAAGCTGATCATCGTGGCTTCCCAGGACATGCGCTATAGGGCCTTGATAGGCCTGGAGGGGGACCCTGACCTGAAGCTCCCTGATTTCTCCTACTGCATTTTGGAGCGGTTAGGCCGGTCCAGGTGGCAGGGAGAGCTGCAGCGAGACCTTCACACCACCGCTTTCAAGTAAGGGCAGGACCTGCTTTTCTTTATATTACAAGGCATTGTGCTCTGCACCCCAAATGCAGGGGCCTGCTGCCAGTCTTGCCAGAGGCGGGATGTTTTGTTCCAAGCCACTGTCTCATGTGACGTTTCTTTTAGATTAGTGGGCTTGGTGGTGTGCACGTATCTGGTATTTACATCCAAGTGAGAAACTACTTTGTGAGGGTAGAGCTACCAGTAAAACAAAATGACGTGATGTATTCTTCTCTCCTACAGGGTGGATGCCGGAAAGCTTCATTACCACAGGAAAATTCTCAACAAGAACGGGCTCATTACAATGCAGTCACATGTGATCCGGTTG
This sequence comes from Nannospalax galili, assembly GCF_000622305.1. Lineage (NCBI taxonomy): Eukaryota > Metazoa > Chordata > Mammalia > Rodentia > Spalacidae > Nannospalax > Nannospalax galili. Next base: position 741,890 of record NW_008329714.1, read on the forward strand.
CCCACAGGAGCCCAGCAGCACTCCATCCTCCTCCTCCTCAACCGGTTTCATGTAGACAGGTGCGGTTTGTAGGGAAGGGAAGGTCAGATACTTTCATGCTGCAGCATGTATCTTTAAGGTACTTGAGGTCCAAGTCAGAGCACAAAATTTTTTGGAAAGTTTTTTGTTTTTGAAGAAAATATATTCTGCCCATTTAGAAAACCTGGAAATTGGGGCTGGAGAGATGGCTCAGCAGTTAAGAATACTGGTTGTTCTTGCAGAAGACCCGGGTTCGAATTCCAGCACCCACATGGCAGCTAACAACTGTCTGTAACTCCAGTTCCAGGGGATCCGACAGCCTCCTCTGTCCTCCATGGGCATTGCATGACATGGATGCACTTACCTACATGCAGGCAATACATACATACACATAAAATAAAAATAAAATATTTTTTTAAAAAAGAAAACCTGGAAATTATACAGAAAAGGGGGGGAACCAACCCCACAGCCCAACAACAGGAACTATTAACATTTTTTTGGAATTTGAGGGTAGGGGAAATAAAAATAGAAGTAAACCAAATTTGATTGAATACAGAGGCAAAGTTGTTGAATTGTGTCAGTCTCAGATTGGGAGAGGTTGAGACTTTGCAGCCTTGTCATCCTGTACTGGGTGACTCTGTGGGGTTCTAGCAAATGATTGCAATGTGAGAAGGCACTATTCTAGCTGGGTATCATAGTCCAGCCAGTACAACACTCTGCTAAAGCAAGCACATTCCCTTCTGAGGACGCCAGAATCTCTGGGAGTGAGCAGGTCCCCTGACTCTCTAGTCCTTGCAATTGGAGTGAGTAGTAACCTGGCAGGGGATGGGGAGAGAATGGTCCCACCAGCCTACTCTCCCATGTCCTCCTTTGTAGGAGGAGCAGAAGCCAGGGTGGGGAAAGGTCAGGCAGGGTCGGACCTAGAAAAGCAGCCTAGGTTGCATAAGCTCCAGGTTACATGCATGGTGGAAATGGTCAGTGTCAAGGGGCAGTTGGGAGGCAGGAAAGCAGACAGTTCCCTGGACCATAGCTGATTATCCCTTGGCTAGTTGTCAGAGTCCCTACCCTTTATCCCTAAGCCAGCTGTACCCTCGAGAAGAGAAGAAAGAGAACACTCTAGAATAAGGGTAGCTGTAAGTTTCTAGCATCCAGTCCAGTGCACATGGCTTGCCACAAAGTGCTTGATGCTCATGTGTACACTGTTGATTACATTTCCAGGAATGAAAATCATGTCTATACTTAGACAGATGTCTTGTAGTTCTGATTGCTCTTCAGACCTATATGTTAACAAGGTGTCAGAAGCCTTAATCCATCCTCTAGCATTCTGCCACTCTGCCTTCTTTCAGCCTGTGTTTTGGAAGTACTGTATTGAAAAGAACCATGCTTTGTGATTGCACATTTTAGCTAATCACACTACCCATTAATTAAATAACCAATCATCAAACTTATGACTAGAATGGTGCACATGCCTTGTAATCCCAACACTTGGGAGGCTGAGGCAAAAGGGCTCTGAATTTGAGGCCAGCCTGGAATGTAGAGTAAGATTGTCTCAGAAAAACCAAAGCAGCTGAATAGAGTGGCGCACGCCTTTGATCCTAGCACTCAGGCAGCAGAGACGGATGGATCTCTTGAGATTGAGGCCAGCCTGGTCTGTATAGTAATTTTCAGACCAGCTGGGGCTACAGGAAGACCCTGTCTCAAAAAAATAGAAAACAAAAAAGCAATCCCCTATTCAGGCTGTGGCCTCTATTTACCAAGAACCTATGGTGGCAGACGAGGGTAGGAGAGAGTGCACTGGGTAAGTCAGCATCTGTCAGCCTTCACCCCTTAACTGGGGCAGAGTTAACTCCACTGTTTCCTTCTGTGTGAAGTGACTGTGACAGAGCTTCATACACCTCAGAGTCAAATACAATACCCGTCTCCCCTCTGTTTTGTCCCTTGCTGAGGAGCAGTGGAAATGGAGAAGTGGGTGCAAATTCTGGCCCTTATGCATGTGCTGCCTTCTCTTCCCTTTCAAAGGGAAGAACTGGGACTGGAGAGATGGCTCAGTAGTTAAGACCACTGACTACTCTTGCAGAGGACCCAGTTCAATTCCTAGCACCCACATGGTGGCTAACAACCATCCATAACTCCAGTTACAGTGGAACTAATGCTCTTTTCTGGCCTCTGTGGGTATTGCATGACAGGAGTGCGCTTACATATACATGCAGGCAAAATACACATACACATAAAAATAATAAAAGGGAAGAACTGTCCCTTGGCTGCAAGGACACTTGAGTAGGGGATTGAACTGGCAGCAGGACTCCCCCCCCCCCCCCCCCCCCCCCCCCATTTTTAATACACATGCTGCACAAGCACTCAGCTTCCTTTGGTAGAGGTTAGCTTAGAAGCATTTACCACGACACACCAACTTTATAGTACAAATGAGGTCACCAGATCAGTCATGGTAGGGAAGTCAGGTAGAAACCTGAGGAGTCTCAGTGGGGTGAAGGGAGTATGAGATGGGTAGGGAGAAGGCCTAGCTTCTGGTCTTGGGCCAGATTTTTGGAAAAGCCTGTAAATTTCTTAATAAAATAATCCCCACTCTTCAAGTAATTTATAAGGAACAACACAAGAGGCTTCCTAATCTTTAGAGTATTGCTCAATGCAAGAAGTTTTAGAGAATCGTTCCGTTGACATTCAGCCCTGGAATGAGGTTTGTATACTGTCACCAACTAGGTAACCTTGGGTGTGTGCTTGAACAGCTCCCAGCTGCTGCTCTTCACTGTAAAATATGGGAGTGAGCTGGGTGATTGTTGAGACTGGGGACTAAGGTTCTTCATTCACTGTGTTGTCATTTAAGTCATGCATTGTCATCTCTAAAAATCAGGTGGACTAGGCTTGAACAAGTGACCTACTGGTGTCTCTTGCAGGAGGAGCAAGTATGACATCCTCATGGAGAAGCTGTCCATGATGCTGAGTACACGGGCCAACCAGATTGAGACACTGGGCAAACTGAGGGAGGAACTGGTGAGTCCTAGAGCCAGGGCCAGGCTGGGCTGCTAAGGGGCTTTGTTGGGGTGCATTAAGGACTTGCAACCCTACCCAATGCCTGGAAGCAAATGGCCTTTTGCTGGGAATCAAACTTAGGACCTCATGCATGCTAGGCAAGCACTTTATCACTGAACTTTATCCTCAGCTCTGGCCTTTCCCTTCCTTGACAGTGACAACAGTTTCATTTAAATTCTTGTCCTTGACTGACTTCCATCTTCCCCTGGGGCTTGCTCTAGGACAAGCTATCATAGTTCATGTGGGATGGTAAATCGTGACATTTAGATTTCCTTCCATAATGAAACTTGTAATTTTACTCCTGTGGTTTTATGCTGAAATAACTGAGAGAAAGCAATTATTGACCTGCTCCATCTCAGGCTGAGGGGTAGTGGCTGTGCTGGAGTGCGAGAGAGAATCATGGGGTAGTGTGGCTGCCAGGCTGACAGGGACAGTTCTCAGTGGATGTTGGCTAAGAGCCAGTATTAGACATGGAGAAAAGATGCCCTATAGGTTAAACCACAGAACTTGAAACTGCACATTTGAAGCTAGGTTTTTCTAGTACTAGTAATTAGTCCCCAAAGGGACAAGTCCCTGCTCTCTCTGATCACAGACATCAGGACAGTCCTTGTGAGTCACCCTGTGCTACTGGTAGAGTGCTGGTCTTTGATTTCACCAGTTTCTCAGAGGGAGTGTCTTCCCCATCACTAGATTCATTGCATGCAGGCCTCTTCAAAGACAAACTAGACCAGCTTCTTTGTTACATTGAGACTTCATACAGAATAGTTTCTAACTTCCCTTGAAAAGTCAGGCTTGGGGAAGCCTGGCCACACAGGTATGCAGTCAGCTCGAGACTTGTGCGTTGACCAGCCCCACTTAGTCCTCCTGTCACCTCTTAGACACCCAGGCAGAATCGGTGCTTTTGCCATCCCAGGTGCCCCGAGGTTTGGGGCAGCACTGTCTCTCAGTTTCCCCTATCAAAAATGGAAATCAAAGGTAGGTTGAGAAAACCTCTCAGGAGACCCCAGTAGAAATGTGGAAGATTTCTGCCCTGCCAATGTCTGCTCTTCTGCTCTTTTATATTCCTTGTCCTACTATGTACTCTGGGGATTGAGGTGCTGTGTTGTAACCTTCCCTCAGAGATAGGGAGTCTGGCTAAGGTCAGCACTGTGGACTTAACTGCTCCGGAACATCCTTTCATTGGCACACAGTTCAATGAGTGCTTTGAGTCTGAGCCGTGTTGCACACTAAGGTGACAGGTGTGGATGAAGATGGCAAGTGGCACTGTCACAGAGGGCTAGTGGGGGCACGCACTATGGGAAGAGAGATGCGTCTGGACAGCTCAGCTTCAAGAGCAACTTACAGTGGGGCAGGCCGTTCCCAGCAGACTGGGGCAGGAGAGAATAGCTCCAGCAGAGATGCAGTTGGAGGTTGGGATATGCTTTCAGAAGCCAGCAGTGAGCAGATGTAATGGTGGCAAGTACCAGAGGTGTGACTGGAAGGGAAGCGGGTGGCAGGCCCGGAGATCAGGAAGGTCTTAAAGGCCTGGCTCAGGAGCTTGGATTGGAGCCTGGAAGGTAGAGCCCCAGAAAGTGCCTGTGTAGTGGCCACACAGAAAACCCAAGAAGAAGGGAGCAGTGGGAACGTGAGGTGTTCAAAGGAAGATGTACACAAACTGGGGCCTTGGCCAGCAGGAGGCCACTAGAACTTGAATTTGAGCATTTTTTTAGGAGGTGACATTCACAGGCTTCCGTGACCCAGCCAGGATGTAGAGAGGTGTGACTAAAGGTCTGAAGATGCAAATCAGGCTTTTGGTTTGAGTGGCCCAATACTGGCTTAGGTAAGGAGTGTGATAGCAGGCCTGCACTCTAGCCCGTACTAAGGGTGGGGCAGTGCCCAGTGTTTAGTGAGTTAAGTGCAAAAGAGGAAAGAGGTTTGGGTGAGGAAGGGCACGCAACAAATCTGATCTTGAGATTTATGGAGCATGAAGGCTTTCTGAGTGTTCCCTGGAGATGTCTACTACTCCACAGCTGACTGTAGGGTCCAAGGAGAGCCAACTAATTAACCTGTAGATGAGGTAGGTGCTATTCTTAGCAGAACAGAATGTGCAAGTCCCCCAAAGGCAGAGACACATCGTCCTCCCTCCTCAGCACCATATGCTAGGGCTAGGGCTTGATGGATGAGTTTCTAAAGGGTTTTTCCAGCTGCCAGGGGCTGGGCTAGATTAATGGCAGTCACCATTTACAAGCCAGCATGTTAGCAGGAGCCAGATGGGATTCAGCTGTATTTTTTGGATAACCATATGTTCTGCTGCCCAGTGGCTAGAGTGCGGGCTCTGCTGAGTGAGTTGCAGATGTGTGCCACGACCCATGAGCATTTGCTCAGTCTCTGCCCCAGAGCACAAAGCAGCCCTGAGACTAAATGGCACTGAATTACAAGCACCTTCTCTTGACCAGTCTGTATCTTGGAGTGGTAGCAACTTACCTTGCTTGCCCAGGGGTTACATAGCCAGGGGGCAGCAGGGGCTGGGAGTAGGTGGGCCAGGTACAGGAAGTCTTGATATAGTGTAGATTTAAGAACTTCATTTTGCTGTTAGTGGACATTAGAGAAAAGCTGTACACATGAGACAGACAGCAGCTGACCTTCAGTTGTGCTGTGCAAGAGTCTGCCAAGGAATCTGGAACCTCAGCACTGTAGGGACTACATGCTCAGCCTGCTGCAGGGGCGTTTGGTCCCCTCCCCTTGGCTGGTACCTTCAGGGGCTGTCGTCCTAGCAGTGTTGTCACATCTTAGGTTTACAAGAAAAGCCAGAATGTACTTTGTATTTTTTATTTTTTATTTTGTGAATGCGCACATAGGTAAAGGTCAGAGAATAGTTTGTGGGAGTTAATTCTCTCCTTCCATTTTGTGGGTCTCAGGGATGCAACTCAGGTCCTCAGGCGTAGAGGCAAGTAACTTTACCCACCGAATGATCTTACCAGCCCCTTAATTAACTTTTTAAAAATCTTGTTTGTTGCATTGCCTTTGGGAGGGGTATGTATTCCTGTTTGTGTTTATTAATAATGTACTCACTTGGTTGAAAAAAAATTAAACAAGGCTGGAGAGATGACTCGGGTTAAGAGCACTGGTTGCTTTTACAGAGGACTCAAGTTCAGTTCCGAGCACCCACATGGAAGCTAACAACTTTCCTTAACTCCAGTTCCAGGGGATCCTATACCCTCTTTTGACCCCCATGTGCATTGCACAACATGGATGCACTTACATACATGCAAGCAATACACTCCTATACATAAAAGTTAAAATAATAAATTAAAAATTTTTTAGAATTGAACATTATGGAAAAGTGTCTGGTGGATCGTTTCTTAGCTCTGTTCCCACCTGCCTCATCCCACCATCTATCCTTCAAAGGTCTCTAGACAGATTCTTTCCCTTCTTGTAATCCGGAGACAAGATCATTTCTGAGTTGTTCTGTTCCCTTGGCAATGCAGCTTAGCAGTCTCTCTTCATGGTACCTGCAACATTTCATTTCCTATCTGTTGTTAATTCATAGCCCAAATGCTGGTGTTTGCCTGCTGCTGGCCTTCCCAGTACCTCATTCAGTAGTAACTGTTGGTTTATGTTTTGCAGGGGCTATGCGAAAGAACATTCAAGCGTCTGTACCAGTACATGCTGAACGCCGGGCTGGCCAAAGTGGTGTCCCTTCCCTTGCAGGAAATTCACCCTGAGTGTGGACCGTGTAAGACTAAAAAAGGTAAAGACAGAGCCTCAGCTCCTGTGGCCATCTGGCTTTTCTTCTGCCATCTTTTCCAGTCATGTGCTGCCTGGAGTGTGAAGAGTCACCTCCTTGCTGCTCAGTCCATACCAGGGGCAAGGACTAGACCCCATGTGCCATTCTTTAAAGCATAGTCTTGTCACACAACCATGAGGATGTGCTCAGGGCGTGAATAGCACCTCACATACTCACAAGGATGATGTGTGTTGACCACTCAGTGAGGCTTCTTGGTACAGTCACAAGATGGTCACTGCAAGATGTGTGAGGCTGGCTGTCTATCCGTACAGGATATACTGCTTGCAGTAAGTCTGTTTTCAGGGGGGGAAAATGTGCTCTAAAATTGACAGTAATGGATAAACCAGTAACAGTATTTTATTATCAAGTATTATTTGCTGGACTTTGCTGTGAGCTGTACTTCCATGTTACTGGTGGTTCAGTAGCTTTATTGAGAGACTGCATTCCCAGAAATGCACAAGAAACCACTATACTGCCCCAGCACAAGGTCAGAAGGTGATAGAAGTCTTTTAACTCTTTTGTAACTTAGGGTACCATTGTCATGTGTGCAGCCCATCTTGACCAAACTTTCATGAGACAGCACATGACTACCTGCTCTGTGCTATGTGATCTCCTATAGCCCTATAACATGGGTGGTCTTAGCATCAACATTTTACATGTAAGGAAGTCAAAAGCTGCTAGTGGGACTAGGGAGGTTGCTCAGTGGGTAAAGTGCTTGCTGAGAAGCATGAGGACCCAGGTAACAGTGAATGTGATGAAGTCCACCTACAATCCCAGTCTGGGGTGGGGAGTGGAAACCAGTGGATCCCTGGGCTTAGCCTAATTGGTAAGTTACCGATCCAGTGAGCCACCCTGTCTCAAAAAATAAGGTAGAGAGCAGTTGAGAAAGATACTCAACATAGACCTCTGTCCACTATGCATGTATGTATGAATGAGCACATACACACCCCCATACACATGCCCCCCCCCCCCCACACACACACATAAAGGTTAAGCAGTCAATACCCAGCAGAGGTAGACTGTGAACCTTTTTATTATTATTATTATTTATTGCCATCTCTTTTTTTTACATTTTTATTGAGAATTTAATAGGTGAGTATTGCCTTTGCACTGTTTCCTCCCTTTCTAGTCCCTCTCCAACTCCTCCCATGATACACACACACACACACACACACACACACACACACACACACACACACACACCCGACTTTGAACTTTTTTTTTTCAATATATTTAAAAAATTTTTTTAGAAGAAGCATTTCATTACAGCTTTAACGTACTCAATAACAATTTCCAGAGGAAAGATACATCTCTTTCAAAAGTGGCTATAAAATTTTTAGGTTCACAGTTGAATTAATACAATTATGCAATATTGTACTCCATATAAACCCTATTAAGACATAAAATTAAATGAGGTTTTAACCTTTAAAAACGATCTCGATTTCCTTATTAAAATACACAGTCTGATAACACTGAGATGTTGGCACATGCGTCTCATCTGTATGTGTCTGATTATTACTAGTCATAATCAGTTGCACTCGGATCCTTGGCACCTGTGTATGTCTATAAAGTCATTGGCTAGATTTCAGTGGTAATGTTCATCACCTCTACTAATTAACATGACATGAATTTTTATGCTTCCTCCTCAAATATAATTCATTTTTTAAAATTTTATTTTTTTTGTGTATATATATCA